>NC_054830.1:24472272-24775303 GCF_018345385.1 Vulpes lagopus | reverse complement strand
ATATGGCAGCCTGCGTATTCCTTCGTTTGGTTTCATTTATTATTCAGGCTCAAAGGACTGCAGATTGCAAAGTTGCCTTAGTAATTTTGGGGGTCAAAAGGATACTGGACTTTTAAAAATACCCTTTACCCTCAAGGTATGTTTCCTGTTTTACAACTCCTGTAACTAAAATCAAACGTGTTTTTCCTGGGTCAAACCTTTGCCGGGCATTAATATCTTTATCGCCAAATTCTAAAACTTCTCAAGGAAGGAAAAAGCTTGAGATTTAGACTGGAATAGTCCTTTCAAGTCTGCATTATTGGTACAAATGACCAAGATTTGCTGTTCCTGAAACATAATAAAACCTGCTGCCTATTCTTATGGTCTTGATATCATGTCTTTTTTCCCTTCTTTTTAAAATGTGCTCATCTCATTATCCAGAGTGACTAAGAGGCCCTGCATATGTGCCACTAAAATACTCGTCCTCAATTCACTCTTCCTTTTGTCCTGATACCCGTTGCTCAGGAAGTGACTTCTCCATCTTGTTTCATGAGTCATTCTGACGTGGTTCACCAAATTCCCTCCATTGACCATGCCTCCTACTTGAACATCATCCCTCTGCTTTAATAAATGCTCATTTCCCTTCCTTGTCCACTTGCATTTTTTTTCTATTTTAGGGTTTTGATCTAATATTGCCTATTATATCTCTTATGTGTAATTTTATGTTATTTAGTGGTATCAAACTTCTTTAATATATTAAGAAATTTTTCTACTACCAAACTCAAAGGGCCAATGTCAAAAAGTGCATAAAAGTGGACAAGTAAATGAGAACAGGAAAGAGAATCCCTATTGTGCAGCAGTAAACAGTGCAAGTAAGTCAATTTAATGTGGTTTTATGAATTTTAGTTACTTATTTCAAAAACTGATACCTCCATGTGTGTTCCTGGAAAAAACACGAAGTTGGCATTCTCCTCTCAGCTGCCTTCTGTTTCTTACCCTTGATACTGGTTTTATTTCTACAAGAATTCAATCTGAAAAGTCTCTGGCTTGGCAACAGGAGGAGATAAAAGCATTTTACCTGTTGTTGTGTTTGTTGTGTTTGCTTACAGTCACTGGGCTTATTTCTGCTGGCCTGGCAGGGTTTATGTTGGCAATGATGAGGAGATGCTATCAGCAATTCATTGTATACTGTTTGCATAACGGGACAGGGCAGCCAGCTCCAGTCAGTTTTTTTTTTTTAAATGCATCAGATTAGTTGAATGATTTTATTAAGATGCCTGTCTGGTTGGGAAGCTGCAATCTGTGACTGATGATCACACAGTGCTCAAGTACCTGAAAGGCCCCCAGCTACAAGTGATAGGCTGGGCTAGCAGGTTGCTCAATTTCTAGATCATGATTGCACCTGCAGAGCTCTGGCTACGCTGCTGAATGGCAAAGGCACAATGCTCAGTTATGTTGTCCTTTGTTGCCTCAGGTCTTTTAAACCTCAGAGAATCCACAGCTATTCCAGAAACTTCAGTCAAGGGAAGATCTGCTGGATTGTCCTTAGGTAATAGTATCTAAACAAAGTTTTCCTTCAAGAACAGTCATCCTGTTAACCATCAATGAGATAACTTGGAAAACAAGACCTTTAAAGACATCTAGTGCTTGAGTTTACTTATTTGCTTTTAGAATGAAGTCACCGCTCAGTACCGTGATTATAGAAACACAGGAAACACAGGAAATTTTTTTTCAGTCTACTTCAGCTACTCACACATCTCCTAGCAAAGTCCTTGAAGTGTGGTCCTTGGGGTAGTAGCAGCAATAGCACCTGGGAGCTCATTTGAAATGCAGACTCTCAGGCCCCACCCCGACCTGAATCAGAATCTGCATTTTATCAAGATCCTCAGCTTGTGTGTGTGACACGTGAAGGTGTGAGAAACACTTTGGTTCTTAGGGCAGTCTCCATTCAGCTTGCAGATACTATCAGCTCAGATGGAGGTTTCTTGTGAAAGTCTCTGGTCAGGATTCAGGCTGATGGAAATTGACATGCAGTCTGTCCTCTTTCTCTACTAAAAGAAAGTAGAGCCATGGTGATTCCAGTTAACTAGGACCTGGGACTCTAGCCACTTAGTACAAATCCTCCTGGGGTTCAGACACAGTAAAAGACACCAGAGGCAGGGTTGAAAATTCTGGTATCACCACTCCTCTCACTAGTCGCTCCCTCCCTACCTGGGAATACCCAAATCATAGCATTCTTAGTCCATGGAAAGGTATTCCTGGAACTCTTTCTCTAATGCAGACGATGTTTTTTTTTTTTTTCTCATCATGTGCCTTTTGCCAAGGTAGTAGGTGTCCTGTGTTGTCCTTGGCAGCAGAGCCATCACACCCTGCTGTGTGACGATGATGTGTGATAAAAAAGGAGAGGGGTCCATTTCACTTCGGGCTACTGAGGCCCATGTGCTATGTAATGCATGTCCCGTCTTTAATTATTTACTGGTCTTGCCCTGCCCATCCACTGTCCTGGCTGCTGCTGTTTGCTGTGTTCTGTAGTAGAGGAATTTGACCCCTCCAGAGTTTAAATCCCACTCAACTCTGGCCGTTTCTTGGCATGGTTTTTCCTCAGGTGGCAGTTCGCTGAGGGCAGAGGCATATTTTCCAAACCCCGCTGTGGCTCAGTGTGTTAAGTATGTCTTCATATTGAGAGAGATTCAGGCAGAGGCTAAGCTGATTACAGGGCTCAAGCCAGGCCCTGAGCACATTTCAGACTTGGAATGCAAATTGTTGTCTGTAGTAATTATAGTTTGTGCCATGGCCCTGCTCGGCCCCCGTGGTCATTATCCTGGTACAGAATAAGCAGTTTTGTGCTCTGAGAGTGGGAGGTAATGAGGGGGAGAGGGGCGCTTGAGGGACATTTAAGGGGTATTTTCAGGGCCCATCCCCTAGTCTGAGTGGGTGTGGGACAGACCCAGATGTGTGCTGGGGTGCACCACTGACAAACTCTGTGACCTGTGGGCCAGGAACTCAACCTCTTTGAGCTTCTGTGCTTTCTAGTCTTTGCCTCGGAAGGTTGCCCTGGTGATGAGATGGCGATGATGTAATGGGCCCTCATCACAGTGCCTGGCACATAAGAGGTGCTAAGGGAGAGTTTCATGGCTTACCGGGTACCATAAGGGCAAGGATCTGTGACAGGAAAATACACACCCTTCTTAAAGGGCAATTCTCATGCACATGTTGGTTACCTGCAGAGGGACTATAGCATCCTTCTCATGCTTCCCAAGTCTGCAAAATTGACAGTAGCTTAGAGCGCTGGCTCGGGTCAGACTTCCTGCAGAGCAGTCTAGCTGTGTGCCCTTTGGTGATTTGGTGGACATCTCTGAGCCCTCATGGGTTTTGTTGTTTGTTAAATGGACATTATAATTGTATGTGATTCACAGTGTTGTTGGGGAGATTATCTATGAAGAATGCATATAAAGTTGAGCACCAGTGCTTGGCTCAAAGTATGAAGGGGGTACTATTGTTATCCCCTTTGCAAAGATAAGGAAATGAAGGCTTTAAGGGCTAAGTGACTCTCCCAAGCCTGTGGCCCAGATGTGGTAAAGCCTGGACTCTGGCTCAGCAAATTGCCTGTGGTTCCACATTAGCGTCACTGTCATTCTGCCTCAAGGTGTTCAGAAATCACTGCATGAGTTCTGCCCAGGCGTCTGCTTCCGAGGCTCCACTTCTCAGACCCCTCGTTTTTTTCCAGACCCCTTGTTTTTGTTGACAAATTCTTTCTTTTTCTAAAAAATATTTATTTATTTATTTTAGAGATTGAGAGAGAGCGCGTGCGTGGTGGTTGGGGGAGGGGCAGAGGAAGAGGGAGAGAAAAATCCTTGAGCAGACTCCCTGCTGACCTTGGAGTCCCTATGTGGGACTCACTATCTCGACCCTGAGATCATGACCAGAGTAGAAACCAAGAGTTAGATACTTAACTCATGGAGCTATCCTGGCACCCTGACAAATTCTTTCTTAAATTGGGTTTAAGTAGATCATAGTAATATTATTACATTACTTTATTATATGATGTTATGTATAATATGTTATATAATATCAAAATATAAATTAATATTGCCTTGTGTGTGCTCTTACTCTTACTGTCCCCATTCAACAGATGATAAAATGGAGGTACAGAGAAAGTAAATCGCCAGAGGATACATGGTAAGCATAGTGCTGGGATTTGAATTCAGGTGGTTTGGCTCAGGATTCCTATTCCTAACCCCAAGCTAAACGGCTTTCCAGATGCTATGCCTTTGCCACCTGGGCTGGCCTTGGGGTTCCCAGACCTCCTTAGATGCAAACTTGGCATATCATTTCCTAGGACCTGTCACTGTGTGCTTGGCCTCACTTGGCCTCAGAGAGTGGTTCTGGGGCCTCCTCTCATACCCCCCAGGTGCTCATTCAACACAGAAGGCCATTTGTGCCTCAATCTTGTACATTCTTAAAAAAAATAAAAATAAAAATCAGCCTTTCATCTTAATAATGACACAACCCAGAGGTGAGGTTCCTGTTATCACACCAGGGGAATTTGGGCAGAGGTGATTGGAGTTGTAAAGTCAAGTAGCAGGGGAATTCCTTCTTTTCTCCATAAATTACTGACACCAGAGCTCTGTGTAATTTCACATTATGGGGGAGAATGGCTATGCTTAACTCCTCTGGGGAGAGGAAATTTATCTCACTTCTCATTCAGCAAGGAGAGGGAATTGGGAAGCATAGAAATGGAATTTTGTTGTTGTTAAATTCCTGACTTTTAGCTAATATATTTATGTATGTGTACTTTAATATAGGAACTAAGGTACTAAGACATAGCACCAGTATTATATAGTCATGGCCACTCTTCTTGACAAAAAAGAATTCATGTTTGGTTGTGTATCTGTTCTTGCTGAAAATCTTGCTCTTGGTCCCCATTTTCCACAGGAAAGAGTTGGAATTTCTACCTTGGCTCCAACCTTCTCTTTTCCTAGCCTAACCATTCCATCCCTCCCATGGGCCTTTGAGCATCTTTTCACTTCTCTCCTTTACTGTGGTTCCTGTCCTTTCAGCCTGACAACTCTACACATCCCCAGTGAGCTGTTCGAATGGCTCTTTTCCTGAAGGGACTTGAGAATTGTCCCTGACTGCTTCTTCAGTGTTCCTGGTATCCCAAGGCCATGGAACGTGACAGGATGAGCAGTAGACGTTGTTTATAGGTCTGTATTCCCTTTCACCCATGAGTTCTCATGTGGTATTTTTGTATGCCTAACACATGGAACACAGAACGGGGCACTTTTCTGTTGAACGAAGGATGCGTGCTCCCTCTTTACACATGCCCAGATACATTTCTTCCCTAAGCAGGGTCTGTGGATAATAGAGAGAATACCAGGTGATAGAGCTGAAACACCAGGCTATCGGCTACATGCAGGCAGGATCTGTCCTGCTGCTCCAGTCTACACTGTGGTTAGTGTTCATGGAGACAAATGTCAGACAAATGCCTGAATGAGCACTGTGGTAATGAGCCCATGTTGCAGACCTAGATTCAAATCCCTATTCCATCACTGCCAAGCTTGGATAACTTCCTTAACCTCTCTGAGCCTGTGCCCTCATTTATAAACTAAGGATAATAAAGGTACCTATCTCATAGAGTGGTCAAAGAATTGAATGTTTAATGTCTAATGCATAGCAAGCCTCCAATCAATGGTGGTTGCTAAAGCTATTAATAAATAAATTAATCATGGGATATATGCTGAAAAGAGAATCAACAGGGTATCATGATAGAGGATAAGATGGTGGGACAGGGGATGTGATCCTTTAGGCAGCTCAGTCAGGGAAGGATTCCTGTAAACTGGGACCAAACTATGAGAAGGATGCTGCTGTACTGTGAAGATATGGAGGAAAGAGTTTTCTGGAAAGCAGGTGTACAGGTCCTGGAACAGGAAAGAGCTTAATGAGGAATAGAAATTGTGACTAGAGCTTGGGAGGTGGAAGGAGAGTAGAATGAGATAAGGGCTTAGGAAGGAGACAGAGGCCAATTGATGCAGGGCCTTGTGGGCCAAGGGACACTGTTTGGGTTGAATTTGAAATGTGAAATAAGCCATTCAATTCTTATGCTCAGAATCATTCTGTGGGTCTGGACTACTTCAGCTTTAGCCTATCCTATGATCTGTGTGTATGAACTAACCCCCACAATGAAACCCAATTCTGGGATGCTTGGGTGGCTCAGTGATTGAGCATCTGCCTTTGGCTCACATTGTGATGCTGGGGTCCCAGGATCGAGTCCCACATAGGACTCCCTGCAGGGAGCCTGCTTTCCCTCTGCCTGTCTCTGCCCCTCTCTCTGTATCTCTCATGAATGAATAGATAAAATCTAAAAAACAAAACAAAACCTCAGTTCTGATTGATTTAAGCAGAAAATAAATTTATTACAGGATATAGGAAGCTCAGAGAATTTCGGGAGGATTAGGGAACCAGGAACAACCTTAAATTATACCATCAAACATTTCCTACAAGCACATCATTGCTGCCACTGCTGGGCAGGTGTCAATAGCATGGTTTGTGCCAACTAATGTGGCTGCTCAGTTGCCCTCACTGCTGCCTCTGTGAGCTGCTGCCACCCCCACAAGAATTGAGTCTGCAGTGTCCCTGCTGTTTTCATTCCAGCTTTTGATGCCAAGTCTGGGGTGGGTGTATCTGATTGGCTGAACCTAGCTCATGCTCTCATGCCCTGGCTGCAAGGGAGGCTGGGAAAGAAAGTGTGCGGCATCCTCATCTCTTTTGGTAGAATGTGGGGCTCGCGTTCATGAGTTGGGGCTTCCCCAAACCTAGGAAGATAATTAAACTGCAGAGTCTTCAGAGGGTTAAATGTCCCTCACAGACACACGTGGAATAAGTGACTCAAGGAGCCCCTTGGCTTCAACAGTTTTGACCAATAGGTGGTAGCACTTTTAAAAAGACTACTCTGCCTTCCTCTTAGACAATGATTTAAGAAAAATAGTGCCAAATTTGGAAGCAACTATTTCTCAGTCTGTTGCAAGACTAGGAACAATTTTTTTTAATTAGTTTAGTTCGTGCAGGTGTGTGGGGTCGCATGTTTCCCCCATGTTTATCACAGATTTGCATTCCTGTTGGAAATGCCTTAGCCATTGTCAGGGCTTATAATTGCTTCTTGTTATTGCCACGTGGGGCTTATTGTCCAAGATTTTGCTGCAGAGTTTATTGTTTATCTTACACCCCGTCTCCAGGAAGCTGCATGCGGAAATCTCTGAGCCTTACCAGGAAGTCTGACTTAAAGGGACAGCTTCCAGGGCAGAGCACTAACTGGGAGAAGGCCTGAGCTTCCAACCAAAACCCCGCTTCCCTGGGGTGGCAACTGGAAGCCTGAGTATCCCCCCACTTGGTTTGCTTGTTTCCAGTGTTTGGGTGATTCTTTTCTAATTCTGATTTAAGGGGAAAAAGTGGCAGTATTTACTCTTTGAGTACACATGGATACACACCAATCAAAATAAAACAAAAAAACCACTTTCACTGTGGTGTAGGCAGAACAAATGCTCTGAGTCACAGGTGCACGCACACACGCTTTTCCAATTCCTTTTATTTTGTTTGAGGGGTGTTTTCATAGAACTATTGAACTTTTTAGATAGACATAGGGATTTTAAGGAAGTCACCATTATAACAGCAAAAAAGTAAATGATGGGGGGGCGGGTGTGCACCTGGATGGCTCAGTCAGTTAAGTGTCTGACTCTTGATTTTGGCTCAAGTCATGATCTCAGAGTTCTGAGACCGAGTCCTGTGTTGGGCTCCGTGCTGGGTAAAGCCTTTTAGGATTCTCTCTCCCTTTCCCCTTTCCCTTCCCCCTACCTCTCTTTAAAAACAGCAGCAACAATAAGAACAACAACTAAATAGGACTTAAGCTTTAACCACCTTCATATTTTGTTTTCTCTATTGGAAGGAAGAAGGGAAACAGGAAATTGCAAATTTCCATTGTCTTTTTCTTATTAGATACCTAATTGACAGCTCTTGTTCAAATCAGGGTAAAAATCAAATTATTTCAGATTTTTTTTTTATTCATGAGAGAGAGAGAGAGAGAGAGAGGCAGCGATACAGGCAGAGGGAGAAGCAGGCTCCATGCAGGGAGCCCAATGTGGGACTCATCCCAGGACCCCAGGACCACACCCTGGGCTGAGGCTGGTGCTAAACCGCTGAGCCATGCAGGAATCCCCCTATTTCAGATTTGGTATCAACGTTTCAACTTGTTAAGAAGAAAATTTTCTGCTTGAGAAAAAAATAAATTACTATTGTGGTTTGTTTGTATTTTTTGGTCTTTTAAAAAATATTTTATTATGGAAAAATTTAAACATATATAAAAATGGAAAGAACAGTATACTGACTCCCAGTGTCCCCATCATCTTTTGTTCTGCTTTTAAACATGTGTATCAGTTAGATTCCTATAGACCTCTTTACAACCCCGTGAGGGATAACAGAATCATGATTCCTGTTTTATAGATGAGGAAACCAAGGGTCAAGGAAGTTAAGGGAGTTACCAGGTCATTGAACTAGTAAATGCAGAGCCAGAGATCACAGAGCTACCTTATCAATTTACTGTTCCTTATTCCAGCCAGCCAGTTGTTCCCAGAAATTATCCTTAAGGAGATATCTGGATTCAAAATAGTGACGAGAAACTATTTTCTAAAAAAATGATTTCTGCCTTTTGTTATATATTTTTAACTCAGATACTTGAGCAAATTACTTTTTAAAATCCTCCTGAGTATTCAGGTATTAGGAATACCACCCCCTTTCATATTCAGATTTTCTTCTGCTTAATCAGTTTTGACAATATAACACCAAATAGTAATTCTCATTTCCAAGTAAAGAAGCTCTTTCGCTGGTAGATATCAGCTAATTAGTTTTTAAACCTTTCTTTTTCCTAAGAATTGGGCAGAGGTCAGCAACCCACTAGAGTTTCACTTTTAACTGACAGTGTAACAAAGAGGTCTTGACAGTCCTTTGAAAGAGCTGTACTCAGGGTGTCCCTGTTTTCTGAGCAATAGATCGAATGGGCTTATTTGCCAGCGCCCTAGTCTGCTCCCTGTGGAATGCTTCAGGCTGTCCTTGCTTGCGTTCATAAAGGAGGTGGAACTCTAGGGACCAGGCCCTTGGCTGCTGCACAGCGCACATCAGAAGGCAGCTTTCCTTATTTCTGATTCACTTTTTAAAATAACTGTTTGTGGGTTGGTTGCCAAAATAATGTGAGGAATTTGATTATAAAAGTTCAGATTTGTTTAGAGAGGAAAAAAAAAATACAGTGCTCAAGCTATTGCTCGTAACAAAACCAGCAAGATAAGCACTCGAGATTAGCCATGATTAGCAATCTGTTGAGACTTCCATGTTCAAGCCTCATTTATTTTTAGTTCTTGTGTTGAAACCATAGATGAAGACTTTCCTATTTATTCATTCTTGACCTTGGGCAGCCAGGTTTGCTCCCACATTCTTCTCATCATTTTGTAATCTTGTTGAGCTGGGATATTAAGCAGGGCTCCAGAAGAGAATCAACATTTTCAAATGGTCCAAGTCTCTTGAGTTAAACCGTCTCACATCCAAGCAGCCCTGGCCTGGAACAGGTCTGGAGCGCCCCCTCCCCCATTCATAGTGAAGGGGGGCAGCATAGTTGTTCAAGTTTTGCTTGGATTAATCACACTTCCAGCACTGAGGAGTGGATATGAAGACATGCGATAAGAGTGGATGACCACAAGTAACTCCCAGGCTCGAAATACTTAGAAGCTCTTTTTATTTCTCACTGACTTGCCATGCATTATGCCTTTCGGCCAACCTAGTAACACCAACGAGTGTTAGTATACCTCTCATCTCTGCCACAACATAAATTTTTGTTTTCTCTTAGTCTTACTTGAATTTGACAATAGCACCCAAAATGGTAAGATCTGTGAAATAACGATTTTCTGATATTGGAACCTTGATTAAATCGATGTGCAGTATACTATGTTAATTTAGTCCCTGCTGCCCTCCTGTTTTAATGATTGTTTCACCATCTAGTTTTCACTTCAGTTTGTGGAATTATTTTAAAATGTAAAGCATCGTGGTCACCTGGGTGGCTCAGTCAGCTGAGCATCTGACTCTTGATTTCAGCTCAGGTCTTGATCTTGGGGTAGTGGGATCGAACCCCACATCAGTCTCCATGCTCAGCTGGGAATCTGCTTGAGGATTCTCTCTCCCTCTCCCTTTGCCCTCCCCCAGCCACATGTGTATGCTGTTTCTCTCTCACTCAATAAATAAATAAATAAATAAATAAATAAATAAATAAATAAATAAAGTCAGGCATCAAATGGAATATGGTCAAAGAGCCTGAAATTCCCAGCCACCATTGAGCTTTTGTAAAATCTATGGCTTCTTAGGTACAAATCAGAAAGAGAATGAGGAACCAGAATAAAATTCAAATGGAGAAAATCACCGATAGTCACCAACTTTTAATGAAGTAATTCTACTGAAATCTCACCATTTTGTTTTATGTAAATGAACTTATCACAACCCTGATGAATATGTTTCTTATACTTTTGGTGAGAAAACTATTTAAAACTTCTCAACATAAAATACCATGAGATATATACAATAACAGCAAAGGAAATACATCCCTTTGAGTTCTAGGGTCATGAGGAAGCGTGTTGTGGTACCTTAGCTAGGTCTACATTTTAGTATTAGTCTCTTTTGTGTATAATAAGAATTTGACAGCAATATAGTTATTTAACCAGATGTGGGGAAAACAGGGGCCAGTTTTTGCATTATAGGTGCCTTAGGGGTATTTCCCCATTATAAATATATAATGATTCAGCTCTATACACTTAGAGAAAAATATTATACCCTGAGAACCCACGCCCCCAGAATTTCATAGTTGGTTTTTTTTTTTTTTTTTTTTGAGCATTTCACTCTGATCTATGTAGAATTTATTTTGGACAGTGTGAAGAGTGTGAAGTAGGGCTTTAAAAGGAGGCTTTTCTTTCCAAGAAATGAACTATCCCACTTGTTAGCAATCCTTCTCTCCTCTTATGGTTTGCAGTCCAGCATTGCCATATGTCAAATTCCAGAATATCCAGGGACAGGTTTCTGGCTATCTGTTCTAGGGTCTGTATGCATGTAGTAGGAGCTTGGAAATCAGCCCACCCAGGCTCCACTCCCAACCCTGCCACCTCTAGGCCTCTTGGGCAGGCTCCTGCCACCTGTTTGAGTCTCAGTTTTAAAAAATCTGTGCAGTAGAGATAACAGTGAGACTTATCTCAGGATGCCTAGGAAGGTCAAATGCAAAACTGCATGGCAACTTCTCCTATTGAAACATCAAAAATCTGCCATCACCATTTATGGTTTTAGTAATTATGGCTTTAGGATGTTTTAATATCTGCACACAGGTTCACTTTCATCATAAATTATGTTCTCAATGTTGGCAGAGTTAAGAATACGTAACTAAGAGATGACATCTCAAGTGCATCTCTCATGTCTGCAGAAAGTTGACAGAGCAGGGGGCAATGAATTCAGGTACTTCCATACCATGGGATGCTCTGCAGTACAGGTCTAATATGGGTATGATGTGGAAAGATGCTCTGAATGTTAAGTGAAAAAAGTAAGTGGTAGAATAATGTTACTCTTCCATTTTTGAAAAATGTAAGTAAAAAATAAAATGTTGTACATAGCAACTTGTGTGTGTTTAGACAGAAGGAAATGTCCAGATGATTTGCCAAACTGGTGGCCCTTGGATCAAATCCAGTCAGCAACTGTGTTTTGCATGGCCTGTATAGCACTTTTTAAACTGATGGATTCATTGCCAGCATTTAAACATTGTGAGATTTTATATATAACCTGGAATTTCCAGCTTCTCTTGAGAAACTGGAATGTCTGGTGACCCTGGGCCAGTAGTCCCTTGGGACCTCTGTTAGTTGGAACTGACTGAGGGCCCCCCTGAGAGCCCACCCAGGCTTTTCCTTCAGGTACCTGACTCCTGGCCCTGAAAACATTTGGGTTTATAACCCTTTTATCTACAGCTGGCTTTGACATGGGTGCCTCTGGCAAAAGGGACTGGGATGGAGAAAAAAGCAGGGCCTTTGGGAAGACTCACTTTTTACATTATATATTTCTGTATGGTTTGAATGTATTATAGTGACACCATGTTACTTTTAAAAATTTAAAAATCAGTAGAAAACCATATTTGAATACTTGGTAGTATCCTAGGTGCCATGTAGAGAAAACCCACATTCTAGTTCCTTTATAAAGTTCCATTATGAAGCTAAAAATAAACTTGAACTCTGCATGGCAGGAGCCTCTTATTATTGAAATGTTCCTTCGAGATGTCCTCTGCGTGGACCAATTTCATTACTGGAGTTCTTGCTTCTGCTCAAAGCAGGGATAGCCAGAGATGGGCCTGTTCTTCCCTTCCTTTTCTCCAGCCAGGCCACCTGCTGGTTCTCCTGCTCAACCTCCCTCTTTCACTGCTACCTGCCCTGGGACCCAGTCAAGTTTTACCTCTTCCACGAAGTGCTGCAGCCCACGGGTTTCGGTTCTTCTTTCTCGTTCAGTGTCAGCAACCAGAAGTCAGGCTTAATCATTCTTGGATTAGTTGATGTGACTATGCCCTCCCTCCCCCAGAAAAGAAAGAAAGTCTAGAGTGCCCTGATCATTTTACATTTTCCTTTGGACCCTCCTTGGGGGTGATCCCAGCCTTGGCTCTTGGGGCCCCATTCAGTGGCTTGTTTGAAAACCCTCCGGGAGACGAGTGGCTGGGCTTATGGGAACTTCCATTGGTCCTCAGGAGATTGACATTCTTCACTAGCTGAAAAGTCTCCAGGGCTGGCTAATCTCAGCTTATTGATAGGCCTCTATTAATTCAGGCCCCTTTCTGTGCAGGAGGCTGGGGGAGAGGCGTTTTTTAGGAATGCCTTCCATCTCCCTCCAACCAGCTGCCACCTACCCCAGGTTTGCTCTGTGGGGAGTCAGGTTCTTGGAAATAGAGGATCCTAAAGATGAGCTGAAACCCACCTTTAGTAAGCTCTGTTTTTTGACAAACATCACTGCCTGTTTCCTGAGTACCAGACCTGGTAGGTACCACATGTGGGCTGTGAGGTGACCCAGATGGTTGCTTGAAAGTGCTTAGCCTTTTCATGGTGATTTCACTTCCTTCTTTCTCCAGATAGGACCCTTTAAGCTCTTTGAAGCAAGACCCGTGTCTGTCTGTTGGAGCAGTGCTTTCAAAGCATTTGCTTTTCTTCCAGAGTGTCCTGTTGGCCTGTACTCCCTTGCTACTGCCCTTGCCAATTCTCCTGCCTAGAAAACCCCCCAGAGTTCTACCCATGTGTCTCTTGCTCTAAGAAGCCTTCCCAGACTCTGTTCCCATAAAAAATAATGCATTTGCCAGGCTCAGTTATTTCTTGCCCCATCAGTACTTTTTTGTAGATCCTGGCAGCACTTAATTTGTTCTCAGGTCACCAGTGGTTCACCTTTCTACTCCCAGAGCCTGGTGCCTCCTTCTGTAATGTCTGTGGAGTACAGGGCGCTCTTCAGAGGCCTTATGTTAGAGGCCAGGTCACTGCCTGGAGAGAATGGGAGAGAGCCTGCTTTCTTGTATGCCCTAGAGCCCAGTCTTAGCTGGAAGCTTGTTCTTTCTTTGCTGGGTCCCCCACTTTACTCAGGGCTCAGACAAGTAGAGGTTCTTAAAAATCTGCATTTTTAAGACAGCCTTGGGAGACTTTTGCCTCAATCTTGGCAGCTAGAAGTTGCAAATCAAATGCTACTCCATTAGAAAACTAAAATAATAATAATAATTGAAAGCTGCACTGGAATTATGTCTCCGTGGATTTGAGATCCATGCAAGGAAGGTGAGGGGGTTGAATTTTTTGTGGAGGGGTTTGAACAGGGCATGGTTTTTTTGTTTTGTTTTGTTTTGTTTTGTTCTTTTTCCTGAAAGCTGGTAGGTGTCTGTGAGACAATCTGTGTCACCCAGGGGATCTGGGTTTTGTAAAAGGCAGGCAACCTGGGCAAGGTGTTCATTCTGGTGAGATCCCATTTTGTGAAATGAGAAATGCCAGCACTGAGTTATTTCCATAATCACTCTGAGAAGAGCTTTAAGGCCTTCCATGATCCATGTCAGAGGCTGAAAGGGAGGGCACCTGGGTGGCTCAGAGGTTGAACATCTGACTTTGGCTCAGGTCTTGGGATCCAATGCCGCATCGGGCTCCCTACAGGGAGTCTGCTTCTCCATCTGCTGTGTTTCTGCCTCTTTTTCTGTCCCTCTCATGAATAGATAGATTTAAAAAAAAAAAAATAGAGCAGAGAGGGAGGTTTCCAGAAGCAGCTATTTTGAAGGAGGCTCTGAAGAGAAGATTTGCCTAAGAAAAAAAGAAACGGATGGGTGTGGTGTTTATCACAACTCTCATTTATTGAGTTGAATTTGGGATTCAGTGACAGCTCTGTGTCCTGGGCAGGGCA
Organism: Vulpes lagopus; assembly: GCF_018345385.1. Lineage (NCBI taxonomy): Eukaryota > Metazoa > Chordata > Mammalia > Carnivora > Canidae > Vulpes > Vulpes lagopus. Next base: position 24,760,852 of record NC_054830.1, on the reverse strand, counting down.
GCTGGCTCTTGGGTTAAGTTCAAGTGGACTATTGATTCCGGTCTGAACACACAAAGTTCTCCCAGTGTCCCTTCTCTCTCTGTCTCTCGCCGATGTTTGGGTTTAGGTCTACAAAGCTCCAGACGCCAGGCCTGATGTCCTAGCAGAGAACTCTTTAGAGCTGCTGGAGTGCTGGGCATGGCTTTAGGTGGGGACCCAGTGAGCATTGTTTGTTTCTTACCAGCTGGGGATTGCCAGCCAGACACTGAATTTCTGGTGTGCTTTTAAATGCTCAAAGACACAGTGCTCTGAAAAAGCAGCAGCCGGCGAGGAAACCGCTGGAGGTGGGGAGCTCTTGGCTGGTGTGGTCTCAGCTTCTGACACTTATAACTGATGGCCCCCTGTCACTTCCTGTCATGCAGCCCAAGTGGCGGGGAGGAGTTCCTTCAGGGAAACCATGCTCTGCTCAGCTCAGAGAATCCCGTCTGCAGGGCTCCGTCGCAATTAGGGGCGGGGGACTCTGCGTGGATGAGGCCGGAGCGCCCCATGGTTTGGTGCTGCTTCTTTGTCAGGGCTCAGGTAAGCTCCCTGTGGCAGAGCCAGGGATGAATGGGCTCCCAGCTTCCACCCATGCCTGGCTGGGCGGTGCCAGGAGCTGGGGTGCAGGAGGGCGAAGCTGTCTTTCACCTCCCAAGACAAATGGGCAGGGAGGGGCTTTAAAAACACCTGGGATGATGGAGGGGGACTTCTGTCTGCCTTCACATGAATCAGAAAAAAGCTGTGTGGTTGTGTTTAAGACCACAATGGTTGCTTGGTTGGAGATGGTGAGTTAAGCGAGCGTCTAGCTGTCAGTGCTTCCTTTAGCATCTGTGATTGGAGGAGAGAGTGTGTGTGCGTGTGTGAGGGGGGTGTCTTTCACTCTTTGTTCCATGATGCTACTATTTTAATTTTCATAAGAGATCTGTTTTCAATTAAATGGGGGAAAAAAGAGGGAAAAAAAGGATGCATCTGCTGTCTGGCGTTTTTTTGTTTGGGGTGGGGGGCGTTTACAAAGTCACAAAGTGGATTTCCAAGATCTTTTCTTCTCCTTTGAGTTGAAAGATGGCTGAAATCAATTTTGGAAGTTCATTCTGCTTGGAACAACTTTTTTGTAGGTTTCCTCATCGTGAATCTTGTGAATGTGTTCATCATTGAGAAGATGAAGTCAGATATTAGGGGACATCCAGACTCACTGGTGTTTTCATTAAGAGTGTTGGTGCTTAGTTTGGTTATGTCTGAAAGAATGGCTGGAAATGTTACATTTCTATGGGCTGAAGAATGATTAGGAGGCCTGAAGGTGACTCCCTCTGTCCTTTTTGTTTGTGGGTGGGTATTAAAGCTTTGGATAAAACACCACTATTTTCCAAAGAAAGTGTCCACTGCTTTTTCTACTCCTCTCACTGGAATTCTGAGGCTGGTTTTTGTAATGCTAACTCCACCTCTCATACATGACCATTCTAGACATACATTTTAAATCTTTTCGTGTGATTTGGGTGGTTTTACGGTCTTTCTCCTTTCCCATCTGACTCATCCAGCTGTTTGCTCACCTGATAAAGAATCATTTTTGAGCCTTTGAGATACAGAAATTGACATTTAAAATGACTTACTACAATTTAGTGATAGTTAATGCAACATAAATAAAAAATAATACAATACTAGCCAACATTTGTTAGATACTTTTTTAAAGATTTATTTATTTATTTATTCATGATAGACACACAGAGAGAGAGAGAGAGAGAGGCAGAGACACAGGCAGAGGGAGAAGCAGGCTCCATGCCAGGAGGCCGACGCAGGACTCGATCCCAGGACTCCAGGATCGCGCCCCGGGCCAAAGGCAGGCGCCAAACCACTGAGCCACCCAGGGATCCCCCTGTTAGATACTTTTCACATTAGTAAGCACTTTACTCCCATTAGCTCATGAAATTCCTACAACACTATAGAATTGACTATTATTAGTATCTCCAATTTTAGATGGTAAAACTCAGGTTTTGAGAAGATAAATAATTTGCCCAAGGTCACCTAGCTGGAGAGAAGTGGATCAGGCTTCAAACTCAGGCAGAATGGATCCAGAAATGACATTCTTAGCTATTAGGTGCTGCATGAGGATTTCAGTGATGGGGCCCTTTCTACATCCCTGTCACCTGCAGCATCTTAAGTAACACTTTGCTTTCCTATCCTTTGGCAAGTCAGCCTGTTTTGGTGGATGTTTGCTGTGGTCCAATTAGCAGCTACCAAAGGGGCATCTAGACAAATCACTACCTTCTCTGGACTCAGCTTCCCTACCTGTCAAATGGAAGTTTCTCTAAACTCATTTTAGTTCTGATACGAATCTAAGTTGTGCAAATATCTTGTACAAAAAGTCAAAAATAGGTCTCACATCTTTCCTATTTCAAAGTTAAATGAGTGCACTTAAACATACATTTCCCAAGGAACTGGAACTCACAATGTAATTGGCTGGGTGGCTGTTGACCTTTATTTTGCTCTTGAAAATATTACTGACTAAATATTTATTTCTCGGTTTGAGAGTTTTCAGGGAAAGGATCTGGAGGAATGGGGACTGGGTGTGGGAGGTCAATTGGTAAATGGTAGAGAAAAGGAGGAGACAAACTCTTTAAAGATCTCATAAATCCATCTTCTGAGATTTGGCCAAGGTAGTTCTGTATCAGTGGAGAAATGGTAGAGTGTAATGATTAAGGGCATGGGTTTTAGGACTACACAGATGTAGGTTCCAACTTTGCCTCTTATTAGCCACGTGATCCTAGGCATGTTACCAAATATCTCTCAATCTGTCTTTTGCTCTGCAAAATGGTGATAATAAAGAGCATCTACTATATAGGACTGTCATAAGGAATAAATGAAATGACCCACAGTAGTGCCTCACACAGAGCCAGAACTCAGCAAACGTGATCCATGTCCTAGGTCTTATTGACTGTAGAATGTTGGTGGGCACCAGAGACATGAATCCTGAGTGCATAGACTTAGCCATGCATTTATATACAGAGATGACCATGGTTCTATTTTGTTGGGGGAAGGAAGCATATTCCACGGAAGGTCAATACTTTATTTTAAAGCCCCAATTCCAGCCATGTTTTTACAGCTTGGCCAGGATGCCAAGTAGTAGCCATGAAAAGGGAAGTTGATTCAAACCAGATTCTATAAAGGCTTTTCTTGATAGAACACTCAGAGGTATGACTCTGAGAGGGCGAGGTCAGGGTGGTGACCCCCAGTGTCCACCAAGACAGAAACAATGGGTGACTGTAGAACCTAAATATAGACCATGTGGATGTCACTTAGGGAAACCAGTTCCCGATGCTGACCAGGGTGGGCGAGTCTCTTGGGAAGAGCTCAGGAAGCAGACCCTGTGTGCAATCCTTGCTCTGTCATCCCTCTTTTTCTGGATAATTTTGTCCATATTCTAGCTTCTCCACATCTGTTGAGCATTTGCCTCTCATTGGCAGCCTTGTTTATGTCCCCATCTGTTCCTTCCCAAGTTTTCCTTACGGCGTTTACCACCTCTCTTCCTTGTTTCTTGCAGACCACACCCAGGCCTTGCCAGAAACTCCAGGTGCTCTTGCCATAAGATAGGATAGTTGGTGACTGGGAGTCAGGAGTTTGGGGTTCAAGGTCTCGGTTTTGCAGTCAACCGTGGGCAATGCTGAACCTCACTGGGTACCAGATTCTCCAATGGAAATATCACTCTTAAGAACCTGGATCCTGGAGGTTGACTATCTGGGTCTAAATCCTCATTGTGACTTGACCTTGGGCGGATTCTTTACCTCCCTGGGCCTCATTAACCTCACCTGCAAAATGGAGATCGTGGTAATATCTGCCTCAGTTACCACTAGGAGTTTATAAAATAATACCCGTGAAACCCTTAAAACAGTGCATATTGTGTCAGTGCTCAAAAGTGCTAATTATGATTGGGCCTGGGTGGCTAAGCATCTGACTCTTGGTTTGGCTCAGGTCGTGGTCTCAGGGTCATGAGATTGAGCTCCATGTCTGGCTTTGCACTCAGCACAATGTCTACTTATGGCCCTCTCTTCTTCTGCACCACTCCCTCTAAAATAAAAAAAAATGCTAGCTATGATTATGGTTGTGATTGTAGAAAAATGAGACTTGAGCTGGGCCCGTGTTTCCTAAACTTCAGTTATATTTCTCATTTCCATATCCCACTTGTATTGTTATTTCTCACTTACTGGTTATTTTTTATTTGTCTAGTTATTTATTATTTTTTATTCAGGCTCATCCTAAGCAGGAATATCTTTACAGTCATTAAATGTTATAATATGTTTCCTAAAATACATTATAATATGTTATAATATGTTTCCTAAAATACATTATAACAAATACATCCAGGTCTACTGCATGTGGTCTGAAATGATATTGTATCTCCCCAGGCCAATTCCTGCACTTTGGGGGACCACAGCACCAGTGGCTCTGAGCATCTGAGACCCAGCTTGTTGCCTGCTACTGGTGTTCACAATGCTAATCCCACCAAAATGAACAGTCAGCCCATCCTTTCACTCACCAGGCTGTGCCTGAGAACCAGCTTTGTGTCTGTCTCTGTGCCAGGTGCCAACATACCCTAATGATGGCTCTCTGTAGCCTTTTCTATCTTCTTTGAATGGGACATTACCAGCCCTGAGAAAATGGAGTAGAGAGAGACATGAAATAATCTAGCTGCTGCAATCTCTCCTTAATGAGAAGTAAGAGAAGCCAAGAAATCTCTGCCTGAAATCTCTGGATGTGGGTCAAGATCTCAGCTTTTGCTGACTAACAACCACCTCAGCTCAGTGGCAAACAACAACAGGCACGTGTTCTTATGTTCAGAGCTGTGCAGGCTGATGGGGGCGATCTGTCCCATTTGGGTTCATTAGCTACGCATGTTTGTTCTTCCCTGGTGGAGGTCAGAAGGTCCCAGAGGAGCAAGCAGAGACATAGGATGTCCCTTAAGGCTTAGGCTCAGAATTGATACACTGACTTTTCCACCCATATCATCAGCCAGAGCAAGTGACAGTACGAAACCATCGATGTCAGGAGAGAGCATAAAAGTTTGCTGAAGGATAAATTAATCCACTACAGAGATCCTCACTATTTACTCATTCAGCCCACAGTTATGTGGAGCATGCTGCCATGTTGGGGGAAGATAAATAGAGTCATAATAAATGACGAAGATAATGAGGACGTCTAGCCCAAGGCCTGGCATGGTGTAGGTCCTAAACAAATACCTAATGAATGAGTATCTGTAGTACCTGGAGTGCTGACTAGCAATGAGTGTTTCATGTAGGTTATCGCCTTTTATTCTCCAATCCCTGGTTGGGCAGGTGCAATCATCCCAGGTCAAACAAGTAGATGCCATTTTGGCCTGTTAAATGCTTACAGTCTTCTGATGTGAGGGATGTGAAGATGCAGTAGAAGGGAGAAGCTATACACAAAGAGATCCTCCCTGATATGGGGAAAGAGGCAACCTTTGCACCAAAAAGGCTCTGCCTCAGATCCCTCATACATTTCTTCCATTACACTTTGTACACTGCCTTGGGTGCTAATGCTTTTTAAGATTTATTTATTCATGAGAGAGAGAGAGAGAGAGAGAGAGAGAGAGGCAGAGGGAGGAGCAGGCTTCTCACAAGGAGCCGGATGTGGGACTCAATTTTGGATCCTAGGATCAGGCGCTCAACCACTGAGCCACCCAGGTGTCCCTTGGGTGCTAACTCTTTAAGCACCCATCGCATACTAAGAATTTAGCATGATACCTGGCCTATCATAGTTTCTCTAAGTCCCTAGCCCTCTGCTTTTTAGAGGTCCCATACATTTTTTAATATTCTCTTCAGAAAACCACACAGAGATGTGAAAATTTCTGTGCAGGCCCATGGCCCCAGGTGAAGAACTGTGCCACAGATATTCATTCCTGCCCCTTTCCCCCTCTCTTTCCTTCTCTCTCTTAAGAATGTCATCCATGGGAAAAGATATTTTTCTGTATTTGTATGCCAGTGTCAGGCTCAGGGTCTGGCTCCTATCAATGGCCAGCCTAATGAGTGTTTTTTTTTAAGTGTGTGAGAGAATGAAAGGGTTAGTAATATCTTGTTTGCATATGGATGGGATCATAAAACTTTTGGAATTGATGAGATAGGAAAGCTTATATTTCCAACCCCTTTATTTTATTTACAAATCTATTACTGAGGGCAGCCCCGGTGGCTCAGCTGTTTAGCGCCGCCTTCCACCCAGAGTGTGATCCTGGAGTCCCAGGATCAAGTCCCACGTCAGGCTCCCTATATGGAGCCTGCTTCTCCCTCTATCTGTGTCTCTGCCTCTCTCTCTCTCTCTCTGTCTCTCATGAATAAATAAATAAATAAAATCTTTAAAAATAAAAAAATCTATTACTGAAATGTAGTTGACCTACAATTATATTAGTTTCAGGTGTACAACATACTGATATGACAATTCTATTCATTACTCAGTGCTCATCATGATAATCGTAGTCACCATCTGCCAACATACAAACATGTTACAAGATTATTGACTATTATTGATATTCCCTAGGCTGTACTTTTCATCTCTGTGACTTAATGTAGAGCTGGAAGTTTGTACTTCTTAATCCCCTTCACCTATTTTGCTTATCGCCACCACCCCACCTCTGGCAACCATCAGTTTGTTCTCTGTATTTAAGAGGCTGTTTGTTTTATTTTGTTTTTCAGATCCCGCATATAAGTGAAATCATATGGTATTTGTTTTTCTCTGTCTGGTTTATTTCACTTAGCATAATACTCTCTAGCTCCATCCAGGTTGTTGCAACTAGCAAGATTTCATTCTTTCTTTTTTTTTTTTTTTTTTTGGCTGAGTAATATTCCAGGGTGTGTGTGTGTGTGTGTGTGTGTGTGTACACCACATCTTTCTTTCTTCATTCATCTATTCCTGGACACTTGAGCTGCTCCCATAGCTTAGCTATTGTAAATAATGCTACTATAAATATGGGCGTGCATATCTCTTTTTGAATTAGTGTTTTCCTTCTCTTTGGCAATCCCTTTATTTTATAGATGATAAAACTGAGACCCAGAGAGGTTAGTTCACTTGCCCAAAGGCACACAGTTAATAATAGTAGTAGTAATAATAATGAATTAATGTTTTCCTCCAAGCAAGTAACTTATGCTCAAATACAATGAGGTCTCCTTCTCTCAGTGCCTGATTAGAAAACAGTGTCATTCTGATCTATCAGATCTATATATCATGTTGCAAAACTTGAGTGTTCTTGACTTTCATATCCAAAGTCAAAGACACGGATGACAGAAACATTTATACCATTGTCTCCACTGTAGAGTCACTGTGGTATGAGCCCTTTAGGGCAGACTCCTTGTCATCTCTTTCTCTGGTTTACCCATCCCACTCCATCGCTCAGTCATCACCCAGAACTATGTGTACAGACTGCTGAGAATGCAAGAGGGTTGAGTCTAAGACAGAGACATTTGTCAAGCCAAGGGGCCAGGCCAAATCAAGGGTGGAAGGTAGATTAGGGTCGGTACAGGGGAGGAATGTGTTCCTATGGAGTCCTGGAAATCTTATTTGGAGCCATTCTTCTATTCTTAGGTTTGAAGGCACTTTGTTCTCTGTTGTATTGTTTTAACATCCACCAGGAAATCAGTCCCTGCTCGAGGTCAGCGATGCCACTGGTTCCTGCCTGTGGCCGCCCAGGTGGGAAGTGCACTGGTTTGTTTTAGAGCTGATCATTCGTCATCGGGACCATCGTACCCTTTCTTTCTTTGTTGCCCACCCTGTCTGCATGGGGTGGGGAAGGGTGAGGAGGAAGAAGAGAGTCTGATGAATCTGTTTTTCTTTATAGCAATAATGACTACACTTAATACAAAGAAAAAAATGCTAAAATCCAAGTCTCAACAGAGCACTGTGCCCTCTGGAGCATTGTTCTCCCAGAGAAATAGAACATTAACTCACATGCTTAATTTAAAATTTCCTAGTAGTCACATTGAAAGAGAGAAAAAGAAAGAGGTGAAATTTATTGTCATAATTTATCTAGCCCAGTATATTCAAATATTAACATTTTAACATGTTATCCCATATAAAAATTAAGAAGACATTTTCCATTCTCTTTTTCACGTGGAGTCTTTGAAATTCAGTGTGTGTTATTCACTTAGAGCACATCTTAGTTCAGACTGGACACATTCCAAGTGCTCACTACCCACATGTGGCTCATGGGAGCCATTGGGCATTGTGGATCTAGAGCAGATTGTCCAGTAGAACTTTTTATGATGATGGTATCTGCACTGTCTCCTACGAGACTGTTAGGCACAGATGGCTATGAAGCGCTGCAAATGTAGTTAGTACAGCTAAAGAGCGAAGTTTTAAATTTTATCCAATGTTAATGAATTAAAATTAAACCTAAACAGCCATATATACCTAGTGGCTATCATATATGGACAGTACAGCTCTAAAGATTTGACCTTGTTAGAGAACTATCAACTTAAACTTAAGGTAGAATTTTTTGTCTACTGCATTGGCAGAGATTAAAACATTGTAGAACACTGTTTGGTGAGGGTAACAGAACCTTACGTGCCTGGCCAGTGGGAGAGTAAATTAGAATAAATTAGAACAGTTTTTATGGAGAACAGTTTGGCCATATTTATCAAATTTCTAGTATATATGCCCTTGGGTCCAGCAGCTGTATTCTAGATGTTAATGTTACAGTGTCTATTATACGTGTGGACTGGTTTATGTAGGAGAATATTTGCTGCAGCAAAAGATCAAAAAGCACACATATACCATGTCAGTGGGGGATGTTACATTTGAAAAATGTAATTGGCAGCTGTTGAAAAAACAAGGCCAATGTTTATTTGATGACATGGAAGGCTGTGTAAGATATGGCCTGAAGCAAGTGTAGAGCATTGTATATAGTATGTTACCATTTGGGTAAAATAAATGATTTGCTTATTTATGTCTAGAGCAGCTCTGGAAGCTGGCAGAAGGCGCCTATCACAGTGTTGCCTCCTGGGAGGAGGGATAGCTGGGGTGGGAGAGAGGTCTACTTTTCATGGTAGAGTATATCTTTTTGGAATTTAATCTCATGTACTTGAATTACCTAGCCAAAAAATAAGACACAAGAAGAGGAAACTCTAAGAGAAGGGTGAATCACAGAAGGCTTCCTAGGGGAGATTGTCTTTGGATTGACTTTTAAGAGATGCATAGGAGTCCATATAGCAGGAGGAAGGCTTTGGCTCAGAGACACAAACAAATAGGACAGGTTCAAGCATCTGTGTGTACCTAATGGTGGGCAGAGTACTCAGTAAATGAAACAGGGTGAAAGTAGAGTCTGGACAGGCATTGGAATGGCCAAATGGGAAGGATTTTTGTGAGCAGAGTTTGGACCACAGGCAGCCATTGACAGTTTGAAGAAAGCAGGAAATGATGTAGTTGAGTTTGTGTGAAAGACAACTTTTGGCAAAGTGGAGAATGATTTGAAATAGTGATTCCCAAAGTGTGATCCATGGAACCCTAGGAGTCTTATCCCCAAGACCTAGAAATGAAATACATCACTACAAAAGAGATTTTCTTTATATGTGTCTACCAAAATAACAATCACAGTGGCTTGATTGCAGAAACAGGTATGTGAATCAGCTTCTGTTATGCAGCCAGACAGTAAAGACAGCTGTAAAATTATAAAACAATGCTGCTTTTCTCACTGTGTTTTTGTTTTTGAAGATATAGCCAATTTTCATTAAAATATGTTTGTTTTTTTAAGTAGACACCACACCCATTGTGGAGCCAAATGTGGGGCTTGAACTCATGACTCTGAGATCAAGACCTGAGCTGAGATCAAGACTTGGATGCTTAACTGACTGAGCCATCCTAATATTCATTAAAATATATTAATTAGCGTAAAAAGTAATACACTAAATTTTAAAAGAATGGTTTCTTTTAATGTCTCAATTTTTTTTCTAGTACTGTAAATATTGATAGACATAACTCTCATAAATAAAAGTTCCTCAGGGCCTTCAATAATCTTTAAAAGTGCAGAGGCATCCTGAAACCAAAAATTCTGAGAGCCACACTGGTTGGATCAAAGTAAACCATAGGAAAACAAACATCCTATCCAAATGTGAATCAGGTAAGAGGCATGAGTGAGCAGTGCCAGAGCTGATATGAATGTTTCACATCTGGGAGCAAAGAAATGATCTGGGCAGGTATGTGTGAAAGAGGGAGCTTGCTTGATGGATTGGTTTTGACTGACAGGGCTGTTGGTTCAAGTCCTGTCCTCCACTTCTGTACGAATAGATACTTCTGCTGTGCTGTTATACGCATCCATGCACGGGGTTGCTAAGTGCCCAGCACATGCAGGAATTACTCTGGAGTCCCTGCAAGTGGATGCTGGGCAGTGAGACATGCACATCTTTAGCTTGCCTTGAAGCTGTCAAGTTATCCAGTCTGTGAGCCTCCCTCCATCCTTATGTGAGTCCCCAACACTTCATGCTGTCAGATTTGTTGATTTTGCCAATCTGATGGGTGGGAAATGGCCTCTTATTTTAACCCCAAGCCCACCATGAGTCCTCTGCTTCCTCACCTTGGAGCATAAATTACTCAAATCTGATTTTTAGACGATTCAAGGAGAGTCTTTCCCTCAAGGAAACACATTACTGTGTGCGAATGTGTGAACACACAGAGGCAGGTTTGTACTCTGGTTTCTGGATAAGGAAAGAATAAACAATTAGGGACCCCCCCCCCCCTTTATTTTAGATAGAAATTACCCAGTCCACCCCTCCTGCTCTTGTGCTGTTTGCTGTAATTTGGGACCAGGTGGATCTGCCCTGAAGGAGGAGAAATTGAGCTTTTCTGCACTGCCTGGCCTGGTGTTTGAGGTAAAGCACAAATCTGAGATGTTAAGCCAAGACCTGAGGCTTTGTATAAGCAAGTGGAGTGTGGGGTGAAGCGCCGTCTTTCAACCGCTCACATGTCCTCACCCAACTCGGGCCTCCCTGTGGTCCAGAAGCCAGGGCCTACTTCTCTAGCCTGTGACCTATTCAGGTGCACAGGGTCCTTCCTGCACTCAGAAGGGCCACGTGTGTGGTTTCATGCTCTGCTGTAGCTGACCTCAAACTCAGTAATTTTTGGATTTCAAAGAGTCCTACATTTTCATTTTTCTCTGACTTCTGCAGATTATATAGCCAGCCCTGCCTGAAGCATCTTTATGTCTATCAGATTAAAAAGGGTGTGGGGTGAGGGATATAGCAACATGGGTCACACTGTTCTCACTCTCTGCAGGGCCTGACCCCGCTGTGACCCCACTAAAGCTCTTTTGGGTGAAATATCCATTTCCTCATTTCATACATTTTCTTTCTTTTACTTCTCTCTCTCTTTCCACATATACACACCCAGAGTCATATAAATATACATATATGCTATCAGTCCTCACCATTCACAAATTCCATATTTGCCCACTTGCTAAAATGTACTTGTAACCTCCAAACCAATACCCAGAGCACTTTTGCGGTCATTCAGGGACATGAATAGAGTAGCAAAAAATTTGAATGACTCGACCCACATGTTCTCACCTGGGGTCAGTCATGGCAACCTTTTGCCTTGTTCCTTCTCAGCTACCACAAACAAGTGTCTTTTTCGTGGTCTATTTAGTACCACGTTTTTCACATTTTTGTACTACTGTTGATGTCATTATTTAAAATGTTATTTTTCTGAGTGTAGTGTGAAGTGCTGTGGTGTAAGCGCAGGATGGCTGTTCTGTGCCTTAGAACATACATGCTTTCAGGTTTATAACTTCAGGTACAAGTTATAGTGCTGTTGGCTGTGAGTTCAACTTCAATGAATCCACAATATATATTAAAAAGAGTGACTTTTTCAAGATTTTATTTATTTATTCATGAGAGACACAGAGAGAGAGGCAGAGACATAGGCAGAGGGAGAAGCAGGCTCTCTGTGGGGAGCCCGATGCGGGACTCAATCCTAGGACCCCAGTATCACAACCTGAGCCCAAGGCAGATGCTCAACCACTGAGCCATCAGGTGCCCCTGAAGAAGGTGTCTTTAACTAGAAATATACATAAAGCAAGATTATGTCTTGGTTGGTTGACAAAAGTATTGTGACCAGAGGCTTGCAGAAACTTAGCCCTGTGTTCACTTACTCACCATTCAAGGAGACTTTATAGAACATAACAACTGCAAATAGCCAGCATGGACTATTTATGTATGTATCTTTGTCTTTTCCTTTTCCGTCCTCTCCCTTGCTCACTCTCCTCCCCCCTTTTTTTTTGCCTGTCTTTTAACCTCTTGAATTTTCTGTTCTCTTTCACTGATCATTGGTCCTGCTGGCATTAGCCTTGGGTCCTCAAGATGTGCCCAGGAAAGGTACCTCTGTCCATTCACTAGATAGCCATTTGTGGGTCACCTTCTTTCTGCAATTCCCTAGGCTATGCTGGGGTCTGCACACAGACCTTATGTTTCAAAAATATTGCTTGCAGATAGGATTGTAATACATGATTTTGATGCAAATTGAGAGTCTCCCATGTACGTCTGGAAAATGTTTCCCACTCGGCCCTCTCTCTGGCCACGTGTTGTTATACATCCAATGTTAGAAGGAGAGTTTAGAGGTCACCTGGCCCTAAGCTCTTGTTTCACAGATAATGAAACTGAGATCCAGGGAGGGAAAGTGAAATGCCTGAGGTCGCAGAGCTAGTTGGATGACCTTAACAACTAGAAAACAACTAGCTACAAATTGTTCCTCATTCGCTTTATTTTACTATATGTATCAAATATCTTTATGAGAAAGATAGCATTAGTTGTCATCTGGCAGCTTCTGATAAAAAATTTATAAAACGGATTTCTACAAATTGTGTATGTCTTTTTTTTTTTTTAAGATTTATTTATTTATTCATGAGAGACACACACAGAGAGAGGCAGAGACACAGGCAGAGGGAAAAGCAGGCTCCATGCAGGGAGCCCGACATGGGACTTGATCCTAGGACTCTAGGATCAGGCCCTGGGCTGAAGGCGGCGCTAAACTGCTGAGCCACCCAGGCTGCCCTGCATTTTATTTTAATTCATTACTTAGAACTTTAGTAGGATTGGATGTTTTTCCAGGCTTTTTAATGCTTTTTTTGCATTCAAGACATTAAATCCCAGAATTTTTTTTTTTTTTAAGATTTATTTTATTTATTCATGAGAGACACAGAGAGAGAGGCAGGCTCCACTCGGGGAGCCTGATGTGGGACTCAATCCCGGGACTCCAGGATCATGCCCTGGACTGAAGGCGGCGCTAAACCGCTGAGCCACCCAGGGATCCCTAAGTTGTGTATGTTGTAATAAAACCAGAGAAGATAGGGGCACCAGGTTTAAATTTTCTTATTTTTCACAGAAGCATTTCATATCTGCAGTGAAGGTGTCTAGATGCTTGAGACATGGAAGGCTTTTAAATTCCTCATTCAGGTGGTTTCCATCATCAAAGTATCTTTCATAATACATTCGAAAGTGGGCACTCCTTGGTCCTAATGAAATGTAGCAGAAATTTGAGTGCTAGGACTGACAACAGGGAGGGGAGATATCTCCCACAAAGGAGACCAGGAAACAGATCCAGCAGGCCTCCCTTCCTGTCTGTTCCCCAAACCTTAGCCTCCACTCCCTCTCCTCTCAAAAAGGGGAAGGAAGAAGGTTCAGTAAAGATAATGTGCCCATCCTCAAACAAAGTACGGCTAACCCTTTGGGCCCTAAGCACTCCCATTTCCTGTGGCTAAAGTTAGACCTATTAGATACGAATTTCATTTTTAATCCATGACTGGGCAGACAGAAGGCTACAGATCCTCTCCAGAAGGCAGGCAAAAAAGGAGGCCCCTTGCAGTCATCCCAGGGGCAAGGTATCACAGTGTTGCTTTTTCTGTACTTGTCAGGCCAAACACAAGGGATGGTTACTTTGTGTGACAATTACAAGAGGGATTTTCCACAAAGAAGGTATTCCTAAACCTCCCTCATTTGTGGATCACCTTTTACCTTAGCCCCTAACATTGAAAAATACTTAGGGGATCCCTGGGTGGCGCAGCGGTTTAGCGCCTGCCTTTGGCCTAGGGCGCGATCCTGGAGACCTGGGATCGAATCCCACGTCGGGCTCCCGGTGCATGGAGCCTGCTTCTCCCTCTGCCTGTGTCTCTGCCTCTCTCTCTCTCTCTCTGTGACTATCATAAATAAATAAAAATAAAAAAAAAATTTTTAAAAAGAAAAATACTTAGTAACTTTCTACAGAACAACACAGTTTTTTTCTCTTATAGTTACCTTTGATGGAAAATTTATATTATTGTGACAAATGGAAAACCAGTATGCTTGCCATAAATAGAATGGAACTATTAAATAAATAGGCACAAAACAACGTTACTAAATTCCAGCTAGGTGCTGTTGCCTGAGCCTCTGCACCCAGAAAAGAAAGATGGAGGTTGGTAAGCAGCATTAGGTGGGCATTCAAGGTGAGGTAGCCCAAGCTCAGCCTTTCTTCTTGATGGATTCACACCGACAGAGAATTGAAAACATGACTTTCTTATTATGTGATCTGGTGTGGGTAAAGCAGACTCCCAGTTCCCCACCTGTATCCCCTGCAGAGTCCCCTCTACCCACCGTGACTTTCTGAGTCCTTCTACTTGAGGGGATCTCCAGCCAAGGGGGTTAACATCCTGAGGAGCCCTTCACCATCAAAGAGAGTCAAGAGTTAGTGAATTGAATGCTTGCCCCACTTCATCCCTTAGTGGAAAGTTGTGAGATATGACCTACTACACAGTATCTCGGTGGGTCCCCAGTCACTTAACTCTGGCTGCCCATGGCTGTAACCATAACTTGCTGGCTCCACATCCTTTCATGGCTTCCCTCCTTTCCCTGTCTCACTTCCTCACTCCCTACAGTTCTTTCTGGGGATTGCCTCCCATGTAAAAATCTTACACCTAAATCATTACCCCAGGATCTGCTTTGAGTGGAGCGCCAATTAAGACAGCTGGTAAGCATTCTCCCTAAGGTGATCTTACAAACCACAAACCAAAGGCTAGGTACCAGACCTAGCCTTTGGGAAGCACTACCGCAAGGTATATACCCAAATAGTGTAAAGTGACATATCACTTCTTTCTCTGAATTAAAAAATACATTGAAATTCTTCATGTTCAACTCTCTGGCATTCTCCCTAACACATTGGTGATACTGTATTCTGATAAGTAACATCGGTTTCCACTTTTGCTATCCCTCCTTCAATATGGTATTAGAATTTGCTAACAAACTTGGTGTTCCTGAATTTGCCTGTAAATTTAATTCACTGTTTAGCATTTATTGGTTGTTTGCCAGTGGGAGACACCCAGTGAGTATGGGTATCTGGCCCCTCAAGTAAACATTTGTAAATGCATCGATAATAAGCCTGGCTGAAACAGAGCAGGGTAGTGTTTTCAGGGGGCCATTTCTAGCAAGCTTTTACAACATCCTGAGGAGAGCCAAGATTTCAAAATTAGGGAGATCAAACAGGTGCTTCTGCCGGATAGAGTTTCTGTCTTGACCTAAGCCAAAAAAAGGCAGGCCAAGAAGGCAGAAATGCAGTTCTAATGGGGAAATAATTTATTCAGGGTTGGGCCCATGCCAGGGAGGTTCTGTACCCTTAAACTTAGGCTATTTTAGAGAGTGGTGAGGTCCAGGGTGACATATACCCAGGATATATCAGAAGAGTCAGATGCATCTGTAAGTGAAATGGGATCGGGACCTCCAAGGGGAAGGCAGGAGTAGGGCCAGCTTCGTGGACAGGGCTCTGCACTCAGAAGGGCTCCACCCTGTGGAGCAGATAGAGTTGCCTAATCAATATCTGTGTGATATTTGAATGAATACACACTTGGCCTGAAACTTGCTTTGGGCTTTTAGGAATGGTGGCCTCAGAACCAGAAAGTGGCATCAGAATGACTATCAATCACAGAAGAGTCCCTATACATTCTTTCTTTTTTCAGGACTGGCTACATAATTTGTAGGGTCCAGAGCAGAATGAAAATGCAGGGCCCTTGTTAAAAAAATTTCTAAGAATTTCAAGATGGTGACAGCAAAGCATTAAATGCTGTGTGCCCTCACAGTGGAAGGTGCTAGAGGTGACATAGTGGGTGAAACTTGATCTGGTGTCTGCACTCAATGAACTCAGCTCTGAGGGAGGAGACAGACATTAATCAGGGAATCACACAAGTAAATGGTGACATTTTGATGGGTTAGTACAACAAAGAAGAAACACATGATGCTGAGAGGATATAACTAGGAGATCGGATCTGGTTTGGAACCATCTTGGAATACTTCCTTGACAGGGCTGGCATTTGAAAGATGAATTAACTGTGAGAAAGGGGGGAAGGGAGAAGACTCCAGGCATAAGGAAGTATGGAAGAAGATGAAGTGGGATTATAGGAGACCGGAGCTAAGAGCAGAGAGGATAAGGGTGGAGATGGGAGGTAGACCACAACCTGATTTTATACAGGGGCTTAGAGGAAAGTAACAAGTCTTGAGAAATTCAGGACTTTTTTAATGGCCATAAATAACACAAAGAGGAAGAATAAAATTATTCACCCCCATTTTCTTTTTAAGTAAACTGGGAATTGCCACAATTCCATGTAAATGATCACATACATGGGCACTGACCCATTAGAACAAGCATCAGTTACTGTGTGGTGGACATGTGAGAGGAAAGAACTTGAACTCTTAATGATTGATTAGAGGACTTTAGAAACTTCCTCCTTGGGGCACCTGAGTGATTCAGTTGGTTAACCCTCGGACCCTTGGTGTCTGCTCAGATCATGATCTCAGGGTTGTGAGATCGAGCCCCACATGTGGTACCACAAAAGTGATTGGGCTGGGCTTTGAAACAAAAATTCAGGATTAGAAAATTTAGCACAGATTACTTCCCCCACTCCTTGCAGCTCATTAGTGGCTCACCACAACTTTTGCTTTTTACTCAAAACTTGACAGGACCTGATAGTGCCACAAAGGAGAGGTGTCCTGAATACCTGCATGTCTGGCACCTTTTGGGGCCCCTGGCCTCCCTCCTGTAATTTGGGGTTGTGGTGAGGCCCTCCTCCACTTTCAAAGATAGCTGCAGAAGGAAAATGTCCCTCTAATCACAGCTGACATCCTTCCAGATAGCCAGCCCATCAGAAATGGTAACTGGCTTTCACATTATTGTCCTGATGGCTTCTCTTGCAGACTTTTGCCAAAAGCATCATTTTCAAGTTAGTCAAGACTACTCTGAAAACTGCAGCTAATGAACTCCAGTTGGTCTGGATGAGATGTCTTTGGCACATGGACAGTCTATGGCTTTTCCTGAGGCTCTAGTTGCCTCCTGAGGCAGCATTCAGAAGAGCTATGTTAAGAGAGATTGTTGGCATATTCAAGTACATTGTTTTGAGGGTATGTGTGTATATACATGTACATGTATGTACATATGTATGTATATACATACATATACAGAGACTATATAGTATGCATTTACATACTATATAAATGTAAATTATTTCTGTCCGTGTTTGAGATTGAATTACAGAAATTATGTCCCTGTAGCCCCAAATACTTCAGTGTAAGAATAAGAGCATACAATATAATTACCAAAGGCAGGAAATTTAATATTGATAGAACATATTAACTAATCCATTCATTTTTCAAATTTGCCAATAGTCACAATATTTTATAGCTATTGTTTTTTTCTGATCCATAATCCAATTCAGGGTCATGCATTGCATTTATTGTTATGTGTTCTTTAGCCTCCTTTAATCTGGAACAGTTCCCTAGGCTTTCTTGGTATTTCTTGATTTTGAGAGTTTTAAAGAGTAGAGGTCAGTTATGTTATATGGTTTCCCTCACTGTGGGTTTATTAAATATTTGTTCGTATGTTTAGATTCAGATTATGCCTTTAAAAATATCTAGAGTTATGGGAGGATACATTTTTTTTAAACTGTGCATTTTTTAGAGGAACATTTAGAGGAGTGATATGTTATCTTTCTCAGTGTGTCACATCAGAGGATTTGTGATACCAGTTTGTCCCAATATTGGTGACATTAGCTTTGATTACTTAGTTCAAGTGGCATCTTGTACATTACTTCATTGTGAAGTCATGATTTTTCCCTTTTTAAGTAACTAGTAAATCAAAACTATGAAAGAGTCCTATTTGTCACGAAGTGTTAACCTACTAGTTTTAGCATTTATTGATGCTAAACTCTATCATTCCATCTCTATTTTTAGTTCTAAAACAGAACTAACTGGTGTTCTAACTGTACAGAAGAAATTTCCCTTCTCCACTGTTTATTCACTCAATTATTCATGTCAGCATGGGTGCCTGCATTCCTTTTTTATTCAATGGGTCATGGTCCATTACTATCATCATTCATTTGATGCTGAGATTGCCTCAAATGTGGCTAGTGAGAGCCCTTCAGCTGGTGACTCTGTCATTCTTAGAGCACTTCATTACTTCCTGATACAAAAAGACGTTCTGGGTTCATCTTGTATTTTCCCTGCCCTAACCCTGGAATCAGCCTTTTCTCCAGGTTGCCTGGGTCCTTTTAGTGGTGAGTAGTATTTAGAAAACAAGATCTGGGTGCTGAGTGTATTCATAGCTGCCAGGTTGTTAATGCTTTTATACCCCACAGTAGATAGAAGTAGGGAAAAAATATAAATGTGTGTGTATGGACAACCATGAATTCATTCTGATGCTTCTGATTGCAATCTACCTACATTTATCTGTTTTTTTTTTTAAAAAAAACACACAACAGTTTCAAGTGCATGTCATCTTTCTTTAATACAGATACGTGGGGATCCCTGGGTGGCGCAGTGGTTTGGCGCCTGCCTTTGGCCCAGGGCGCGATCTTGGAGACCCGGGATCGAGTCCCACGTCGGGCTCCCGGTGCATGGAGCCTGCTTCTCCCTCTGCCTGTGTCTCTGCCTCTCTCTCTCTGTGTGTGACTATCGTAAATAAATAAAAATTAAAAAAAAAATACAGATACAGAAAGAAGAAACAACCATCACCAAACAAAAGGGCAGTTTTCCCAGTACCCAGATAAGCTATGATGGCATTAATAAAATAACGTATACATATGCTCAGCTCTGTCCCCAGTTTCATGTGCTTCCTTACAGAAAAAAAATTTAATATATATATCAGGATGTATGTATGTACATGAAAGTATGTATTTTTTTCTTTTAAT
This sequence comes from Vulpes lagopus, assembly GCF_018345385.1. NCBI lineage: Eukaryota > Metazoa > Chordata > Mammalia > Carnivora > Canidae > Vulpes > Vulpes lagopus. The sequence continues at coordinate 24,741,651 of NC_054830.1, read as the reverse complement.
TTTAAGAATTTGACACAGCAGGAAAAATGCTGTACATACTATTTATTTTTATTATTCTATTATCATATTGATAACTCAATACATCTTGGAGGTCCTCCCATATATTGTGTGACTCTGTACTATTCTTTCTAATACCATTGTATTTCTTCTTATACAGATGGACTAGTTTTATTTAACTGATCTCTTTTGGTGAACATTTTTTTTCAGTGTCTTGCTATTATAAATAACACTACAGTAAATATCCTTGTGCATGGATTTTGATAAAAGTATATCCATGGTTATCCCATGGTTCTTCCTAATAGCTGGTTTGTTTTGGGTTTTTTCTTTTGATAAGTATTATTAGAGCATCTTCCAGAAAGTTCGCTTCACTTATATGACCTCATTCTTCTGTATGCAGTAACTAAGGACAGGTTAAATGATGATGACATCCTGCCTATACACTTCTAAGGCTCCTGATTACAAGTCTCCAGCAGTACCGATGTTTCCATCCAGTCATGGAGACCAAAAGAATCAAACCAGGCTTCTATCCTTAGACTGTAATTAAATGCCTATTTGGGTTGTTGTTTCTTACTTTAATTTAAAAATCTGTGGGTCTAGGTGCCTGGGTGGCTCAGTTGGTTAAGCATCTGACTCTTGATTTCGGCTCAGGTCATGATCTCAGTGTTGTGAGATCAAGCCCTGCATCTGGCTTCATGCTGGGCATGGAGTCTGCTTAAGATTCTCTCTCTCTCCCTCTCCTGTGGTCCTTCTCCCTACCCCTCCCCCCCAAAAAAATCTGCAAGTGTAATCTCTCCATGCAAGAATGAACTTCACCTGGTGAATAGAGACACAAAAAAAGTAACACTGGGAAAATGGTGTTGTCCTTGTTAGCCATGAGAGCTTATACTTAAAGCCATTTGGTCTCTAATAAGTAACCAAATATTGGATGACTCCCACCCCTCCACCCCATAGAGTATTACCAGGACTCCTCTCTGCTGGAGAACTGTGAATGGACCATGTAGCCAGGAGAAGGAGGAGCTGTGACTCTCTCTGGCTTCTGGACACTTCCCAACCTCTGATCAAGAGGGAAGCCAACTCAGCCCTTTGTGTGTCTTGTACAAGGGAAGATCGATGTAAAGGTCACTTGATTTTAAATTTCTTCCCAGACTTATCTTTAAAATCTCATGTAAATTGACATTCCGTTCTTGTTGAAATATATAAATAATGGCTGGCATGGCTTCCTGCAAAGTCAAGTTGATGGACTGTGTTTATTCTGTGGATTCACCTACCTCCTAGTGCACTTCCAGTGTTAGAAGCACAGGGCTAATTCAGCTTATCTTCTGCTCTGTCCCACAAAAACAGACCTGGATACAAGTGCAAGTACTTTATTTGGGAAGTGATTCCCAGAAGCACTGTGAGGGAACAGGGAAGAGACAGGAAAGGAAAGGAAGCTGATGCAGGAAGTAATCATGAATAGGTTAGCCCTGTGGGCAGCTGAGGCTCAATCCTGCTGGGGGCTTCTGGGACACTACATAGGACAGTGGTTCTCAAATTTTGCTGCATATTAGAATTACCTGGGGAGCTTTTGGAATTCCTGATGCTCAGGATCCCTGGATGATAGGATTCCAGGCACCGAGAGCTTTTAAAACTCCCTAGGTTGTTCTAATATGCAATCAAGACTGAGATGACACCTCAGTATTGTCCCCCCAGACTTTAGGAAGCTGGACTATTTACATATCAACTCCACTACATCCCAGGTTGAGGGCTGCTCCAGATGGCATTAAATCCCAGGCATTTCTGGCCTGTAGAAAGCTCAGGGATGCAGAGGAATAGTGACTGCCTGGAGATATGGGCCGGCGGTACTGGCTACACAGTTAGCGGGACCTGATATAAAAATCTCAGTTTTGTGCACTTACAGAGCAGCCTTACTGAGCCATTTAAACTCTTTAAGCCTTGACTTCCTCATGTGTAATCATTTCTTTGTAGTGCTGTAAAGATTGGATGTCACATATGGAAAGTACCCTGTATGCAGTGAAATCTTAAGAGACAGTTGTCATTATAAACCCAGCAAAGGAAGGAGGGAGGTTCTAATTTGAGTCTAACCATGGGCAGTACCTAATGGTTCTACTGAGGAAACTTTTTTTTATTTAAAGGGCTGTCCTGAGTTGTCAGGATTTACAGAGCATCTTAGCGGGTGTGGCCATTTCTCCAGTGTTCTTCGTCTCTGCTTTGTGGAGAGTCGATGTTCCAGAGACCAGTGGCCGAAGGGAAGCCTTGCTCTCCCTATGGTGAAATGTCTGCCTGTTAGCATTTGGAAACCTACTTGGGATGCATAGAGTGCACTTGGGGTCTTTCTAGATAGGAAAGGCAGGAACAGAAATAAACAGTAAAGAACTAAGGACTCTCCTTGTAAAATCAGCTTTCCAGTATTACTGTGGACCATAAACACATTTGACTCTGAATTATATAGTTGGACTATCTAAGTTAATTGGTTACATGAAGTAGCTATCTAAATATTAAGCACTTGTTTGGATATTCCCTAAAGTATATGAATAATATTTTTGTTGATAAGGATTTCAAACCATTCCATATGCAAAGAATTTTAATAAATGGGAGTCCATTATGCTATTAAAAATAAAAATAAATGAATAAACACATAAAAGAGGTCCAGGGAAGAACCAGCGATCACAATGTGTTATGAACCAAGGACTATGATTAGTCCCATTCAGTACACCTGAGATCCAGTAGAAAAAAATATGAAATAATTATAGTAATTATTAGAAGGCCAAGAAAAAAGTACTCTGGTTAATTCAATTTTGTGGTTCTTGTCACATCCCATTGTTGAAAATCTTTGTAACAACCTCTTCTCCCCATAAGGAAATTTTTCTAGGATAATCTTTCTGAAAAATATACTCCCCAGCCTCTGCCTTGGGTAGACAAATTTCACGTCTTCCTTCCTACTGCCCTGGCCTTGCGCATTTTGGAGGGGAAAGTGGTCTGTGAAAAACAAAAAGAAAGTGGTCTGTGTTTGAGGAATGACGGTGAATCTGGCTGCCGGTTGGTTAGCAGGGCTGGTGGTAGCACTTATGCACTGACTGGCTCTCCCCTTCTCTCGTTCGTCTGGGCGAACATGTTTTTCCTTCCCACGGGAGAGAAGGACTTTTCTTTGGCCAAGGCGACTTCATCTCTGTTTCCAAACCTGCTAAGGGCCAAGTGTTCCATGGCCAAAATCAATAATTGGGGCTTTTCCTAGTTTGCCAAAATCAAGTTAACGGGTAGACTTTTATACATTTCAAGTATTTTCTCTGGGATTTGTTTTCCCTCTGGCGCCTGCCCTCACTTGCCGTCACTGCTGCAGTGGCTTCTGTCACTATTGAGCTAGTACTTGAGGGTTCCTGTGTGCCAGGCATTGTGCTAAGCACTTAACCCACATTGATCTAGTTAATTCCCAATAGCTTTTGTGTTCCCATTTTATAGATGAGGAAGTTCAGGGGTGGAGAGGTGAAATGATGTGCTTAAGGCTTTACAACAAGAAAAAGGGGTAACTACTACTTGGTGAAGCCACCAAGTCTGATTTTAGCACCCACTTAACATCTTCCAACTACAGTTAATGGCATCTGAACACCAAATTACATTTCATGGTAGTAAAGATTTATTGACCAGTAGCTCAGAGAGCACCATGATTTCCAGGTTTGCTACCCCGTGAGCACTTGGAAGAGTCCAAGAAAAAAGGCTCAGGGTTCCTGAGTGCTGGCAAAGGATGTTTTAAAAATAAAGAGGAAGAAACCCCCAGCAGCATATTAAAAATGGAAGAGGGGTCCCTCTGTCTTGCTCACACTTCTAGCCACAGAGAGAAGAGAAACAGAATGTGGATCCATTCCCCATTCAAACGTGAGTTCAGTGAGTCAAGCTCCAGCTAAGGGCAAGTACAAGAACACAAAATCCTTTTGCTAATCTCTCCCTCAAGAAGGCGCAGATGAAAGGGAGGCATTAAAGCCTCTGAAACCACCAAAGCTGTTTGCCAGCAAAGAGATAAATCAAAAAGGTTTGAGATCTGGTTTGAATTTAATAATTACAAACAACTAATCAGGGGACATTTGCTGTCAGGTCGGGAGCTGCACACCCTCCATCAGGGTGTTTTTGCTGTTCTGGTCACTTGGTTATTAAATAGAAAAACCCTGTAATTAAATCACAGGGCTGTTCCAACACTAATCAATTCAATCTCATCCATTTAAAAAGAAATCAGGCCTTGCATTTGCCCTGTCTCTGCCAGAGGAGTGAGAACCACACACTGCAAACGTGACTGTGTATGTAGACCCTCGTGTGATGTGGGCAGTTCAAGGAGGGTCAGGCCACATCCCAGCTAGATCACCCACCATCCTGCAGGATCCCCATCTGTGATGTCCACCCTGTGTATCTCAAAATAACAGCAAAACAGCAGTGATAGTGGTCATGGAGAAATCAAAGCTTATAGAAATGTTTTATAGACATTTACAGATCCTCACATCTGGAAGCCTCCTGGCTCATAGTAGGTCCTCAGTAAATTACTGTTGAGTGAATGAAGGGATAGAGAAGCAACTATCACACAAAATAGCAAATGTTGGGGCTGGATTTCGAACTCAGATCTGTCTCATTTATGCTCTTAATGTCCATCGGGTATGTAGGTAAATGCCTTGTGAGCCTTTCTATATTGTTTTAAAAATGTGTATTGTTTTAAATAAGCATTTAAATTTATTTTATAGTTTTAATATATTAATTTTAATAAAGCACATAATGTTTTTAAACAATATACAAAGAGAGAAATAGCATTGCATAGCAGAAAGATCAGTGGTTTGGGACTCAGGCTGGCCCAGGGAGAAATCCCTCTCTAGTATTTGCTAATTTTGTGACCTAGGGTGAACTTGAGTGTCCCTCACTGTAAAACGAACACAGTAATACTTGTTTAAACTGGGTTAAAGAGGGGGATCCCTGGGTGGCTCAGAGGTTTAGCGCCTGCCTTTGGCCCAGGCGTGATCCTAGAGTCTCTGGATCAAGTCCCACGCCGGGCTCCTTGCATGGAGCCTGCTTCTTCCTCTGCTTCTTCCTCAGAGAGCACCATGATCTCTCTCTCTCTCTCTCTCTCTCTCTCTGTGTGTGTGTGTGTGTGTGTGTGTCTCATAAATAAATAAATAAAATCTTAAAAAAAAAAAAAACCGGGTTAAAGAGAAGCTTAAATGGAACAGTCCTTTAAACTGGGAGCAGAAAAAAAATAAAAAAAAATAAAAAATAAACTGGGAGCAGAGTGCTTAGCTCATAACAGGTGCCCAGTTCTGGCATCCACTTCCCTCCGCTTGTGTATTAGAAAGCACTTGGTGATTCTCCTTGGATTCTATGGCTTAAAATCTCCTCTTCTTCAAGTTCTTCCTCTTCTTCTTCTTCTTTAAAGATTTATTTGTTTATTTTTAGAAAGAGAGAGAGTATATGCACACTGGGGCAGTGTGAGGAGAGAAGCAGATTCCCCACTGAGCACAGAGCCCTGTGCAGGACTCAGTCCCACATCCCTGAGATCGTGACCTGAGCCAAAATCAAGAGTCAGATGTTTAACTGACTGAGCCATCAGGCACCCCTTGGACCAGCTCTTCTGAACATTGGTCAGCTAAGGATAGGGTCAGTGCTCTCCACAGAGAGCCTTACCCAGAACAACAGAAAAAGTAGTTGTTTATCGACCATTTACTGATGAGATTTAGTGGTCTCAGAAGGTAGCCAAGCCTAAAGGAGATAGCCATTGAGTGGCCTGAAGAACAATGATGCTTCACGAATGTGGGTCAGAAGGACCACAGATGAGGATGGTGTTAGCAGTAGTGAGTCACAGAGTCTACTCGATCAGTCCAGATATACCCATATCTCCATCAGACCTCACATCCAAATATACAAAGGGCTTTACTGTGTTGCAAATTAACAAAGGGGCCTCCTGCTTATGTTTTGAATTGAAAACCATGAGAGAGTTTTTCCAGCACCCAAGCACCTCTAGAAAGTGCCTTCTCAAATATGTGCCCTGCAGGGTAAGGAATCAAATAGTGCATTCAGACCCTCTGTTCCCATAAATTCCCCTCCATAACTGCCTTTCCTGCCTGCCCTAGACAGGCACCAAGGTATTCAGACAAAGGGTTCAGGGGCCCATTAAGTTCACTTATAATTTGCTTCAGTTAACTGTTCCCCCCCCCCCTTTTTTTAAGATTTTGTTTATTTATTCATGAGAGACACACAGAGAGAGAGAGGCAGAGACACAGACAGAGGGAGAAACAGGCTCCATGCAGGGAGCCTGATGTGGAACTCCATCCTGGAACTCCAGGATCATGCCCTTAACTGAAGGCAGACGCTCAACCACTGAGCCACCCAGGCGTCCCAACTGTTCCCTTTCAATTGAGGTATTATCATACTTGGATTCCTTGCTCCTGAAGCACAAAGACTGAGTCCCCATGCCATTGCTGAGGGCAGTGCCTGGATAGATGCCCTGGTCATGGGTGTGCCTCACCCTTGAACTGTTTGACATTCCTTCTCACAGGGGGAGTGGAAGTCACCAGTATCCCACTTGGACCAATGTTTGAACAGCCATGATTTCTTTTAGCATGTCTATGTACTTTAAAGAAAATAAATCCCCTTGGTGGTAAGGAAGAAAACTTTCCTATTTGCAAAGCAAGAGTCGCAGCTTGAACTTGCAGGTTTTGAGTCTCCAAGAAAATCTGAGGTTGAAGAATGTCAGCTTTCAGTGATCTTTGCTTTTGAGGTTTTGATTTAATTTTGGCAGCCAGGTGGTTAGCAGAAGGGAAGGGTGTCACCTCAAAAACATTGGTCTCCTTTATTCATTCTTTCTTTTAGTCACTCATTCAGAAATTATTCATTGACCCACTGCACAGGGCATTGGGGTTTAAAGTCATGTGCTCAAATCAGCATAGACTATAGCACCCAAGGCGCTTTGTTTTCATGGTTGAAAGGGAAGTGAACTGTGCATTCGCTTCAGTAAATTTAGCAAGAATAACAGGGTGGGTCCATGGCTTCTCCAATTGGCTAATGAGAATATGTGAGGCCAAGTGTGTAAATGCAGACAGTTCACACAGTGTCCTTCCTGCCTAGAAAACTCCCCTCCCCCAAAACCTGCCCATGGTTTCTGATGCACAGGGGAAATAAAATGGTGACTTGGCTCATCTGTAGCCTACCAGATAGCAAGCAATGATAGCTTTTAAAACTAGAAAGGACCTAAAATGTTATCTACATGTACTATCTTCAAGGCCAATTCCTTTTTTCTTTTTTTTCAAATTCCCCCACCCCCTTTTTTTTTTTAAAGATTTTATTTATTTATTCATGAGAGACACAGAGAGACAGAGGCAGAGACACAGGCAAACAAAGAAGCAGGCTCCATGCAGGGAGCCCGATGTGGAACTTGATCCCAGGACTCCAGGATCACCCCCTGGGCCAAAGGCAGATGCTCAACTGTTGAGCCACCCAGGCATCCCACGTTTTTTTTTTTTTTTTTAAGAGGGGGCAGGGGGAGAAATAGAGCAAGAAAATCTTAAGCAGACTCCATGCCCAGCACAGAGCCCAGTGTGGGGCTTAATCTCATAACCCTGAGATCATGACCTGAGCCAAAATCAAGAGCCAAATGCTTAACCTACTGAACCACCCAGATGCCCCAAGGCCAGTTCTTTAGTAGAATAAGTTATAAAGGTGTTTCCTCCCAAACTCCTTGTGTTCAACACTTTCTTAGGCCATCTCTGTATGATATGCACTTCCAGACTCTGGGACAGAACAGTGAAGTAGGGAAACACGTAGCTTGAAGCCCAATGAATACAGGCTCTGCTGCTTGCTAATTATAGAGCTTTGGGCAATTATAGAGCTTTTCTGCCCCTTTCTGAGCCTCCATCTCCTCCTCTGCAAAATGGAGATAATACCCATTCCTGCCCGCCTCTTGAGGTGGTCGTGAGGATCAAATGAGATCATGCATATGAAGATTTAGTTCTATGATTGGCATGTCGTGAGTGTATAACAAGCTAAAGCTGATTATTATCATTATCAATCATTTTGGTGAAGTTCAAAATGACTGCAGTGTCCTGCTATATCCTCTCCTCTGCTATATCCTATCCTCTTTGAGATGTTCATTTGTGTCTCCAGGATTTAATTTCCCACTAGTGATTTCTTCCATGAACTTTTCTTTAGATAATTGTCATGAGCTCAGCTCTCTAATAGTTTAGGAATTCCTGGGTGGAATTTAGAAGCTCCTGGATAAGGTGAGTTGATTGGACTGGCCAGTCTGGTGGAAGGGGTGCCCATTTGGTTCCCTCTACTGCCTCCACCTCTGCCCTTCTTGGAGTTGGGTAAATGGTGCAGCAACAAGCTTGTCAAAGGGAGCAGGACCAAGGGCATCAACAAAACAATTAAATACTATTGTAGAGGGTTATTAGCCAGATACTGCACCAGGTTCTGGAATGTACCCTTGACAGACCAAGTTCTGTCTTCATGGGCTTATGTCTGATGAGAAGGTCAACCAAAAACCAGAAAACAAAATATTAAATTAAATTATCTTTCTAAACTAGGTCTCCCTTGCTAGTCTCTGTCTCAGCACTTCATCTGACTCATTCACAGCAGAGATCATAATCTGTAATTATTTTGTTTTAACTCCCAATTAATGGGCAAGGAGCATGACTGGCTCATTCACTGCTGTCTCCCCAGACTGACAGCAGGGCTTTGCACATCACAAGTGCTTGGTGAACATAAAGCAAGTGAACAAATGACTAAGTGACACTTTGTGAAATTTTGTCTCAGGCCCAGAATTAATTAATTAATTGATTAATTGATTAATTTTGTGTACACATTTAGTTTTATTGTAATGAAGCAACTTGTACACTTTTAACATTTAAAACTGAGCATCTTTCCTTTCTGGTGAAGCAAAAATAAAAGTAAAAAATAAGCAGGAACAAAATTACAATACAGAATGTTAATTCCAAATAAGATCCTACAGGTTCTGCTGATTCTCCCATCGAATGGCAGGGCTCAAGTCATCATTAGAAGAGTTTTATTTTAAAAGTGTCATGTTAAACTGCAAGGATGTCCATTAAACATCACAATTAAACATGCTAAAGGAGAAGCTATGTTGTCAAAATGCCCACTTAACCCACCCAAACATGTCAAACCCACCCTTTGCTGACCTTCTATAACCCCATTTTAAAAAGTTTTTTTTTCTTCTTTTACCCAAGAGAGAGTAGACATGTACATGTTGGTAAATGCTGACCATCCATATTCACATAGGGACACAGTACAATCTCTGAGCCCAATATACAGAGAAAGGAGAAAAAAAGCTAGAATTCTATGCACTACTACACAGAAGCCTAGCACCCTCCAGCTTCCAGCAGAGCTAAGTGAGCAGAAGGTTTTCCTTTCTTCCCACAGAGCATGGTGGTGTTGACTCCATAGTTTTTGTTGAGTCAGGAAGGGATAAAAATGAATTTGGAACAGAAAGGAGTAGAGATTCTTTTCCCGCCATATTATGTTCAAGGTATTTCCTCCCAAAATAATTTGAGAACCATGGTGTAAAGGGAGAGAAAAGAGATTTCAAAAAAACAGAGCGAATGAGCACCAGAGGAAGGGGAAAAAAAGAGATGCAAGTTGCTCTCAGGGACTGGAGAAAATTAGAAAAGGAAGGTTGGAATCAATCAGTGTTTCATTAGTCATCTTCTCCATCCTCCTCCTCCTCTCCTTCCTCCCTCTTATCATGATCTTCATCTTCTTCACCTTCATCCTCATCTCCTTCTTCTAATCCTTCAATGTCTTCCAGTCCTTCCAATCCTTCTTCTTCTTCTTCATCGACAGGCCCAGAATTTAAACATCAGGCTCCTTCTCTGATGCTGGCAGTGGTCAGTTACCACCCTGTGTAACAGAAATTGAAAAGAAAATCCACTTTGATAATCCATTCAGCTTTCATTTTATAAAATGTGTGGGGTTCTTAAGGAGATCATTCTATTCCAGATTAACTGGCCATGACTTAATTAAAAGGCTGCTAGAGGACATTTGTCTTCTGGATTTGACAGTTGAGGCATGTGGAAGTGTCTGGGGTGAGGGGTGCTCTGGAGACTGGGTTCTGGTGCTGGGTAATGTGTTAAGTTAGTCCGGAGAGGGCTGCCTGCCTATGAGGAAAAAAAAATCTTATTATCCCCTCTCCTTTACCAGGGTGGCTTCTTGGGGTAACAGGCTACCATTAATGTGTTGCATTGACAAAATGGAATGGAATTGTAGCACCACAAAGTTCTATAATTTGGCAGTATTGGGTAGTAGCATATGCCTGTGTGGCTTACAGTTTGGGTAATACATGACAGCAGCTGCCCATTATTGTGCACCTACTATATATCAGGCCTCCTTCCAGCTGCCATATACATATCATCTATGATCCTTACAACAGCTTGACACTGTAGGCATTCTTTCCACTATTTCCACTTTACAGATAACATCCCAGAGCCTCAGCACCTCATGGCATTTCCCAAGATCCCAGGTATAATACTGTAGACTCTCAAGGAAAGAGGAGCCAGAATCAGGAGGGGCAGGGGCTCTCCAGGGCAGCAGCTGTTCCCCTCTCTGACACCCCAGCACATGTTACTGATTGATTGAAGCATTCTCTCACTTGCTGTGCTATGTAGTCCTTCTCAATACAGCTCTCCAAGCAGATGCTACCAGACATTCCAGTAGCAAATGAGTTGTAACCTATTTGCCAAGTATGCCTTAAGTGATGTGTGTGAAGAGTTTTGCCCCAGGAATTAGAATTCTAGATTCAGAGTGTTACACTGTAGCCATGTAACTTTGAACAAATCCCCCCCTGACTTCAGTTTATTTACCCTAGAATGGAAATTATCCCTTGTCCTACTTGCCTCAAAAAGTCATCCTATAAATATTAACCAGTGAGTTGGCTTCACTGACTCCACAGTGCTGCTTTTAATTGTAACTAGATGATGAATCAGTGAGGGTCCGGTTCCTATGTAAACATGAAATGTCCTCAAAAATGGCAAGTGACTATCAACATCTTCTCAAGGCTCTCCCCTAAAACCTCAGAATAGAGTGTTTGACTCCCTAAAAATCACTTGGTGAGTTTGTTAATGCAGATTCTTGAGCACCATCCCAGATGGCCTATTCAATGTCCTGATTCCTGGCATTCATCTCTAAATCATCCCACTGCACAAGTGGAATAATATAGAGGATCTGGAATCCCACTACTCTGGATAGAACCATATGCATCTGTGGAGTTCTAAAGATCTAGGTAGCTGGCTATGGAACAAGAAGCCCTAGTGCCTTCCCAATATCTCTGTCTGGCAAATTCTTATTCACCTTCTGGCCTATTCCAATGTCTTGTCCTGGGACACCTGGGTGGCTCAGTAGTTGAGCATCTGCCTTCAGCTCAGGTCATGATCCTGGAGTCCCGGAATCGAGTTTCGCATCAGGCTCCATGCAGGGAGCCTGCTTCTCCTTCTACTTATATCTCTGTCTCTCTGTGTGTGTCTCTCATGAATAAATAAATAAAATCTTAAAAGAACAAAAACAATTGTCTTATCCTCTGAGAAGACCTCCCCAACCCCCACTGAGGTCAAACTCCTTGTTCCTCACTGTGCTTCCAGAGTCTTCCAACCCATGTTTTGAGTACCCATTGTGTACCAGGCACTCTGCTAAGTTCTAAAATGCATTACCATATTTTCTCCTCTCCCTTTGAGAACAGAAGCTAATGTCACCACCCTCCCCTTAAGAGTTGAGAAGGGGTAACTCAGCAAAGTGATGTGACTTTCCTAGGATATTTGGATTTTACTGCATTATAATTAATTTCTTCAGAGTCTGTCCCTCTACAAGAATGTGAGTTCTTTAGCTATGGGTACTGCTGGTCTTTGCAGTCCCGGAAGCAAATGAAGGGCCTGGCTCATGGTAGATGCTCACAAATTTTCCTTGAATTGAAGCAAGGAATAATAGAACAATTATAGTAAGATAGACAAGGCTGGCTCTGGTCGGTTTCCACTCTCTGTCTTTCCTGCTCAGGGTATGATAGAGGGGGAGGAAGAAGTGGGCTTCTTTAGGTATTGAAGACTCCAGATGAAGACTCCACAAAAACTTCATGCCAGTGATTTTGGTCCTTTGGTAGGTTTCTGCCAAGTAGGATCAGGAAGACTTAGCAAGTCACAAATTAGGGACTCAAGCACTACTTGCCTGGTTGATGAGCTGGGATGGAGAAGAGAGGTGATGCGCTTTATTATGGTTTGTAAATGGAGTTTTTTTTCTTTTTATAAAGAAGAAAACATATTTTCCACATTTAACCTGGCAGACTTCCTTGGTCATAAGTTCATTTCAAATATAGTTTTCTTTAGTTCAAGTAAGAGTTGTTCTTGGTGTTTTGGGCTATAAAACAGAAGGGTTGGAGATGATGTCTAAGATTTGTTCCAGCATTCTGGTTCTGTGATTATATCACAGACCCTGGATGAGGTTTAGAACAAATTTAAATTACCCAAGTACAAAGAGCTCTGAAAATGAAATGTGTTTAAGTGAATTAGATTTTCTTTCCAATCTAGTTTCTTTTCCCAAGTTCATCAGAATCTGAACTTTGTATCTAAATTTCTAAGCCCTGATATATAGATACGTTTAGGAAAAGAGATACAAAAAGAAACAAATTGTAGTAGCATGAATAAGAACAATAATGTAAACCAATTTCCCCAGAGTTTAAGAGCTTCTTGTGATTTCTTAGGTTTTCTTGGAATTGTTCTTTTACATAGGTTGGTTAAAGATTTTGGGGGGACATGATAGAATGATAAGGATTGCAGGTACCATTCAATTGGGTGCTTTTTTTCTTTTCTTAAAGCCATAATCCTTGTCTACATTTGAACTTTATCATTTGTTTTGCAGCGAAAACGCAAGCAGAGCACCCAAGATGAGGATGCTGTTAGCCTTTGTAGTCTCGACATAAGTGTAAGTACAGTGCTTCCTACAGCCTCTGCCATGAGAATACCTCTCATCTCTGAATCTGTTAACGTGCTGTGTGCTTTAAGTGGGCTTCTGGCTGCTGATAGTGGAAGTTGTGACCTGGAGAAAACTGTTTTAAACATTTAATTTGACTGGAGAAAGCTAGGTGGCCAACTTCAGATTGCAAGCCAAGTCGTTTATAGCTCATGTTTTTTATCTCATAAAATGCATTATGAAATCAAAGCATCTGAGTAGAATCAACATAAATGTCACTATGCCGTTTTAGAAGTTGGTTCCAGAAGATGGTCAGATGTCTGTCCCCCTTTCAGGGAAGTTAGTAAGTTGGCCCAACTCAGGCACCTGGTGCCCAAAGGCTGGGAGAGTGAGTGACTTTGGATTTAACAGATCTTCATTTCAGTCAAGATTCTATACTTACCATTAATGTGACACCTTTCCCTATCTCTGTTTTCTCATCTCAAAAATAGAGATGAAAAGATTTCATCTACCAGGACTGTTGTGAGGATCAAATAAACAATGAAAGTGAGAATTCTAAGCACATTGCCTAGTAAATACTAGGCACCCGCCAAATGAACCTTGTATTTTTCTTTAAAAGCAGAAGTTTACAGCTTTGCGCAGTGGCAGTATCACAGCCAATGAGGTTTATCCAAGGTGTGATTATTACTAATTAAAAGCAGAAGTTTACAAAAGAGGTTTAACAACATGGTAGTCGAGTGCTGGTGATGATAGAGGTAAAGAGCTTTCTTGAATTTTTTTGGGCTATGTCCTGGGTGCTGAATTTTAGCAGCTTTCTTTGTATGGTCTCCTTGTCTCCCCAGTGACCCAATAGGGAGGCCCACCTGGGCCTCTAAAGGGCCTCATTAACCGAAGAGCTGGGGAATGGACATTCAGGTTCTCTTGGGCTCCCAATGTCCATTCATCATGTATACTTCCTTGGAGTGCAGTCATTGTGCATGGTGGATCCATCCAGCATTAGGCCCTGATCTTTCTCCTCCACAGAAACCACTGAAGCCATTGTTGTGAGATGAGAAGGCTTCTGTGCTAAGAGTTAAGAGCTGGGTCATTGTCCTGCTCTGTCTGTAACTAACAGTTCAACCTTGGCAAGTTGCTTCTCCTCTCTGGGCCTCAGTTTTCTCATTTGTTAAAAAAAAAAAAAAAAGAGGTTTGAGATCAAGTCTTCTAAAACCATTGTGAAAATTTGAAAGTTTGTTGAACATGGATCATTGGGTTCTCATATGACAACATTTATTGACCAGTATAAACAATACTCTTTCAGTTATTTTCAGTGATTGCAAAATTATGTGTGATGCAAATTGCTGTGATGGAATGATCCTGAGCTGGCATTTAATGAATGTACTTTGCCATCTTTTTTTTCACCATATGGTGTTTGTTCCAGTCTTTAGACCATCAGATTGATGGAGTTAGACCAGTTCACTTGGATACCATGGTAACAGAAGAAAAAGATGATGATCTACTGGGTTTTACTTTACTCATTGAATGTTTTATTATTGACAGGTGAAGTCAATGAAACTTCCCTTAGCAATAACATGTTTTTTTCGTATTTGAATGTTTTAAATTTTGTGGTAATTATTAGGATCATTGATTTTCCGAATTGAAAGAGGTCTTAGCCATTATATAGTTCTGTCTTCCCACTTTGAAAATGAAGAGCTGAAGCCCAGGAAGATGTAGTGATTTTAGGCAAGACTTTAAGTCATTTCTAAGATCACATCTCATCATACATATTTCTTCAACTGTATTATATTTATTTTTCAGGAAAACATGTCTCTAGAAGTTTTTTTAAATAAAAAACCCCACAACCCTCTCATATTAAGTGATTCTTTACAATTATGAGTTTCAGTTTGGTTTTTGTGCTGATTATCATCAATAACCTCACCTTCTCTTAAGGTCATGTAAGTCTCACATGATCAACCATCTGACTTCTTTTCTCTTGATGCAACTGCAAAAGATATTTCTCCCTTTTTTAACCATCTCATATCATGTTTTGTCATAATAGACTTGTATAGCAGAGAAATCTACATTTATACTTAGGGATTCAGTTATGGCCAAACTCCTTTCTAATTCGTCTGGCATTTTTCCTGAATCTTGGTACACAGATTCTAGGACCTTAGCAGAGTTTCCTCCAGATATTGTCATGTGATTTTATAATAATTGTAAAAGTTAGAAAAATCCTAGATTCCTAAAAACTGTTAGAAGACGTGAAAACTGGTGTGTTCCAGGTTTATGGACAATCCTAGTCATATGAAAATAACAGGATATGTGATAGATCCAGCTGAGGCCTCAGAAGAAGTGGTACTGACTTCTAGTGCCTTGTAATTAACTGGCACTCAGCAGAGGTACATTTAATTGAATGAAGTGGTGGATGGAACCACTAATAAGAAGATGTTTTGCCATGAAGGCAGCAATGTCTCAATAAACATCTGATTCCAGCAAATGAATTGTTCTAATAAATAAATAGCATTTGTAGGCAACTTGAAGATGCTTTAAAATGGTGATATCCAGTAGTCACAGTCCCTTAACCAACCAGCAGCATTATTAAAGAGTTGTTTGAGCCTGTTTCTATGTGGCGTGGAAAGTATCTGAAAAGAAGGTGGGTTCTGACAGATGACTCATATGGGAGGATGTGAGGGCTTGGGAAAGTAATATTAGTAACTCTCAATTTTGATTCCATTTAATTAGTGGAAAGATATTCATCAGATGTGTGCTTTCAACAAGAAGTTACTAGATGAAGGGATGGGGTCTTTTGGGGATCATGGTCAAGTTTCCACTGTGCTCCCGCCCAATGCTGCATGCACATTGGGCTGTTGGTACGTACTTATTGCTTGATTGGTTTAAAAAAGAAAAGAAAAGAAAAGAAAAAAACAGTGAACCCTCCTAGTAGAATTTAGCATATAGAGCCCTTTTAAAGAAATATATCTGTGATGTAGAGTTGGGAGATGTTAACACAGATGAAATCTTCCCCCTTTGATAAAAAGTATGTATAGAGCCCCTTAGGGTGTGTGAGTGATGATAACACCAAACATTCCACTGACATCTTGCTTTAGTTTAAAGCCTCAGATGACGATTCTGATGGTGCCTGGAAGAGAGTTTTCCTCCTATCCTCCTACTGAATTTGGACTTAGTGACCAAATAGAAGTGCAGAAGCCAAGAAAAGAGCTTATTCTTACAGACAGGGATCTTCCATTGTTTAGGGGGGTCATGGACTCTTTTGGGAATCTGGGCTCCAGAAGATTTTACAAGATTGATGTGTGATTTCATGGGCCCCATGGAGCTCAGCCAAGCCCCCATGTTAAGAGTTCCTTTTTAAAAAGGAAATTGGAAGGGTCTTAAGACATGGTGACGTATCTTCAAAGAATTATTCTCCCACCCTCCACCCCCAGCACTTGGTGAAAAATAAATGGTGATGGAATGTCCATGCTAGTTGACGCTATAATCATTCTCTAATTTTTCCCACCACTTTACCCAAGCCACTGGCTAAGCCCCCAGCTTCCTGGCAGGATAGAACACAAAATATTCCAGGGGGAAAAAAAAAGGCAACCTATACTTTTGAGAACAAATTGCAGAGTGGAGAATGCTCCTAGCAGCCGCCTACAAATCTCTTCTCACGTCAGAGGATGCGAGTGGGATGGTTTCAGGGACATTGCTTCCCCCACAGCACTTTTCTGGTTTAACTTCTAATCGGGGAGACATGCCTGAGTGAAGAGCCAGTGTTGGTGGTTTCCCAGGAAACAAGGTGGTGGAAGAATGGAAGAGCCAGGTGTATCCCTGATGCAGAGCACTGCTTAGCACCAAGCATCCTTTCTTAAGAAACAAATGAGTTCTGAGGTGGGCATAAAAATAGTTTCCACTGATTAAAAAAAAAGTGTAAAAAAAAAAAAAAGTGTAAAAGATAAAAAGGAATACATGTTCTTTGTAGAAAATCTGGACACTGTGAACAAGAGAATTCATTAATCATCCCACCTCAAAGCAGTGGCTACATTTTGATGTATTACCTTCCTGGCATTGTACACACACTTTAAATTTTTTCTTTTTTTTTGTGACTTTAAAATTTTTCATCATGAATATTGCAGACATACAAAGTGGCATCAAGGATAATATAAAATATACTTAGCAATGCAACTGGGAAACATGCCCTTAACAGCAAAACAGAACCTCTTGATCTGCTTAGTTTAATGGTTATTGTTGCCTTGCCTGTCTATAAACTTACTACACTTATGTATCTATAAGTAACATGTAATTTAAATTTATATAAGCACAAATTTTTTAAAATTAGGATTATACCACGTACTAATTTATTTCTAAAATTTTCATTTATACATTGACCTCATGTCACCACATCCTAAAATATTCTTTAAGTGTTATTTTTTGTAACAATCCAATACTTTGTCAAATGAATGCACCATTTTTTTTAACCAAGCCTTCACTGGATATTTAGATAAACTATAATTTTTCACTATTAAAAATAACACTGACAAGCATTTAAGAATATCTGTGTCATCTTATATCAGTAGGATAAAATAAGAAATTCCTGGCTAAAAGAGTACAAATATTTCTAAACTCGTGACCAGATCTGTACCCCTTCTGGAAGTGAGAGATGGAAATGCAGTTCAGAGCAGTTGAGTTTTGTTCAGAAACTCAGAGTAGGGATTGTTCTCAGGTTGCTCTGGCCCATTTCTCTTTCAACTATTGCTGGTCCCTTGCTAAGTCTGTGACTTTATATGGGTCATTTGCTTATACTGCCTGTTTTGAAGAGCCCCTCATCATCCCTGGCAGGGCAGAGGCTCTTCTTGTGACTGGTGGGGATGGGGCTACAAGAGGTAGAGCTAAAGGTGGGCTGTCCTTTCCCTGCTGAAGGGGCTTCCCCATGGGAGCAGGTGTCTGAACCATGATTGAAGTAGAATAAGATCCATTTAGTTGACACAACTGCCTTCACCCTAGGTGTTATCATGACCTTTTGAAGATGAAGAAACTAAGTCTTAGCAATTTGCTCAAAATACCAGCTTATTGTAGATTCAAGGCCAGGATGGTCGGGTTCCATAGATTCCCTATGCTGCCTCCAGGCTGGGAAAAGATGAAAGCATTTGGCTCCATGGCTTCCAGTAATAGATGATGTATAGGACATTTAGCTCCTCTTATTGGCAAACCACCTTTGAGGTTTATGACATTTTTGTTACCTGTGCTTTCTGATTATTTACCCTGTTATGGGGATGCTCAAAGCATAAGAATGGGTATAGAAGAGGGACAGAGCTTTCTTGTCTCGATTAACCTAAGTGACATTTCATTGCTAGGATATGTTAAGGCAGACATGGAATAGCAGCAAGGATTATTTTATCTTTCCTCAGCAGAGTCCAGATAATTAAAAAAGATACACCATTTCTGCAGTTTGGGTTCTCTTGGTCTGTTCTGGAACTTGCTAACTGGGGAGAGAGATTAGCCTTGACCTGGCCCGCATGGGGCCTTGATGAATTATGTGGGAGAGTTTAATAAGGCTCTTATCGCTGAGGAGACCAGGCCTGCACTGAGATTGGGTCTTCATTAACGTATGCTTATATCTAACCTGTTGGCATGGTTTCTATTTTAGATTTATGATCTGCTATTGCTGCCTGTGAAATTGCTTGGGCCTAACATAGTGGAGATCCTATGTTGAGTCCAAGGTGGTGCTACCATCTCTAATGGTAAATTTGTTCATTATTGACACTAGATGCATTCCATCTACCCTTTGGCCTAATTGATTAGGTGGTAGATTATAGTAATCACTGTGATCTTTATTCTTTGAGCTACCTCTTGAAATGTACAGTGACAATGAAATTCTAAGGAGCTTCAGGACACATTCTCAGAAGGTAATGATGTAACAAAGGGTCGGTCATCATTTACTACTCCCTTCAAAGTGACATTGATGGCACCCGTGTTAAATGAGACTTCTCATGCTCTGAAAATACCTGTTTGTTTGAATTTGTCATTAGAACCACACGCTTTGGGAGCTTAGAGACCGAACACTGCTCTGCACTTCAGTTTCCTCACCTATAAACTGAAATCTAGACAGTGCCCCATCTTAGGGTTGTAAGAATTAAAATGAGTTAGTTCATGTAAAGCACTTAGAATCTGGCCCATAGTAAGTACAAAAATACTAGCTATTTTCTGTTGATTTCATAGTACAAAATTGACTTTATGGTTAAATTTAAGGGTATTTGTTGTTGTCACAAGTGATCCATAAATAGAACTGATTGTGAATTTTTAAAAAAACACCAATATATGAAGAAACATATACAAGGAGTTTTATTACAGCAGTTTTTAAATAATAGCCAAAAGCTGGAAACAGCATGAATATTCAATTTCTATAGAGAGTTATAAACATATTATATAAATAAGTATAAAACACAATGACAGAGCACATAAAATAGAAATTATTTCCCTAGATGTTTTTATATATGTTTTTATATATTTGTCTATGTAAAGGGATGAACATGGAGGAACATGTACTGCATTGTGGACAGTGGCTTTGGCTTTGGGAGGGGGGATGGAATTATGTGAAAGGGAGCCTCAGTTCCACGGTTCTTAACCTTTGGCATCTTTTGAAACCTATGAATTCCCCTTCCCCCCAGAAGGCCATCTATATGTGCCTAAAATTAAATACATAAGATGACAACAAAACCCAGTTATATTGAAATGCAATTATCAAAATATTTAATTTACAAATTTGTGGTAAAAGTTACACATGTGCTTCCTAATTAATGCTTTAAGTGACAAGATCCAGCAACAAATCTAATAACTAATACATCTTCTACAAGATGATACAAGTGAATGACATTTTGAAATATCTGCACCAATTACTCTGTGATATGAAAATACAGTGATTTCTATGGTGACAGAGTCACAGGTCTGCTAATGCTTTTGTGATCTGTGGCCTTCATTTATACTGGAAGGAAATGCTAGATTTCAGTTGTTAATGAAACTAAAGATGTATTTTTTTTTTCCACCAAATTCACAGATGCTCTGAATTTTGTCCATGCACTTCTTGGTGGGAGGCTGAGAATTCTAAATTAGGAATTCTTGCTTAAGACACCAAGACATTCTTGGTTCAAGACACTACTATGATAGGTCTTTTACATTATATTACTTTTGTAATTCAAATGACTGAAATAAAAAAAATACAACAAATATAATTAATTTTGACCTGTTGGTACATGAGGTTTTTAGTGTTTTAAAGGAGAGAATGTTGTATAATGTTGTATAAAAGTAAGGGGCTGGGGTAATGATGATAATGTTTTTAGGAAAACCTTGTAATAACCATTAAATCAATTCTTAACACTTGGATTTAGGTTTTTCTTTGATATCACCTTAGCTTTTTGAAATAGATTAATTGAGGGGTGCCTTGGTGGCTCAATCAGTTGAATGTTGAACTCTTAATTTCCACTTAAATGGACTCTTGATTTCCATTTAGATCATGATTTCAGGGTCATGAGATCAAGCTCTTTCTGGGGCTCATGCTCAGTGGGGAGTCTGCTTGAGACTCTTTCCCTCTGCCCCCACCTCACCCGTGCTCAGGCGTACTTTTGTGTACCAGCACACACACTCTCTCTCTCTCAAATAAATACATCTTTTTTTTAAAAAGAAATAGATTAATTGAGTCACCCCAATATTTTAGTAGAAGATCTTTTCTGCTTCTTCTGTTATTAGAGAAAATAGTTTTAGGGTGGAAAAATGTTTTTGTTAGAGATGAATTCTGAACTATTTAAGAATAGCATGTCATGATATCTGTAATTTACTTTGGACCTCTTTAGCATAAGATATGAAGTGAATATTTTAAAGAGAAAAACAGTTTTATTCTTAATACACAAGTAATACTGTACACATTTCCATAATTTAAAAAAATCGATGGGACGCCTGGGTGGCTCAGCGGTTGAGTGTCTGCCTTCGGCTCAGGGCGTGATCCTGGAGTTCCAGGATCGAGTACCACATCGGGCTCCCTGCATGGAGCCTGCTTCTCCCTCTGCCAGTGTCTCTGCCGCTCTCTGTGTGTCTCTCATGAAATAAATAAAATCTTCAAAAAAATCGAACAGTAATAGAGCTAACAGCCCAATGATGATGCCCTGATTCCATGTATCTCCTCAGGTATAATCCTGGTTAACAATTTAGTCACCTTCCAAGTGTTTAGACCTGGTTAGACATAGAGATATAAAAATTAGCTTGTGGTGGCTTTTTACAAGCATAAGTGTTGCCATTTTTTGTTTTACTTTGCAATTTGTTTTTTTTTTCTTTTTAAAGTCTTTATTATTTAGAGCAGTTTTAGATTCATAGCAAAATTGGGCACAGAGTGCAGAGAGTTTCCATACACCCTTGCCCCTTCACTTACAGAGCCCTCTTCCCCACAGTCAACATCTTCCACCAGAGTGGTATGTTTGTTATAATCAATGAACCTACATTGACCCATGATTTTTACCCAAAGTCCATAGTTTCATTATACTTCACTCACTGTGGTTTTGACAAATGTGTAATGACAAATATCCCCCATTACAGCACCTTGCAGAAGTTTCACTGCCCTGAAAATCCTCTCTGCTCAGCCTATTCATCCCTCTATCCCCCAACTCCTGGAAGCCACTGATGTTTTTACTGTCTCCATAGTTTTTGCCTTTTCCAAAATGTCATACAGTATGTAGCCTTTTCAGCCTGGCTTCTTTCACTTAGTAATATGAATTTAAGTTTCCTCCATGTCTTTTTTTGTGGCTTGAGAACTCACTGCTTTTTTATCACTGAAATTATATTTCATTGTATAGATGTACCACAGTTACTCATTCACCTAGTAAAGGATATGCCTTATTTTTTTAACTGCTTCTCAATATTGCATAAACAAATGGATCATAGTTTAATAAGATTCTCCATGATTTTAACATGACTCTCCATTGAGGGGCACTTCTGATGTCCAGTATTTTCCAGTTACAAAGACTATCTCATATTTCAGAGCAAGCAGTAAAGTAAATGCAAAAAAGTACCTGTGGATACTTGCTATTTTTTTATTTTATTTTATTTACTCATTCATGAGAAACACAGAGAGGAGAGAGAGAGAGGCAGAGACACAGGTAGAGGGAGAAGTAGGCTCCATGCAGGGAGTCTGACGTGGGACTCGATCCCAGGTCTCCAGGATCACGTCCTGGGATGATGGTGGCACTAAACCACTGAGCCACCCAGGCTGCCCAATACTTGCTATTTTAATGTTAGTTTGAATAATATTAAATTACTATTTTTGTGGTTCAGATTCCTGTGGGGTTTTTTGTTTGTTTTGCTTCAATTCATGGACACCAAAGAAAAGCAAACAGATAAAAACCATACTGTTATCAAATGCAGATCTGAACAGGCTCTGAGAATTGGTGGAAAAGGAAAGTTATTTTGTGTCTATCATGTGTGCATCATTTAAGCAAAAGTATATGCAACTTTTAAATGTATATATCTGGAGGCATATTCCTTCTGAGTCACGCATGGTTAAAAAGAAGGAAGGAAGGAAGGAAGGAAGGAAGGAAGGAAGGAAGGAAGGAAGGAAGGAAGGAAGGAAAGGAAGGAAGGAGAGACAAAAGAAAAAGAAAGGAAGAAAAAGAAAAAAGGAAAGAAAAGAAAGAATAAACTGTAGTTGTGAATTCAAAGAGTAAATTTGTGATGTTGACAAAGTTTGCATTTCAACTGCCTTTAAAATTTTGAAGTTTACCAGTAGCTCTATTTTGACTGAGATTATTTGCAGTAAAAAGTCACTAGAAAATAATTGCTCATAATACTTTTGCTGATGATTTTTATTCTAAAATGTAGCCTAGGTCTGTCCACCTAAAAATTATGTAAATAATCTTGGTTAGGAGGTTCTATCCAGGCTTCCGTTCCCAGCTAGTTGAGTTTTCTCCCCAAATGACTTACATAATTGTATCGAGCTTCCTCTTTGATCTGGTTATATATTACAGGTTTTAATACCAGAAGCTGTTTTTCTTTCTTTTTACTTTCTCAGTTGTGTCTCATGTTCATTCTCTGTGAATAAAAGGTGGTATGTTGACTTTTTCTCTTGATGCTGACTGTACATAAACTTTCTATCACCTGATTGATACTTATGCTCCTGGGTAATTTCTGAAAAACACTAGAAGAATGAAAGGTCCAGGAGGAAGCTCATGCTTTGTGTGTTTTCCTCCACCCTGCTGTCCAGTTTAAACTTGCTGTGTACACATCATTTTATGGGGTGAATTGACCCCATATGAGCAAGTGGATTCTTTGCAAACAACAGTCATGGTTAGTATTGATGGTGAAGCATCTGAAACTGAACCATGGGCTTATCTTCAGTCATCAAAATGCCAGCTTGGGGTTAACTCCTTAAGAGTCCTGTAGGGAACTGATGGTGTTTATTATGTTGTATGTAGTTTTTTTCCTGAGCAGACTGACTTTTTCCTCTTATAGTTCTATATATGAGATTTCTTTTACTCCCCACACGCCTCAAAATATCAGTTTACAAAATTGGAGTCTTCTACTGAAGACTAGAATCAATATATCTAAACTATTTTCTTCACTTATATCTGGCAGAAGAAAGTGATGTATTTGCTGGCCAGATCTTCATAAATTCTATTGAGGAAATATTTATCACTGTAGAATTAGTGAGTGCATCTGTTCATTCTTTAGTGCATTCATTCAATCATTCATGTACTAATTCAATCAACTGGTATTTCTTGAACTTTACCCTGTGTCAGGCACTGTAGGAAGTAAGGCTTAAGACTTTTTGTCAACGGACAAGTGGGATTGCTCTTGATTTTGTTACAAGTTAACCAAGTACAGGGAAGATACATTTTAGCTATATCTGGTTTCCTCCTTCTTGTAAGGGAGTAATTCCAGATTGTTGGTTAGTTTTGGAAAGAAAGAAATTTTGCTATAGATTCCACTGCTACTAACATTTTACTCCCTCAGAGGATCCTTGAAATTGACTTACTTTCTTTTAGCTGGTCAACACAAAGGTTCATCTGGGGATTGCTTCACTTTATTGTATGCAAAAGCCGACATTGAGAATTATATCGTATGTAGGTGGGCTTTGCTCTGTGTTCTTATGGTTAGGGTATTTAGCTCTGAGAGCACTGGGTTTCAGAGCAATATCTCTAGAAGTTTTAGACCTGGAAAGGACCTTAGAGATTATTTAGTTGAATACATTTCATTTTGTAGATATGAAAATGGAAGCTGAAAAAAGTTAAGTGTCCTGCCTAAAATGACCAAGGAAGAGTGAGAGTAGAAGTCTCTTGGGACTAATGTTCTGGATTGTACCTCAAATCCAGGATGATACAGAAGCTAAGAGTTCTGGTTCTGGTGTTTTAAATTCTGGCCTCACCATTTCCTAGCTGTGTGACCTTGGGCAGCATATTCAACCTCTCTGTATTATGGTTTCCTTGGCTAGAAAATGCAGATGATAATTGAGTTGTTGTAAGGATTCAGAAAGGTAATGTAGCGCGGCTTTGGCACAAGTAAGCACTTTGTTGCTACTGATGTTGTAAAATGATCCAGGAGCATGGGATGGGACACAGACAGAGATATTGTCTGTTTTAGGCACAACTGTCACCCTGGTGCCCAGGAAATTGCCGGTGTGTATCCAGCCCCCAGAAAGATTTGTTGAATGGATTTTTTTCAAATGTAAATTTGGTAATTCTCACTAAAGATAAGTGATTCCAGAAAGGCAGATATAAAGATGATATTTACGTATTGCTTAAAACAAGAGGAAGTTCTGTGTCCTATTAGAGGGAGCAAGTTTGATTTTAAATGAATTATCATTTATAAATAAGAATAAATAGAAGTGGGATCCCTGGGTGGCGCAGCGGTTTGGCGCCTGCCTTTGGCCCAGGGTGCGATCCTGGAGACCCAGGATCGAATCCCACATCGGGGTTCCAGTGCATGGAGCCTGCTTCTCCCTCTGCCTGTGTCTTTGCCTCTCTCTCTCTCTCTCTCTTTCTGTGACTGTCATAAATAAATAAATTTTTTTAAAAATTAAAGAAAAAGAGTAAATAGAAGTATTTAACAAATGTCTCAGTTGTCGATCACATTCTGCCAAGCTCGATTCAGATCTAAGCAGTCAGGAACAATGGGCAACCGGCTAGGAATGCCACATGACCTCTGCCTTGCAGTAGGCCTAGAACCACGCCATTCTCACATCCAGCTGGACCACCTTTATCAGGCTCCTATCATCTCTATAGCAGCTGGATGATTTCAGAAGTTTCCCACCAGGTCTCCTTGCTTCTGCCCTTGGCCCTCTGTTGTCTACTCTCAACGTGGCAGCTAGAGAGCTTTTTTAAAGCTTAAATCACAAGCCATCTCACTCATGTCTCCCTCCTGACTCAGTGGCATTGCTACATCTTCCTGGTGGCCCTTTGAGGCCGAGCACAATCAGGTCATGAGGCTTCTTCTGCACCTCATCACCTACCACTCTCTCTTCCCTATACTTTCACACCCTGCCCTTCTTTTTCTTCTACACTCACACTCCAGGGCCTTGACAAAGCCAGTTCTCTCTATGGAAAGCTCTTTTTGATACCCATGTGACATACTCTTTCATCTTCCTTCAGGTATCTGCTCCAGTGTCCTTAGATGGGCTTTCTCTATTCCCCATTCCCCACCACACCCTCCCAAGCGCTCCCTACTCTTCCTACCTGACTTTATTTTTTTCTTCACAGTATTGCCTTGTTATATATTTTTCAGTTATCAATATCTTCACACTGGAATATCGCTTTCTTTTCATTTTCTGCCGTATTCCTAACATCTGGAATGGTGTCTGGCACAGAGTGTGTCCAATTAACATTTGTTGAATAACTGAATGAGTGGCCACTTCAGTGTTCATGTTTCATGCTGTCTTTGAAAGGTTACTGTAAACATGACTTGGTTTTATCTTGGCAACATTTTAAGAATGTCTAACTTTGTGTGCACATTTTTGCATTCTCTCATTTTGAAGAAAAGTGATAAAACAAGAGGAAAAAAACGAGGCCTACCCACCTGAAGAGGCCTTCTGGTGGTATACAAAGCAAGATAAGTGAACATAGTGCCAGTGTTTTCTGAGCTAACAAAATAAATCTGCCTGAAGATAAGAAGACATAAACAACATAGAATGTACACATGATTTCTGCAGATGTGGAATCGCTAATGCCTGTGCTTACACATCTCTCTCAGGATAATGGTCAGAATGGAAATTTTCTGTTAAAATGAAAAACATTTCCCTTTTGAAGTCTCTCTTTCTTCCCATTTGACTGGTATTTATTGAGCATAGAGCACTGCTCCTCATGCCTACCAGGTGGCCATGGAAAGAGAGGAGCTTGTAAGGCGTTGTCACTACGCTCATCTCTGAGTGATCCAAATTAATAGGAAGGAGTACATTCTAGGACATTTAACAACAGCGGAGTACCAGTACATGATTTATATCCCAGCCTGGAATGCATTCTGGCGATTGCCTTGAAATGTGAGCGTGCCTTGCATTCCTGAGCATTATCAGTACTGTGGAGAAAATAAGGGAGCCACTTTGGAGAGACCCAATTTTGTAGGAACTAGAAGTGTACCAGGCTTTTCCAGCTGGACCTGAATAGAATTCCTCCCTACTCACTCTCCAGGGTTAGTGGAGGAGCCCCACCATGGGAAGTCCTGCGGGGTAGCTGCCATGCCGATCCACCACCTTTTCTTTACCTTGTTTTTGGCTTATCTTATTTGGAGAGGGTAAATAAGGTCATGGTTTAAAATGGCTTTTATTGATTATAAGGCAGGGGGAAACTAAATAAGAGATGCTGAATGGACCCCCTAAAATGGACATGATGATCTAATCAGTTTAATCATGCTAATAATTTAAAAGAAAAGTAGGCTTGTTTTTATTTGCAAATAACCCAAATGACAGATGACCCACCTATAGCTGATAGAGGCAACTGCCCTTTGAATAATATATCCATACTTGCAGATGGCACCTAACCAGCCGCCTATCCAGATGTCAAAGCTACAGGAATTGATTAAATTCCATAGAGGAGAGAGAAGAGAGAAACCATCTTCTTTTTTTTTTTAATATTTTATTTATTTATTCATGAGAGACACACAGAGAGAGGCAGAGACAGAAGCAGGTTCCCTGTAGGGAGCACCATGCAGGACTTGATCCCAGGACCCTGGGATCACAACCTGAGCCAAAAGCAGACGCTCAACCACTGAGCCACCCAGGTGCTCCTGAGGGAAAATATCTTAACACGGTTTGGTTTTCACAGATTTGAATGTTATATTCAGCTGGAAAATATCTGGCTTTAAAATATTATAAATCATCTTTGCTTAAAGTCGACATTTCATGTTGTTTTGTGTTCGCATAGAAAAGGGTCTTGGCTTATGCTTTTGTGTCTAAAGCACCACACTGCCTGTACTCTCTGACACGTGACTGCTTTAAGTTTCGCTATGTTCCTCAGTGATGGCCTCCCTCCATAATACAACCAGAAATTGAGGCTGAGATTTAATTTAAATTGTTGTCAGATTGAGGGAAATAGGCAATGTGCTCGTTGTCCCCACAGGAAAGTGGAGGAGTGTCTGAAATGAGAAATGAACCCACTGCTGGCGATGGTCATGAAGAATGTGTCTGAAAACAGTGATGGTATGAAAGGAGGGTTATCTCTGTGTGTTATATAACAAACGCCTTGATTGATGGGGTCTCACAAAATCACAGTAAGGAACAAAATTGCCACTGGGATACCAGAAATTTTATTTAGTTTAGGAACTTCCATTTGATGGAAGGTCTCATGTTAGTAGAAGAGTGACATTTGACTCAGTAGATAGATGTTGAAATGTTCCTATATTTTATGTGATGTGGTCTTGAAGAAGAAAGCATGCTTCTGAGAGAAGGATATCAAGTCATTTCTCTCTCTCCTAGAAAGATCTATGTGAAGCAACATTGATCATTGAGTAGCTTCTCAATGTACAAGTGAGTCAGAAGACATTTCTAGACTCTAAGATCCTCGAGGGCCTTACATGTATTTTTCATTCCTTTTCTCATTAATTCTTTTATTCATATGCATATTGACTGAGCATCTCTACACTCACACTGTGTTGATAGAGGATAAAATGGTGACAACATAGGCAAATGTCTGGTAATTTACAGTCTAGTCGAGGAGGCAGACATTAATTAATAATTACAGTAGCAAGAATAGAATAACAAGTGGAAATAAAAGCTTTGAAAGTGAGAGGAGCATACTGCTGTGAGGACATTTAATCAAGGACCTTGACCTAATCATGAAAGGTCAAGGAAGGCATCTTTGAGGAAGTAAGATCTGAAAGAAGGGAGACTGTTAACTAAATTAAAGGGGAGAGTGAAAGAGCTGCAGCATGGGAACAGCACGTGCAAGGGTCCTGTAGTAGGATGGAACATGCTTCTTTAAAAGCAAGTGTGTCTGGTAGGTGGTAGACAGTAAGACTAGAGCAATTGGCAGAAACCAGACCATGCAGAAGCTCAAAGAACATGCTCAAGATTTAGATTGTTATCCTAAGAACAGTAGGGAGTCACTAGTAGGGGTAGGAGGAGGTCTAAACAAGGGTCTGGTGTGTGTTTTGAGAAGATTCTTCTGGTTGCTGAATGGAAAATGAGGAAGCCAAGGTTCAATGTAAGACTTAGCTGGCTGAGGAGCAGATGGGTTTAGGAACAGGTGTACAACCTTGTATCTTTACTGCCTCATCTGGGACAGGTGTTTGTTTCTCAGCATGGATTAGAATACCAGGGTTTTATTTTGACTTCTGGCATTGTGTAGCTATCTGACCTTGTACCTGTTGCTTCACCTCTTTGGGCACCAGTTTCCACATCTGTAACATAAAGCAGTCAAGTTACATCCTTCCCAGTGCCCAAATTCCCTAGATCCCTGATGTTTTGGGTACCATGGGTTTTTCGTGTAGATGAATAGGTAAATACATTAGAAATTAGTTAATAATGGGAGACCAGCATCTTAAGTTTGCTCATGTGACCACCTTACTTCAAATCCTCTCCACTCCTTGGATGGTGGAGGAAGACATAAGCAGTTAAGGACATGATGCATACTTTTCTATTTCTCATCATGGCAAACATAAGACTGTTCTTTAATTAGGATGCTGTCTTAGCTCAGGCTGCTAAGGTAACAAAATACCTCAATCTGAGTGGCTTAACCAACAGAAATTTGGTTATAGAAATTTCTTATAGTTGGGAAACTCAAGATCAGTATGCCAGAAGATTTGGACCCCCATGAGAGTTCTCTGACTGGCTTGCAGACAACCACCATCTCACCTTCTCTCTGTGTCTTCAGATGGCTGGAAGACAGATGGGAGCTCTTGTAAGGGCACTAATCTCATTGTGGGGGCCCCATCCTCATGACTTCATCTAAACCTAATTGCCTCCCAAAGGCCCACCTCCAAAGACTATAGCAATAGGGGTTAAGGGTTCAACATATGAATTTTAGGGGGACACATTCAGTCCATAACAGATGCCTTTTTGAAACACACCAGATGTGATTCATTAGAAAAATAAAACAAAACCCTTCACATGAGTAGGAGTGAAAGCAGGCATTCTAATGAAGCAACCCCGTGAACACAAACCAAATGGAGTGGAAAAAAGCGAGAGGAGTTTTTGCTAAGGGGGTTCATTTGACTCTTGTGTCCTATGATTTTGGAATCCTTCGTCAGCAGTTGTAACAGGCGTGCTCAGCTGCAACCACAAACATTTTCCAGTGGAGGAGTGTTGATAACATTTTCATGGACCTAAAAACAAATCTAATGAGAAGGCCAAAGGAAAGACAGGAGGTGTAATTTGCTGGTCAGTCTTGGTCAGCTGCCCGCAGCAGCCTCATCCTGAGTGACTCTTTAAATGAATGCACATTGCCACAGAGATCCCCGGAGGGTGGCAGGACTCAGCCTTGGCCCCAGAGAGGACACAAACTCAAACAAAGCAGCACTGTTGACCTTCAGGCGGCAAGCGGACTGCTTTCTTTGTGCCATGTCACCCAGTGAAATAATCCTCATAAAAGCTTTTTGATTAGCCATTGGAACAAGAGCCAAGATTTGGGAATGAGTATTTCCCCACCCTCTTAAAAAGTGGTTTGATGTTGGCTCGACAAAAGCTCTTCCACGGATCTGAGTTCAAAGTGGACACAGAGGAATTGTGGAGTAGAGCGGCTCTTGGGTGGTGCTTTAGTCGCTCTGGGGGAGGGGAGGGTGCTGCATCTCTCACACTTGAAGGAGGACAAACTGCCCCCACTTCCAGTCTCCCTCATTATATCTCTGCCTCTGTGCTATTCCTTGTAAATTCCCCAAAGGTGGATGGCCAAGGAGGATCAGGAAGTCACACTTTCTTTGGCTCCCCCATTTCAAGCTGTGGATAAGAATCTCTGTTTTTGACTCTGTATCAGATTGGCCAGAGGCTTTTTTTTTTTTTTTTTTTTTTTTTTTTTAGTGTACTCTGTTGCTGTGTGTGAGTTTTGGGGGCCACTTGAGAACTGTTGTAAGCCAGTGGAAGTAGAGCTGCTGCTTTTTAGATTTGGAGGCATTTGGAAGAGAAAGAGTAAAAAAGAAACAAACAAAGAAACCAAAATGTAGAGTGACCCTTAGAAGTGAAAGAGGAGGAAGAATTGAATGAGGCACATTCTCCAGTTTTGGGGTGAGAAGGAGTGCTGTCTGGCAGGACTTCTGGCCCAAGCACAGGATGTGGTGGTGGTGGACTCTATTCTTGGCTCCCAGCGGGGTTCTGAGCAGCCCCTCCTCGAAGGGCCCTGCAAGTCTTGGCCTCATCAACCCCACCCTCCCGCCCCTCAGCCTTAGGGGCACAGGCTCCCTTTCAGAAGCAGGTTGCTGATTGCCCCTCCTACAAACGCAAAGAGGAAGGCCTGGGTCTGGTAGCTTCTGCTTTACCCTCTTTTGGTCTCCTTGCTTTCCCTGCTAGGAGGTGGGTTTCCTTTGGCATATATTTTTTTTAAGATTTTATTTATTTATTCATAGAGACAAAGAGAGAAAGAAAGAGGCAGAGACACAGGCAGAGGGAGAAGCAGGCACCATACAGAGAGCCCGATGTGGGACTTGATCCGAGGCCTCCAGGATCACGCCCTGGGCCACAGGCGGCGCTAAACCACTGCGCCTCCCGGGCTGCCCTCCTTTGGCATATTTTTATGTGGACAATCTAGGCTTTAAATTTTGGGTATTTGAGGAGCCACATTGGTTTTGTTCTACCCTAGATGCCCAAATTGTGCCCCGGTCCCTTGCAGCCCCTGGCTTTATAATCACCTGGGGCCATCCCTTGACTTCTGCAAAAGTGAGATGGCCCCTAAGACTCCTCTATGCCCCACCCTGCCCCCAAAGTGCACAATCAGGGTCCCAGGCAGAAGGCACCAGAGGAGGCCAGTCCCACCACAGCACTGACCACAACTTACTGAAAGCTCGCTGGTGCCTTGCACTGTGTCCGGCAGTTCCTCTCGTTTGCAGAACCAGCCTGGCAGGTTATTATTATCAGGCCCATCTTCCAGGAAACAGAGGCAAACGTGTTTTTTTTTTTTTTTTTTTCTCTGATCTTCACTGATTGGCACAGGGGTCTTTCCCGGCTGTGACCTCCATTCCTCCCCACTGCAGAGGGCCAGAGGTGCTATATTGCTGCAGTGTGGTCGTTTTCATCCCCAGCCCAGGGAGTGCTCATAAAGACAGATCTGTTCTTTAGCAGTTTCTCAGCAAGAAATGCCATGGTGTTGCTGCTCTTTATAGATGGCCATTGCCAGCTTCTCAACAGGAAATAACCTTAGTGCATTTTTTTTTTCTTTTGCCTTACCTCCAACATCTATTAGGCTGATTTTTAAAAAACATAAACCAGATCATGTTACACCCCTTGGTCAAACCTCTCAGCAATTTCCATGGGGGTCTATAAATTTGGATTGGAAAAAAAAATTACATCTTTATTTTCATTAACTTCCAACTGAAAAGTACATTTCCCATTGTCACAAATGAGAGCAACAAACCATACCTATGACTTTGTCACCAAAAGAATGGCCTGATATTTTCTTTTTACATTACACTGGTTGCATAAATCTCTAAATATCTTGTACGTCCATATTACTGAAAATGACAGTAGTGATTAGACCCACCACCAGATCTTGTTAATTAAAGCATGAACAAAGAAATCATTTGTTACCATATGATAAATTAATTATCTAATATGTTAACTATCTTACTATAATGGTTTCCTTTATCAGAAGTGTACCAAGGCAGGGTATAGAAGAGTGAAGGGAGCAGTTGCCCTATTTCAGGCAATAAGGTGATGCATTGGCCAAAGAATTTAAAAGCAATAAAAAGTTGGCTTCAAGTCTATCTTCTTTTTATTATCACTACACACTGGCAACTCTAAACAATGTCATTGATAAAATACTCCTCCCTGCCAAAATAAACCACTTCCAATATCCCTCCGCTCCCATATCCTCAACTATGATCGTCAAAGTCCTAATTTTTTTTAAGACTTCATTTCTTGATTTTAGAGAAAGAGAGCTTTTGAGGAGGAACAGAGGGGAAGGAAAAGGGCACAAGTAGACTCCACGCTGAGCACAGAGCCTGACGCAGGGCTCAATCTCATGACCCTGAGATCACGACCTGAGCTAAAATCAAGAGTCCGACATTTAACCAACTGAGCCACCCAGGTGCTCTTCACAATCCTAATTTTTTGTTTGTTTCTATTTTGTTTTGTTTTGCTTTTTGTCATTTAAAAACACTTTGTAAGGAGTGATAAGTAGGCTTCAGCAAGCTGCCCATGAGGTTCTTTGCACAGAGACAGTGAAGAATCCCTGCCTTAGAATAAAATACAGATCCCCATTCCTTGGCCTGTATGGCCTGATATGCCTAGGCTCCTGCCAACCTGCCAACCTCATTCCCTCCACCATCTCCCTCTCTTGGCACCTTCTAGTAAACCAGAACATCCTGGTGTTCCTCAAACATGCCAGGTTCATTCCTGTCTTTCTTCTTCCCCCAGATCTGGTTCCCATCTTGCTCTGATATCAGCCTTTTATTCTGTGTCCTTATAGAGGCCACGTGGTACCTGATAATCCAATCTAGAGGAGGCCCTGCCCTCCCCCAGTGTCTCCTCTTGGCAGTTAGAGCTAGGCACCAGAAGGTAAATCCACAAACACATAGAGACCCCAGCTCAGAGGATACTGATTTGGTGCTGGTGTCTACCAAAGTGCTAGTATCCTCTAAGCTGACTTTGCTTCTCTTGAACTCTCCACGATGGCAGCCAGTTCATCATACTCATTCAATCACTAGGCTTAAAACCATTAAAATAGTTGCTTCAAAACCTAGGGAAATGTATTCAGCTACAAAAATGCATGTGGATATAGTGAATAGGTTATGTCAGTGACACCGAAAGAAAGAAGAAGCATGTCAGCTGTAATTTATAGGTCAGAAAAGGGCACCAAATTTTCCCTCCTGCCTTCTTTGGTGGCGTATCGGTTTGGAAAAAGCAGCAAAAATCTGATTCACACAACCTTGGACAATAAGGATCCTTTGTTGCTCAGAACAAATACAAAGGTAGGCTGGACCGCTGTTGACTGACTAAGTTACTTCACTCAAAGCAAACTCCAGGCATTTCCATCTCCCCAGATTCTCCATTCGCTTCAGGCTGGTGATTTTCATGGTCACAAGATGACTGCCAGTAGCTATGGAAGCAATGTGCTTCTCTTTTCTTGAAAATAAGTCCTTCCTTTTTGTATAATTGGCACATTAAGTCATACGCTCATCCCTGTGCCAGTAACAGCTCCCAGAGGAATGCCAGGCAGTTGGACTCAGATTATGCAGTGAGCATGCAGTAAATTTTTGCAGAAAATGGATTCCATGAGGACGAGAAAGAGGGACTAGATATGAGAAAGGCAGCCCACAGTGTCCATTATAGGTGTAGCTTTTTTTTTTTTAAATCAAATTTCTGGGGCACCTGGGGGGCTCAGTTGGTTGAGTGTCTGACTCTCAGTTTCAGCTGGGGTTGTGGTCTCAGGGTTGTGGGATTGAACCCCACATTGGGCTCTGTGCTCGGAAGGGAATCTGCTTGGGGTTCTCTCTCCCTCTCCTTCTGCCTCTCCCTCTGTTTGTGCATGCGCTCTCCCACTCTCTCTCAAATGAATAAATAAATCTTTTAAAAAATCAGATTTCTTTTTGTTTTAGTTTTGAGGAATAACTATTTAGAATGAGTTTCTATGGGAATTGCTTGAATCTCTTTGTTTTTTTTTTATTTTTTTTATTTATTTATGATAGGCACACAGTGAGAGAGAGAGAGAAGCAGAGACATAGTCAGAGGGAGAAGCAGGCTCCATGCACCGGGAGCCTGACGTGGGATTCGATCCCGGGTCTCCAGGATCGCGCCCCGGGCCAAAGGCAGGCGCTAAACCGCTGCGCCACCCAGGGATCCCTGTTTTTTATTTTTTTTAAATGCATTGGTCATTTTTCTGCTAGAAAAAAATTTAAATTATTGCTTTTATCTTGGCCTTGTTATCAGTCATGTGATCTGGCACTGAAGAATTATGGCCGATGGCTACAGACATGGATGCTTATATAACAGGCTTTGGTCTCCATAGTTAGTTTTTTTTTTTTTTTTCCCATAGTTAGTTTTAAGGAAGAATGTGTGCCAGGGATTTGGAAAAGCTCTAATATAAATTTTCAAATAAATTACATTGCTTAGATCTTACTTAGATTATGAAGAAGCAAGTCAATTGATCTTGGAAGGCAGAGCAAAGCCTCTAACTGTGCTCTAAAAACCTCTCTCTCTCTTTTTTTTGATTCCAGTTTTATTACAGCAGAAGTGTCAACTGCAATTGTGATGAATTCTATGAATTTTTTTTTAAAAAAAGAACCTCTCAAAAAAATAAAAATAAATAAAAATTAAAATTAAAAATAAGAAAGAACCTCTCAAGGTGGAATAGAATTTGGTTCACTTGGGAAAATTATAAAACACAAGATACAAGTAAATGAGGGGATCTATGTTTATATAATATATATGTGTAAATACACAGAGAAAAGTCTGAAAGAAGAGCCACCTATACTTCAGCAGAGAAGGGAGCACCTCAGGAATGGATGGATGTGCAGGGGAGAGTGCCTGAAGGGACTCAAGCCATATCTGTAAGGAGGATGTGTATTTATGAATTGCTGGTATAATAAAATATTAATAAAAGACAGAGTTTATCAGCAATAAATGGACAAGTGAAATCTCAGTATTAGATTTAATAACTTGAGAATCCTTTGGTCCCATGCTGGTATATGAGGGCTCTGGGCAAAGAGCTAAGGAAAGAGGTTGAGATTTTTAAAAATGTTGAGTCAGACAGATATAGACAGGTATAGACATAGGTCATTCATTTTCTTTTTCTTCCTCTTTATTATCTCCATACTTTTTTTTTCTCCCTGAATTATGTGTATTTCATGCAGCTTGGTGCTTTTCAATGATGACACTTCCTGGGATGGACTGGTTGTGGATTCACATGGTCCAGCTACTCCACTCCCACCCTGCTGGCAGGCATTTCCCATGAACACCTGGTCAGCCCCCCAGCCCTACATCTCCCTTCTCAGCATTGGCCCCTGCTGGTTTGCAGGCCCTGTGACCCCCTCCCCCTCCAAACTGAGTGATATGACCTAACTAGAAAAGAAGCCCTTTGAAAGCCAGAGTTGAAAAATGACACTTGTCTTTTTGGAGGTGTGGCTTTGGATGTTAAATTTCCTTGTGTTTTAGGATTAAGGTTCAGTATTTGGGATGCCTTTGCTGATGGTGACCATCATTCATCATTTGTGCCATGGATGTCTCAAATTTGCGGGATCTATGGTTCAGGATTACAGCTATTTCCCCTTCAGAGACTCTAGTTCTGTTCTGCAGTCATCGAGGGGACAGGCAGCCCAGAGTACTTGTTTTCATATCACTAAAATCTGTGTATTGCTACCAGGATGAGACGTTTTGAAAAGAGGCAGAAAACACGTGTTTGAATTCCTGTTCCTCCACTTTTTTTGGAAAGTCATTTTATCCTCTGCATAAAAATGGCAACAGTAATCTTGCTCGACATTCTCAAGTCTTTCTCACTGCAGTGAAACCCCTTTGGTGATTGCAGGTACCCCCTACAGCCTGCCCCTCACCCCATAGCTCACCCCTCCATTCTCTTCAGCTTCATTTGGTCCTAGATTCACTCGGGTCTTGATTCCTCCCTGAGCCTTGGTCTGACCCCATAGTCAGACATCATGTGGCATTGGCCAACCAGGTCTTGCCATGGCCACATCTAATGGCTTGTTTCCCATCCTGACCTCTGTCACGTAGTATGACTGACCATTCCTGATGCACTTCTCCCTTCTGTGTGGCCTCCATGACCCACACTCTCCTGTTTCCACCCTCACCTTGCTGGCCACTCAGGATCCCTTCACAGGTTCTTCCTGCTGTGGCCATCCCTTAAATGGAGATGTCCGTTGGGGTCTTGAGTGAGGCTTCCTGGTCAGCTGCATCAGAATGTCTCCCCCAGAACTTATCCTCTACATGTTTAAGGTATAGCTCCTGCCTCCCCCCACCCCACGATACCCTCTGCCTCTCAGGTACTTGTGTCCCCCCAAATAGTACCTCTTAGTTGGCAAAGCCAGAAACCTGGGTGGCATGATAGCCTGGTTCCCTTTCCTCGTTTCCCACACTGAAGCTATCACCAAGTCTCAACTTGCCCATCTCCTAAGTATCTCTGGAATCCTCTGGTTTTCTCCAGCCTCGATGCCTCTTCCTTTGCTGAGGGCATTTCCTCTTTGGCCTGCATTCCTGCTGCCAACCAGGTCAACCTGCCTCCTTCCTCCCTGTCATGTCTATTCCCTATAGAATGCCAGAGGGACCTTCCTAAAACACTCGTTGGGCTGTTGTTCTGCTGCTTTACCTTTTGTGCTGCCTCTTCCTGTTCTCTCTAGAGAAAGCCCAAGAAGAAAGCCTCCTTCTCAATGTGACTTGCAAGTCCACACCCTGCCTGCTCCCTGTGTCTCTTACCATTTCTTTTCTCCCTTGAAATGGACCAGACTTCCCTGACCATATAGTCCTTTCCACCTGCTGCTGCTTCTGCTGGAGTCTTCTTTCCTTCATCTTCACCCTTGCCTGATTGTCCTTTGGGTCTCAGCTTTCTCATGACTTCCCCTGAGCCCTCCCTGACCCTCAGTCAGGTGGCTCTTCTGGAGGCTTCCGTAGCAGCCTGTGTTTTCACTTGTTATGTCAGTTCCCACTCTTGGAACAAAGTATGTGCTTCCCAAGTACTCAGCCAAGAAAGGAAAAATGAGGATTCACAGTGTGTGAAAGCTCTGTAGCTTTAGTTATTTATTTTTTAAAAAATGGATTGATTGATTTTAGAGCGAAAGTAAGAGCATGTGGCGGGGGGCAGGGGGAGGAGGGTAAGGGAGGACTCTGCACTTAGGACAGAGCCCAACTCAGGGCTCAATCTCATGACCCCAAGATCATGATCTGAGCTGAAACCAAGAGCTGGATGCTAAAGCAACTGAAACCACCCAGGCAAGGGGCTCTGTAATTTTAAAGCATTCATTCATTTTAGTTCTTAACAAAACTGTCTAAAATAAAAATGTACCAGGAAAATCTTGAATCACAAGGTAATTCAGTTATAGTTTTGAGGGTGGAAGATATGATCCTTCTTCCTCACAATCATGAGACCTGTTTATTGGTAGACTTCTGACTTGTCATCATCTCTGAATTTTCCTCTGATAACGCTATGTGGCCTGTTCTGTTACCTCCGCACCCTGTGCCCAGGGACTGGAGAGAAGTGCTGCAGTAAAAGAAATAAGAAACAAGGTTCATCACATGTACATACTTCCAACTTTGGGTCAAATTCAACATTTAAAAATCATTTAAAAATCTGCCACTTCTGTGTATTCTTAAACACAAAATCCCTTGAACTTTAAGGAGAGACTCTCAACTAAAGCAGCTTGGCTTTTCTTAGCCTGGGCTTTCACTATTTTTTAAAGATGATGCAGGATCTACACATCCATTAAGCAGCCAGCCTTCCTCTTCGGGAAGTAATAATTCCAGTGATTCAAGGCAGTGGTGGAGACGATCAAGGAGATATGTCAGGCTGAGATTTGATGAATCAGGCAGCCCAGCCTGAAGCTAGCGAGATTACCAGCAGCATACTTCACATTTTCTTCTTCAGATTGACCATTAAAAATGGCATATTACACAAGTAGGTTTTTTACAGCATGTCAATCAGTTTGTGACAGTTGTGTAGAGTCTTTTCCTTTAGTCCCATGAAACAAAAGAGAATTAACCATGATTTTGATCTGCAGAAGAAGGAAAAAGGGGCCCAGTCCTATAGCTTTCTGCAGCTGCATTCGGGAAAATGGCAATTTAGGTCTTGGGGGTGTGTGTGTGTGTGTGTGTGTATGATGTTGGCATGTAGGAGGTCGAGTGACTTGCCAGGCTTTGCCTCCTGGGGTCAGGTCACTGGTGATCAGTGTGGTGGGCCCAGCAGTTCCATTCTTTCAGGTCTCTGATATCTCTGGGCTCTGATTCAATCGAAGAAACTGTAAGAGGAAGAATGGGGAAAACACTCAGATTCTCCCTCCTGTGAGACACAGCACTCCATACGTGAAGACAGCAATCAATAATCAAATAGGATTAGAACGTGCAGGGCCCACGGGGCACTGGGGGATGCCCAGGAGGAAGCTTCTTGTTGCTACACTAGGGCATTTTTGTTGCATGTGACCCATGCCTCTGCTTTGTGTGGGCTTTCCCTGCCCAAGGAGGAGCCCTAACAGAAGGCCCAGGGTTGGGAAATGTTGGGTGGGAGCAGAGTAAGTCAGATGGTGTAGGAAGACTCCCAGGACTTCAGGGCTGACTACATGCTCTCAGAGTGAGGGGTGGGTGGCAGGGGGCATAGGGGCCAAGTCGACAAGGCTGGACTCCACTTGGAACCTTTGAAGGTCTGTGCCCCCCACCTATGTGTGCTGTGATCCACTTAGCCTAACAATATGAATCATTGTTAAGAAACAGATTTTGTAGATAAATGATAGACTGATGTTGCTATCTATATAATATATAGAGAGAGACAAAATCTAAAATCATTTGAAAACAGATTTATCTCTGGGGATAAGCTTTGGGTAATTTTATTTTTTTTCTTTTTCCTTGTCTGGATCCTATACCTTTTCTGCAGAAATCATGTGTTACTTACACACTAAAAGAAAAAACCCTGTAACACAGGTTTTTGTTTGTTTTTTAAGAAAAGAGGATTGGGGGTACCTGGGTGGCTCAGTTGGTTAAGGTTCAGACTCTTGGTTTCAGCTCAGGTCATGATCTCAGGGTCTTGAGACTAAGCCTCAATGTGGAGCCTGCTTCGGATTCTCTCTCTCCCTTTCCCTCTGCCCCTCATCCCTCTTGTATGCTCTCTCTCTAATTTAAAAAAAAAAAAACTTTTTAAAAAAGGGGGGGGAAGAGTATTGGAGGAAGACTAAGGGAAACCCTATAGAAGGTTCTTGAAATAGTCCAGGTGAAGAGTGATAGGGGCTCAGAGGAGGACGGGAGAGAACAGTATTTTCAAATGGAATCCACAGTGCCCAGAGACAGGCAAGGGGAGAGGGGCCATAGGAGAGTCATAGCCTCGTGTCAGTAACTGAAGCAGAGATGGTTGGAGGAGGGAGGAGGAGATGGGTACCCAGCAGGCATGAAGGAAGTGGGGATATGGGGACATAGCACCCTCCCCAGCATACAGCTGAATAGCACCCTTCCCAGCATATGGCTGAGGCTCTCAGGTGGAATCTGAGGGCATTTCTCCCACTGCAAGGTAATACGGTGGGTGAGCAAGCAAGTAGGTGAACCTGGGAACCAGACCACCTGGCTTTTGGTCTTCATGCCATCACTTACTAAAGCATGACCTTAAAATAAGTTACAAGACTTCTTGTGCCTTAGTTTCCCCATTTGTAAATGGAGCTAAGAATATCTGCTTCATAAGGTTGTTACAGGAATTAAATGAGTTAATATTTGTATGGTGGTTAACGCGGTGTGTGATGTCTGTTAGCTCCATATAATGATTGGTAAATAGAAACGGGGCCTGGGCTTTCAAGCCCCTGAGGGCCTTGAATGTGTGTTTAATCAGCCTCTCCCCAAGTGCCTCACATACTGCTAGGCAGGTATGTTGTAAGCCCTCTGACAACTATATTGTCAAGTAAATACACGTGACAGTTAGATTTTTAAATAATTTTTTGACTGTACCATGAGTTACATAGGCCTCAGAAGGCTTTGTTTCCTTTGCCTTGGGGGGGGGGGGGAACTCATTTCAAGTTCCAAATAACCAAGTTTACAAAGAAATGTCGGTAACACCCCTATTTCATCAGACTGCCTGTATTTTCAAAAATTCCAGAAGCTGCAGTGCCTTGTACCTACATATGATGGATGATGTGGGAAAGCATCAATTAAACAAATAGGGCTTAAAAACATTGTTGATAAGAGTCTGGCAGTGCGTTACTGTGTGGGGGGTGGGGAGCACTGCTTAAAACTCAGAAAATATGCAAAGCAACTTTGTTTTAGATCTTTAGCCCGAATCAGTAAATCTAAGGCATGGGACTGCCTTTTGTAAGGCATGCTTCCAAAAGGCCCTTTCAGCTGTCAGGTCCAGGTCAGAGTGTTAAAGCAGCCCTCTGAAGGGGGAAACAGGAGAAGATGCAGGCTCAGTATTTTTAGAAGGCATTGTTCTCTGAATTCTAGAAACAGCCAACCTAGATGAAAATGTGTTTTCAGACACACTCTTCCACTCTTTGTGCTACTTTAAGATTGGTATCTAGAAATAGAAAACAAAGTGTGTTTTCTTTGTCTGGTAATTAAGTTTCTTGTTGTTTCACGCAGA
This sequence comes from Vulpes lagopus, assembly GCF_018345385.1. Lineage (NCBI taxonomy): Eukaryota > Metazoa > Chordata > Mammalia > Carnivora > Canidae > Vulpes > Vulpes lagopus. Next base: position 24,700,861 of record NC_054830.1, on the reverse strand, counting down.
GGTGGGGAGGGACCATCTATTTTGGGTTACTAGAGTTGGTAAAACATCATCTTTAAGGCACAACAGGCTATGGACATCATGGGAGGGAAGTGATATCAATGTGAGAGTTTTCTGGTTGAGGTCATGATACGTGAATAATAAAACCAGCTAACATTTATTAAACTTTTATGGTGTGACTTAACATGTATATTCTCCTTTAATCCTTTCAACAACCTTGAGAAGTTGCTACTATCACTGTCCCCATTTTACAAATGAAAAAAAAAAAAAAAAAAAAGCAAGACCAAAAGAGGCAGGACATTTGATCAGGGCTATAACTCCATATTGTTAGGATGAATCCAGGCACTAACACTTAGCCACATTGTATGTATGTATGGAAAAACCTCAAGAGTGTGCTATTTTTATTTTAAATAAACCAGAGTTCTAGCTTCTCATGCAAACTTGTAAAGATGAATTATGTAAGTTCCTGGTTAAAAAAAAAAAAAACCCTTCTGATTCTGTAGGTACAGGATACTTAGGTGCTATTTTGTAAGCCCCCATGAATGTACAGAAGGAAATAGCGTCATAAAAGGCTGGCTCTCACATCTGCGGGAGGTAAATGAGGCTTGATTCACTGCAATTAAGATAAAAATACAATTCTTTTAGTGGTTTTACTAAATAAAGACTGGATACCTACTGATAATAATTAGTATGCAGTTCAGCCTTTTTAAAGAGCCACATGCATGTCAAATGTATTAAGATGTCTTAGCGAGAGGTGAATAGAGATTGTATATATGTAGGGGTATGTTCCCTGCCCTCCTCCAAATAATTTTTATTACCTGATAACAATAATATACTACCTTTTGTTGAGCTACTACATTTTTCCAGAAATAATTACCAGGTCCTTTATATATTTTTTATTATTACTTAAGTCTCAAAAAGAGCCATCTAAGAGAGGGGGTATAACAGCCATTATAGGGCAGCCCCGGTGGCGCAGCGGTTTAGCGCCGCCTGCAGCCCAGGGCGTGATCCTGGAGACCCTGGATCGAATCCCACAGCAGGCTCTCTGCATGGAGCCTGCTTCTCCCTCTGCCTGTGTCTCTGCCTCTCTCTCTCTCTGTCTGTGTCTCTATGAATAAATAAATAAAATCTTTAAAAAAAAAAACAGCCATTATACACTTGGGGAAACTGAGGCTCTGAAGAGTTAAGTGAATTGCCTAAAGTCACAGAGCTAGCAAATGACAGAGCTTTGAATTGACTCCCCAACTATTTTATTTTTGTTTACTGTAGAAATTCTCAAGCATACACAACATTTGAGAGATCAATGTAATGTGAAACCCCCAGATCCTGGTTTCAGGATCCAGGTTTACCGGTTTTCTTTTACCTAGTCCCCCATCCACACACCATTCATTCATTCATTCATTTAGATATCTTAGGGCAAATCCCAAATATCATATCATTTAACCCATAAATAAAACCCAAAGGTAGTTTCAATATCATAACATTAACGGTTTTTGCTTTAAAACTACTTCCTACTCTGCTCTCGGCTTGCTCTGCTTTACAATGAACTTTTTTTTCTCCTTCTTGGTACTTGTCGTGGTTGTGATGTCTCTGTGATCGCTTCCTGTGCCTCATAAACTCCAAGGGGGCAGCAGCTGAGCCATTCTCTCCCACTCCAACCCCGCCCCCACACTGCACTGAATTGGTAGGGCCAACTACTGCTTGTAAAATGAGAAGTACATGCTCTTAAAGACTTTTCAACTTTAAAAAAATTGGGAGTTCACAACTTTCAAGCTATCCTAGGGAAACAGAGAATCTTCTAAAGGAGAGATGATAAAAGGCTCCTTCTGAACCCCAGACTCACTGCTTACATCTTGGAAGCCTCTTACATGGAAGTACAGTTGGCCAGTAATTGCTTGAAGGTACAAAATGAGGACAAATTCTGGTTTGAGTTTGCAAATTTGATTCTCAGAATATGCCTCAATTTAAGTAGGGTTGAATTACAGAAGAAACTGCTTTTGTGAAATAAACTCTGGGGAGTTGGGAAGACCAATTTCTCCCCAAATTGAACTTCTTCTGGTGAATTTTTCTGTCTCTGGCTTGACTTAGTGGGAAAAGTGGAAGCTTGGGATATGGAAGCAGAAAACCTGTGTTCTCTTCCCCTGTTCTGCTTTAATTCACTGTGTGACCTTAGGCAAGTCATTTAACCTCTCTGAGCCTCTGTTTCTTAACTCATCCATTCCATAAATACAAATGAGTGCCTACCATGGGCTAAGCACGGGGCATCAAAGAAGATGGTGTATTTGAAAATAATTTGTAAGTAACTTCTGTAATAATTATTAGTATTTTCCTTGTTACAATGCAAGTGCCTTTGGAAGAGAGTGCTCTGAATAGTAATCTGTCCTTATGAATGATTCTTGGAACCTTGACAGGGAGGGCAAGGAGTACCAGGCCCTGGGCTCACTAAAAATATATTTGATGAAAGGCTGGATGAGGGGAGGGTTGGCTGAATGGGGAAGAGGTCGTGAAGCTAGTGCACAAGCAAGCCCTACTCTGAAACAGCACCATATAGTTTCCAGTGTACAGAAGAGCATTCAAAGCAACAAAAACAGCAAATCAAACAGCATACATAGACGTTGAGCCCATTCACAACAATTTCTATTTGTGTCCTTTTTGAATAAACAACACCTGGGCCTGGAGATTCTCTAGAAATTTCACCCTCTCTTGTTAACTTTTGTTAACCATTGCTGAACTGGCTGCCTGTCTCAACACACACCTCCATAAGCTGTGAGATGGTTACCTGGTCTTTTCATTCAACTCCTGTTTCCTGTAGCTCCATTTTCTGATCTCCATTTCTGCACAGTTGTGCTGGTGTCCTCATGCTCCCTTGAGATATGAAATGGAGTAAAACATATCAAATGAAAGGTATTAATAAAACTTCCTTGGATTGGAGTGAAGAAGGAATTAGGGACCCAAGCAGGAATTTTGGTCTGTTAAACAGATGGTGTGTACATTGTTAGCTGCTAAATGTTATTATATAATGGACAGATTATTGGCCTGGGAAAGCCTGGGCTCCTTGTCCCTAGTGCCAGGTGCCAGAAGCAAGGCCACTAATTAGGGTGACACAGAAATCCTTACAGCAGGGTAGTGTGATGCAGCATTTTTGTTTCAGCATCATAGTGGCAACTTAGGGGCAGTTGCTCCATGGCAAGCCCTGTGCTGGGCACCTGGGAAGTGAAAATGAGTGAGATACAGTCTTTGCCATTGAGAAATCCTAACTTCAGTGCATTGTGGTATGCTTTCTACGACATGCCTTTTCATTTCTTCATTCACTCAACAAACTGGGCCTTGGAACCTGCTGAGGAGTTTGGGTTAATTTCTCCAGGCAGAGATGGTTTTGGAAGAAGGATCTGATCAGAATGGTTTTCTCACGAGGTCAAGAACGGAGAGAGTAGGGGATCCCTGGGTGGCGCAGCGGTTTGGCGCCTGCCTTTGGCCCAGGGCACGATCCTGGAGACCTGGGACCGAGTCCCATGTCGGGCTCCCGGTGCATGGAGCCTGCTTCTCCCTCTGCCTGTGTCTCTGCCTCTCACTCTCTCTCTCTGTGTGACTATCATAAATAAATAAAAAATAAAAATTAAAAAAAAAAAAAAAGAACGGAGAGAGTAGATCTGTGAAGCTGGGGCCTGGCAGCTGGTAAATCAATTAGGAAGTCAGGGAAATCTCCCAGGGAGATCCTCTGCTCTATTATATGTTAAAATGTATGTTGTTCACCATGAACAAAAAAGGAAAAATTGATGAACAAAAATCCCCACAAAATATAGCACCAGTTTTGGAATAAGGCTCATTTCAATTCAAATATCATCAAATAGACCCAATACTGCTATAGATTTTTACTCTCTCATTACTGATGAGACCAGGCTTTTAGGATTTCTCCTCTTGGTTCAGATGGAGAAATGAAAGCAAATGTGATGAATTAGTTACCTGTAATAGTATTACCACAAATTGAGCACCTTATAACAATATACATTTATTATCTCACATTGTTTGTAGGTCAGGAGTTCAGCATGGCTAAGCTGGATCCTCTAATTCAGAGTCTCACAAGGCTGGAATCAAGGTGTCAGCCAGGGCTGTGGTCTCACCCGAGGTTTGACTAGGGAAGACCTGCTTCTAAACTCACATGGTTGTTGGCAGCATTCAGTTCCTTGTGGTTACAAGGCTAAAGGCTTCAGGTCAGCTCTTGGAGAAGGCTGCCCTCAATTGTTACCACATGGGCCTCCCCACATGCCTCTTCAATGCCAGCCAAGGAGAGAGTTGCCTTGAAATATGAGTATTATAATCCATTGTAATCATATATATACAATCATGCACATCCTGTCATTTTGCCATATTCTCTATGGCTAAAAGCACATTACCAGGTCAGCCTATACTCAAGATCACTCAGGGGCACAAACACAAGAAAGCAGGAGTTAGAGGCCACCCAAAGAGGCTGTCTGCCATATGCCATGTTCAGTGACTTGATAGAGGTAGTGGAGCAGATAAGAGAGTAAAGAGACTAGAACCTGTAGAGCTCCCAGGAAATATTGCTGTTGCCAGAAAGCTGCCCTCTGTTTTCCTCTTACTCCAGTAGTACTGGAAAATTGATCCAGAGTCCTGAATCCTTCAGGCTTATTATTTTAGCCCTGCTACAAGATTGAGGCAAAACCTGTTTCATTATCTGTTGGCTGGAATCCTAGTGGCAGCACTCATCTGTATTGGTTTTCTTTTCCTATTTCTTTTTTGTTTTGTTTTGTTTCATTAAATATTATCCTCCTTGCCTGACTTTGTTCCCTTTGGTTGCTTTTAACTTTAGTTTGTTTAGCTCAATTAATTTGAATAATAGTGTTTTGAAGGCAATTAGCAAGGGCAAGCAAGATTCCAGACAATATACTTAGCAGGTTTCAGGTAACAATTTCAAGCATTCTGTTTATTAGCTTAATGATAAACCATAAAAGAAGGAGCTCAATGGCTCATAGAAAAGCCTGGCACCATTATGGATCTACCTTAAGTATATCTCTATCTCAATTTCCCTACCTATAAATCCACTGGGTGCAGTATCCATACTACTTCCCCTTGGATAGTCCATATTAATTCCAAGGGGAGCTAATAATTTTTTTACATAAACTGGAAATCTTACACAATAGAAATTGATTTGCATTCTGTACTGTTGAGCAGAACTGTGCCATGAAGCTCTAAATAATTGTCATGAACTAAGTATTTACCATGTGTCAGTGTCTCTGCTTGCTCTTTTCCTTTCCTTTTCTTACCAGTCTTGACAGGGACCTTGAAAGGTAAATAGAAAAAGAAAGAAAGAAAAAGAAAGAAAGAAAGAAAGAAAGAAAGAAAGAAAGAAAGAAAGAAAGAAAGAAAGAAAGAAAGAAAGAAGAAAGAAAGAAAGGAAAGAAAGGAAGGAAAGAAAAGAAGGAAAGAAAAGAAGGAAAGAAAAGAAAGAAAGGTAAATAGTAATATCTTCATTTTATGGATGATGAGTCTGAGATTCAGAAATGCCGTTTAATAGGTCTAAGGCCGGGCAGTCCAGGTGGCTCAGCGGTTTAGCGCCACCTTTGGTCCAGGGCGTGATCCTGGAGACCCGGGATTGAGTCTCATGTCAGGCTCCCTGCGTGGGGCCTGCTTCTCTCTCTGCCTGTGTCTCTGCCTCTTTGTCTCTTTGTGTGTCTCTCATGGGTAAATAAATAAAATCTTAAAAAAAAAAAAAATCTAAGGCCATGTAGCTCTGAATTGGGATTCTGCACAACGCCATAGCCTGTTAACATGTCATTGCACCGGGATGTATGAAACTAAGGTCGATCCCTCACTCAGATAATGACCCATTTATTATTTTTACTGAAATCAGCGGCAGTTTTTTAGAAGACAGAAAGGAGTCTTACTGCTAAAAAAAAAGTGCTATAGAAAAGCCACAGGTTGAATTGCATGATATTTTCACCTTTCAAAATATATATCTGTACTGTGGAATACAATACAGCAATTTAAAAAAAGAAAAGAACGGAAAGAGAAAACGTGAGGTAAGCTTAAAATAGAAAAGATTGTCAAGATATAGTGTTAGATTTTAAGAAGCAAGTTGCTTTTAAATAAATAAATAATAAATAAATGAAAAAGAAAAAAGCAAGTTGGAGAAATTTGAGTATGATGCCATTTGTGTGCTAACCGAAGTCACACAAAAAAACAATCATTTAGAAAGAAAAGAAAAAGCAATTATTTAGGTGGGGAAGAGAGACGGATTTGTAAACGCTAGAGCGAGGCTCTCCCTACCCAAGGCTGCTGCTATGTGGAGACCATGGGTGAAGCCACCATCACTAAGTCTGACCACGAAGCAAAAACCTTCAGTTGAAGACTTGGAGGATAAGAAGGAAGGAGAATACGTTAAACTCAAAGTCATTAGATAGAATAGCAGGGAGATTTGCTTCAAAGTGAAAATGACAACACATCTCAAGAAAGTCATACTGTCAAAGACGCCACGTTCAATGAATTCACTCCAGTTTCTTTTTGAAGGTCAGAGACTTGCTGATAATCACACTCCAAAAGAACTGGGAATGGAGGAAGAAGAGGTGGTTGAAGTTTATCAGAAACAAATGGGATCATTCAATGATTTAGATATTCTTTTTCTTTCTTTTTTTTTTCTTTACTCTCAATCCTTTTTTATTTTAAAAAATAGTTGTTGGGGCACCTGCGTGGCACAGCTGGATGAGCATCCACTCTTGGTTTTGGCTCAAGTCTGATTTCAGGATTGTGTGATTGAGCCCCCATGTCAGGTGTAGAGCCTCTTTGGGATACTCTCTCTCCCTCTCCCCACCAGCCCCAGTGTCTATCTGTCCCCTCTTTAAATAAATAAATAAATACATACATACATACATACATCTTAAAAAAAATAAAATAGTTTTTTTGTAATGTAGCGTTCCAAAATAGAATTGAAAACTGGCACCCCATCTCTTTAAGACAAATGGTAATTTGAATTCTAGTACCCATTAGCCATTATCATTTGTTTTCATTGTACTGATTTTTGGTGATTAAACCTCAGCCCCCTTGGGGCACCTGGGTGGTTCAGTCGTTTGAGCATATGACTTTTTTTTTTAAGAGCCTCCAACTCCTAATTTCAGCACAGGTCATGATCTTAGTGTTGTGAGATCAAGCCCCATGTCAGGTGTAGGGCTGGCTTGGGATTCTCCTCCCTCTCCTTCTGCCCCTCCCCACCCACTCTCAAAAAAAAAAAAAAAAAGCCTTAGCCCCCTTCATATTGCCTTTTTAAAAATTACACATGTGCACAGAGATGCCACCTTTTCTAGGACTGTGCATTTTCAGGGTTGTGGTAAGTAAGATCCACCAATGGGAGTGTTCATGATGACTTTCCAGTTAGGCCTAAAGTTCTAGCATGTGATTACTTCACTCCTGGACTATGACTTTCAGTGACAGATGGAAGTTTTTCAGATAACTCAACTGTGGAAAAATGACCTTTCCTTAACTTAAAGCTGCTTTGAAAATTTGAGGGCCTGGACCAAAAGAAGAGAAGTATCAGGCTGGAGTCAAGATGACAGAGATAATGAGAGTAATGACTAACTCCAAAGATGGCTTCATTGAAGAGAAAATATTTAGGAAAAATTTTGTCAGAAGAGCCCAGAAAAATTGTAATTTTCATTAGTAGTCAATAAATTTATTCATGCAGAAGTGTATTCAACAGAACACTGCTTTTTTTTTTTTTTAATTTTTGGTCAGAGATATGGGTTTAAAATGGGCATTGTCTACCAGTTTCATTAAAATAAAACATTTGTAAAAACCATAAAAAAGCAAGTATTTAATTTTCAAAGATACATAAATGTATTGAAAGCAACCTGAAAGGATAACACCCTCAGCTCATTAAAATAATTTCCTCTGAGGATGGGGTCTGGTATTGGCTTCAGTGGCCATCTGGGACAGCTTTCGTTTAATTTTCGTTTAATTTTTAACATTTTATGTGTTTACAAGGAGAAAGTATTTGTGTTACTTGTGCAATTAGAAATTACTTTAAAAAAATACAAAACACAAAGTCAGCCAGTTTCTTAAAGGACCACAGCCAAAAGTTATAAAGTCACTTCAACAATAAAGAAAAAGGATAAACTAAAAATACTATGTTACCAAGAAGAATTTGCCCCCAGAGTTTTCTGTCAGCTGGAGATTTGAAGGCTGGCTTTTGTCTAAACCGGGTGCTTGCTCAAGAGTCAGCTGTGGCCACCCTAGGAAGAGTTCTCTGATGAGCCATGCTGGGGACAGAGGGATGAGTGAGCAGGTCTGTTTCCTTCTAGATATCTCTGCTCTCAATCACTTCACCTTATGTTGGGTAATCTCCCAGAGCCAGATGAGTATGTGTGTTGGGGGTTGGGAGGAGGTAAGGCAGTTAGTGGATGGAGAAGAGAGGGGTAAGAAAAGAAACTCTTCTTTGAAGGTGAAAGGATTGGATTCGGGCAGCCCCGGGTGGCTCGGTGGTTTAGCGCCGCCTTCAGTCCAGGGTGTGGTCCTGGAGATTCGGGATCGAGTCCCACGTCAAGCTCCCTGCATGGAGTGGAGCCTGCTTCTCCCCCTGCCTGTGCCTGTGCCTCTCTCTCTCTCTCTCTCTCTCTCTCAATGTGTCTCTCATGAATAAATGAAATCTTTAAAAAAAAAAAAAAAGGATTGCATTCTAGACATTTGTGAGGAATCACTTAATGTCCAGGCTGATTAAGTCAGCTCGGTGCCAGCCTAATGAGACTGGGATGGATTCCATCCTTTGGTGGGCCAGATCACTTAATTCCTTAGAAGAAATGGCATAAGAATTCTTGACTATTTTTCTAGATCTTGCAAAGTGTGTCTCTGATGCTAAATTAGCCAGGTCCTCAGCAATAAGATCCAAGTTAGATCTGAATCATTTTTTTCTAATCCACATTAAAATAAACACATATATAACTGTTAAACCAAAAATGTATATAGCCATGTGCATCTTAAAATCTCACGTGCCTGGATGGTTCAGTTATCTAAGCATCTCAGTCTCAGCTCAGGTCTTGATCTCATGGTTGTGAGTTCAAGCCCTGCACTGGGCTCCACACTGGGTGTGGAGCCCCACTTAAAAAAAAAAAGAAAAAAATCTCACATTCTAGTGGTGGTACATGAACCATGTTTAGGGAAGCATTGTCAGAAGTGGGATGAGCTTTGGGAAGGAGCTGGGTTCCCATATTGCCTCCACAACTAACTTACTAACCTGAGGACTTAACCTTCTTAGCCTTGAATTTCCTTACCTCCACGTAGGCTTATTAGTGGTTCCTACCTTGTAGGGTAATTGTAAATGATTATCTGAGCTAACTTCTATAAAACATGTATAGTGCTTACAATTTATTAGCAAAAAAAAAAAATCTGCAAATAATAAACAAATGCCAAGATCTTGATTAAATACAATGTCTATAATAGATGCTGCCATTCTTTGGTGATGGTACAGTACTTAATTTCTTGTTTTGAAAATTTGTATGTGTGTATGTATGGAGGGTGGGCTGTTCCCCTAAACTGTTCCCTTTTGATCCTTTTTAAATTAACATTTTGGCTATAATGCGTGGAATTACCTATTTCAAATCAATCTGATGGCTGAAAAAGGCAAAACACAGAACCAAAGTGATTACATACTTATTCTGAAATGCACAGAATCATACCCAAGAATTTTTCTAATTAAATGGTCTTTGTGGGGGTGAAGTCTCTAGTATGAAACTATGTAACTAAAGCCTTAGAAACATCTCATCAGATTGTGGGTGCTTATGTTTAAATTTTGTATCACATACATCTGCTCTGGCTCAAGTACTGGCCAGTTAACTTTTTACTTAGAAAAGTGAAGTTTCAGCTCAGCTGGGTAGCTTTTAAGTGACTGCCTTGATGGGGAGATTGGGAGCCGGGCAGAGTTGATGGCCACTAATTGGGTAAGTTGTGCCTCGATGGAGGTCTTCGAAGACCTCACATAACAGAGCAAATAGGAGGGTGTAGCATCTGAAAAGGCGATTTGGCTTGGGAGGCGCACCCATTAGGACACTCCCAAGTTCTCCTTGTCACTTCTTTACAGCTTCTGATTAGCTGGTGGGCTTTCCCTACCATCGCTACCATAGGCAAAGACTCAAGCCAGGTCTATCCTTCTCTGTCTTGCAATTGAGATACCAAGTGGATGTATCTAGGGATCTTAATTTGCCATTTTGTTTAACCCTGAACTTGATTAGTGCAGATGAGGAACTGGAGGTTCTCACGTATTGGAAGAGAAGAAAAGGGTTTTCAGCAATTCTGGAGCCTGGAATGCTAATTTAAGCATTCCTCAGATCACATAGATACATTCTGGGGCTTAAGGGTTTCTTTGGCATTGTGTAACTGTGTCTATGTTAATATCAGAAACCTTTCCCTTTCCATCTTTCCTCTTATTTTTGAAGACCTTTTCTATTTCAGTAAATCTTCCTACCCATGAAACTCAACAAAGCAACATCCTAGAAATTCTTAACTTAAAAAAAGACATTTTAGTCTTTACCTGATGAAATGAGCCAAAGAATAATTTGTTAAATTTTTGAATAGATAGTATTAATTTTATAATATATCAGCAAGTGAATTTCCAATGTACTCCGGCTGTGGTTTCAGTCTTTCAAGAGTAGGATTTGTCTTCTCAGTTTTAAAATTAGGTCCAGTAAAGAGATTCCCAGGAACATGAGTCAGGGCAGAGCTGAGCTTCCATCCTGGTGTCTCAGACTTTTATTGATGCTTATGAAGCTTGCTGTACTAAGTCCCTCAGCAAATGCACACTTCTAATCTCATGTGAAAGACAAATGTATAAACAGTGAACTGTGTGGGTCAGGGGACGTGTGTTGTAATAGAGATGCTTTAAAAGGAGACATTTGATGGGAGCATACTTGGAGACTCAACCTTCTCGTCTCTAAAATGTGCAAAGTGGATGACACCTCTGCTCCTTTCCAGCTTTGAAACTATGAGCCTGTGGGAACACAGATCATGTCTTTATCCTAGAACATTTGTTTTGCATGATCACGGAGTAGTAAATATACCATCCGACATGGTAAATATTTACGGCCCCCTGAAGCAGAGTGTTTTTTCCTGTGCTGACCATTGTTGGCTGGCTCAAAGCACAGCATGGGTTTTTCATTAGAATATAGTGGAGAAAGTCTCCATCTCTCCTTTGCAGAATGTCTGGGATGGTCTTAAAAAGTAAAAAGTAACCACTTTGCTTCAGAGTGCTAAAAATATTTACCTAACAACAAGGTGGGCTGCTGGAGCATTCCCCATTTCCTCTTAGCAACTTGAGGGAATATGCAGAGGATGACACACTGCCAGGATGACATAATGCCTGGGATGTGGTGGTTGAGGTCATCTCCATGGGACTTCCTATCAGATGAAGCTCTTCCGGTCCTGAGGACACTGGAATCCTGTGGTGTTCTACTAGTTTCTTTCCAGAGTTGGCAAACCAGGGGACCAGGCCCACTCTCTTAATACCCTGTTACGGGAAATCACTCCTTTTCCCAGGGTGGTGAATGGGTAAACGTGATATTTTGCTGTGAGCTATCAGATTCTAAAGGAAGATAGCCATCTAGGGTGAAAGTGTCCTTGCAATGATGCATTGATGCAAGCAGATCCAATCAGTAAAACCTTAGTTACCAGACTCCTTGAGATTTTGGGAGAGGGTGCAGGGGATAGAAAATGTGTTTAAATAACCAAGCCCTGGGGATCCCTGGGTGGCACAGCGGTTTGGCACCTGTCTTTGGCCCAGGGCGCAATCCTGGAGACCCAGGATCGAAGCCCACGTCGGGCTCCCGGTGCATGGAGCCTGCTTCTCCCTCTACCTGTGTCTCTGCCTTTCTTTCTCTGTGTGTGTGTGTGACTATCATAAATAAAAATAAAAGCTTTAAAACTAATGTTAAATAAATAAATAAATAAATAAATAAATAAATAAATAAATAAATAAATAACAAACCAAGCCCTTAATCTTTGTTTCGTTCCTCTATATTTTATGTAAACTTTCATCTTGGAATAACTTTAGATTTACAGAAAAATTGCAAATTTGGCAGAGTTCCTGTAAAACCTTCCCTCAGCTTCCTCTTATGTTAATATTTTACATAACCACATTTATCAAAATCAAGAAAGTCATATTGAGGGACACCTGGGTGGTTCAATGGTTGAGCATCTGCCTTTGGCTCAGGGCATGATCCCAGAGTCCCAGGATCGAGTCCCATGTCGGGCTCCCTACATGGAGCCTACTTCTCCCTCTGCTTGTGTCTCTGCCTCTTTCTGTGTCTCTCATGATTAATGGATGAAATCTTTTAAAAAAAAAAAAAAAAAAGGAAAGTCATATTGATATAGTACTACTTATGAAACTCTAGTCTATTTGGATTTCACCACACATTCTCCTTTAAAAAACAAGATTAAAAAAAAAAAAAAAGCTAAGTCAGGTACATATACCTATGTATGCATCAATACATAAATATATATAAAACCCTATTTTTTAAATGTATATATGCCACTATACAAATTTATCTCATTATATAATACATACTGTGTTCTCCTGTCTTTGAGACAGATTATACAAATTATCATTTGCCACTTTGGGATGAGCAACAGTTACTATGCAAATATAGCAAAGCTATATTGCCTTGGCCTCTTGATGTTTTAGGGTTGTTTGGCCCCAGGAATCAGCACTTTTTTGAGTCCTCAGATCAGCTTGCCACAGTTTTTCTAGACCTTCTCACATTACCAGGCTGCCAGCTGTTATTCTTTTCTGCCATCAGCATTTTTTTTTTTTTTTTGTCCATGGCAGACGTTGTCACATCTACACTTCAGTTGCTAACCTTTTTAGATTTCGTAACCATGAAGTAGGGCTTCTTAGAATTATGGAAGGAAAACTACCTGTAAATGAGGTTTGTGGGCTATGTTAGGAGGTGAATTTTATGACATTTTTTTCAAAAGCCTTTTTATCATCTTATTTTCCAGTTTTTGACTGTATTTTGATAAATAACAAAGCAAAAGTTAGTGATAATTTAAGTAATAAAATCCAGATTTTATTTTTTTTTAATATTTTATTTATTTATTCACAAGAGACATACAGAGGAGCCCAATATAGGACTTGATCCCAGGACCCCGGGATCACAACCTGAGCCAAAGGCAGACACTCAACCACTGAACCACCCAGGCACCCCTAGAATCCAGATTTTAATAGCTAAAAATATAGGAATTAATATCTGTCTTATGTAGAGATTTTTGCAAAAAAACCTCACCCTAGTATTATGTTCTTCTGGTGTATTTAAATGATCATTTTAACTGTGTAAACATTAACCTAGGTGAAATTTTGTTTTTATATATTTTTTAAAGATTTTCCTTATTTATTCACAAGAGACACACACAGAGAGGCAGAGACATAGACAGAGGGAGAAGTAGAGTCCACGTAGGGAGCCTGATGTGGGACTCTGGGATCACACCTTGTGCCTAAGGCAGATGCTCAACCACTGAGCCACCCAGACATCCCAACATCTGTGAAATTTTAGATTTTTCACCCATGGTGTTTTTTTTTTTACATGCTTTACAACAATATTTGTTTATTGTAGAAAAATTGGAAAATACAGATAAGTTTATTTTCCAGGGGCAGCCTGGGTGGCTCAGCTCAGCGGTTGAGCATCTGCCTTCAGCCCAGGACATGATCCTGGGGATGGACCCAGGATCAAGTCCCACATTGGGCTCCCTGCATGGAGTCTGCTTCTCCCTCTGCCTGTGTCTCTGCCTCTCTCTCTCTGTGTATCTTTCATGAATAAATAAATAAAATCTTGAAAAAAAAGTTTATTTTCCATATCATTATTTTGAAAGGCTACATAATATTCCATTTTATGGCTATATTTAGCACATATACAATGATATCTAAGTTTCTTCCATTTTTAAAAATATAACTAGTCCTGTGATAGTCTTTGCAGCTATACTTTTGCACACATTCAAAAGGATGTTCTCCCAGGAGTGAGATTATTGAGCAAAAATATACACTTTCATGCATCTTGATGGCAATTTGCACATTTATCAGAGTGTTAGACATGTGAGCTTTTCTACCTGCTGAAGGAAGTTATAGCCTGAGGTTCTAGAGTAGAGTTGTTCAAGTGGCTGTTTGCACAGTAACAAAGGAAACAGCCCCCACTTGGACCATTCTGGTAGTGTGTTCACACTGAAGGGAGTTCAGACAAAAAGCTAAGCCTTTTTGGTGACTTACTGACTCCAAGTAGGAAACTGTTTGTCAAGACCTGTTGCAGTTTGTTGTGACCTCATCTGCTGGGGGTGATGGCCTTGGAACCCAGGGTTTACAAGGGGCAGGCTCCCACAGGCTCCCACACAGCATTTCCTTGCCCTTCGGCTTCAAACAGCTTCTTGACATAGCCTCTTTAATGAATAGTCATCCTCTTCGATTCCCATTGGTAATTATAGGACCATCCTCATGTTTTCTGCCTGGTTGACTGTTAGGCAAAACTTCTTGGCAAGTTTTCTAGCCAGTTAAAAGTGGAAGACTAATTCCATTGAGCAGTCAATTCCAGTTAACTCAGGTGGCGGGAGTGTGGTGCTAATGCTGGACCTGGAGGCAAGGGTTTGATCACCCAGGACCTCAGGGAGCTGTACTCTTCTCTGAGTAGCAGAGTAAGAAAATGGATTCTTTGCTTGTTTCTTCTCCTTCCTTTTAAATAGTCTCTCTTTTTAAAAAGACATTTATTTATTTGAGAGAAAGCAAGCACAAGCAGGGGTAGGGGCAAAGGGAGAGAGGGAGAAGCAGACTCCCTTCTGGGAGTAGCAGACTCCTACTGAGCAGGGAACCCCAAAGTGGGGCTCAATTCTAGGACCCTCCCAGGACCTTCCTAGGGCTATGGGATCATGACTTGAGCCAAAGGGAGATGCTCAACCAATGAGCCACCCAGGCACCCTTTAAATAAAGTCTCTTAATTAGACTCTCCTCTGGGCATCACCATTCATTTTTTATTTTTAAATTTTTTTTATTTTTAAATATTTATTTTACTGATATATACAGTATATACTGATATACTGACACACCACATCACATTAGTTTCAGGTATACAAAAGAGGAATTCAACAAGTATATACATGATGCTATGCCCACCTCAAGTGTAGCTACCATCTGTCACCATACAACACTATTACAGTAGCACTGACTATATTCCCTATACTGTACCTTTATCCCTGTGACTTGATCATTCTACAACTGGAAGCCTGTATCTCTCCCTCCCCTTCACCATTGTCATCACTCTTCTTTTTAATCAACAATTTAGTTCCAGTCTTTTTCAAAAATTCAAAATAATTTTTCTGAACCTTCTGATTCTGATCCAGACTCTTCCCTTTCTTTAGGAAGTCATTTGCCAAATAAAACATACTTTCTGGGAAACCTGAATGGCTCAGAGGTTTAGCACCGCCTTTGGCCCAGGGTGTGATCCTGGAGACCCGGGATCAAGTCCCACGTCGGGCTCCCTGCATGGAGCCTGCTTCTTCCTCTGTCTGTGTCTCTGCCTCTCTTTCTCTCTCTGAGTCTCTCATGAATAAATAAATTTTTAAAAATACCTTTAAAAAACATACTTTCTGCAGATTCTGTATCTCTGAAAGCATGAGTTCATGTTGAATATTTGGAGGATGGGCCATCAGGGAAAGAGTTTTTATGGGAAATAAAAACTCTGTAATGCAGACTAATTGTTGGCCTGTACACAATGTCTTTGTCTCATCCGGTTGTCTTTCATAAGTATCTTCAGAACTGGTGTGGATCATTCAGAATAGAACAAAACAAGAAAAAAAAAATCCAGGTGAGCAGGGAATGGGTTGAAATCCTGTTTGCCTCCCCAGGCACAGGATTGTGTTGGGCCCACTTAGGGACTCTGGAGAATGAGTGAATGAATCACTGAATGAGTATGTGACACAGTTCATTAGAGTAAAAATGAAGATGTCAACTGTCCGTCTCTCACTGCCCCCAAGTAGTAAGATTGAAATTAGTAGAACATCTCTGTGCACAAAATATGAAGGAATTATTAAAAAATCCTGTCCTAAAGAAGCCTACTTTCCTTAAAGGGAATAGATGGCCTTTATTTCTTGAGAAGCTTTTCATCAACTATTGATCAAAAACAAGCATGTGGTTTTCAACCTATTTATTCCTAAAATTGCTAACCTTATGCAGTCCTGAGAAGTTGACTTTTAAGCATGGGGGAATATAAGATGGAGGTGCAGGGTAGAGGCAAGGAAAAGTGATAAAATGTCTTGCACTAATCAGATATAAATGTGATACCTTTGCTTGCTGAACTGTGTCAAAAGGGAATTTTTGCTGCAGAAACTCTCACACTAAACACCAGTAGTTTTTCTAAGACAAGTGATTTTTCTCTCTTTAGGGGAACTGAAGAAACCAAGAGTTAAGTCATTTCTTCCCTGTATGAGAAATCTTTCTTGCACAGGAAGTCCTTGTGGAGGTGCATGATTAAGCTTCTTTACTCTCTTTTTCCCAGAGGTCAAGAGTGAACTGAGGATGACTCAGCCAAAGGGCACTCTACCAGGACCCATTTTAGCCACCCAGCCTGGGCTGTGCTGAATCGTTTACAAGTCATCTGTACAAAAAGTGGGGACAGGGGTTGTGTGTTTAAGCCTTTCTGCTAAAGCTCAATAGTTCTTTCAAGGGAGCAATATGGTCTTTCCATGTGGCTTGGGCCTTCGGAAGTGGAAATAGCAATTAATTAAACAATGAATAACATTTTACTCTGAATTAATTCTTTTATTTAATATGTAGCATGTCTTATAAGTGTTTCATTTCAATGAATGCAATATGGGCATGCATCTGTTTTGAGAAAGCCTAACATTAAAATCATAAACACAAAAGTCTAGATAACTTAGGGAATTTATATTCAAAATACTTTTAGTTAAGGATTCACTACTGTTAATCTTTAAGGAAAAAGCACCCGAAAGCACTTATTTTTCAAATTTTATTTCTTTATTATAGTAGCATTGCATGGATGTTGAAGAAAATTATAAAATAAGGACAAACTTAGAGAAAGATTATTTTGTCATATTTGTACCACCCAGAGCTACTCTTCATATTTTGCCATACAGCTCTCACAAATGTATAATTATGTGTACACACAAATAGGGGAACATGATGTGCAGATAGTATTTTGTGGCTTTCTTGTTCTTACATATGAACATTGTTCTTGTTCATACACACCTGCATTTATTCTTAATATCTGCATCATATCAAATTGTTCAACTGGGACCTACCTTTAATTAATCCACTATTCTTAGACATATAGCCTACTTCCAGTTTTTCTTACTATAAACTCAACTTTTTAGAATAATGGTAGCTACTTTCTACTTCATACCCAGTGCTATGTGGAGCATCTTCCCATGTAACATCTCTCTTTTTATTTAATTCAGGTAAACTTTACATAACATAAAATTAACTATTTTAAAGTATGCATGTGCACCTGGCTGGCTCAGTTGGTAGAGCATGTGACTCTTGATCTCAAAGTCATGAGTTCAAGCCCTACATTGGGTGTAGAGATTACTTTTAAAAATTATAAAAAACTCAACTAAAATGTGGCTTCTGTAACTCTGGAGAGTGATTTTGCTGTAATAATAAGTGAGACTGGGAATCTGCATTTCTAATAAGTTCTGTAGGTGATTTGGATGTGTAGCTAGTTTCTGGGCACACTCTAAAAATATAAATTAATAAGGTGTACAATTCTGTGTTGTTTAAAACACTCAAAATATTAGTGAAACCATTGCTTCTATCTAGTTCCAAAACATTTTCATCACTCTAAAGAGAAATGCTATACCTGTTAAGCAGTTACTCCCCTCTCCCCCTTCCCTGGCACATAGTAACCAACCACTGATCCACTTTCTCTCTGTAGGTTTACCTATCCTGGATATTATCCTATAAATGGAATTATACAACGTAGGACTTTTTGTGTAACATCTCTTTTAATCTTCACAAACCCTGTGAGGTAAGACCCAGGGAGGTTCAGAGTCTTGACAGGGATTCCCATCCTGCAGGACTAGGACCTGAACACTCCTCTCTTTGGTCCTAAGGCCTCATCCTGTGCCACTGTCCCCTGCTTTTTCCCCATGGTCTGTAGACTCTATAGTATAGATTGCTCCCTCCTTTCTTCAACTGTTGACTTTATCATCACAATTAGGTGATTGGCTTTTTTCTATTACTTTCACTTGTAAAATGGGAAAGCTTAATACAGTGGTTCTCACATTTTTCAATCAGCATCCCATTGAGGAATTGCAGAATTTCTGACTCAGGTCTGGGAAGAGGCGTAAGAATCTGCTTTCCTAACAAGTTCCCAGGTGATGCTTATGCTGCTGCTCCCAGGACCAAATCCTGGAAGCCACTGGTCTGACAGGTATGATGCAGAAGAATCATTACACTACCTCCTGATCAGAATGCTTGCGATGGCACTTAAGAATTCTAAATATTCAGAAAAATTGAATAGTTGTCTAGGTTGGTAAATGTGCTTGTGAGAATTACACTGGAGGCTGAGGAGTCTCCTAGAGTGTGATCCAAACTTGGATTTGCATTTCCAAATGTATGTTTAAAAAGAATCTGAACATCTGGTAAGTTTGTAAATGTGCATATCCTGTGATCCTGCTTTATACATGTTTAAGCTTCAGAGAACCAATCTCAGGAATGCAGTGGAGGTGTGTCAGGGAAGGAAAAGGGAATGATTTTTCTAACAAAAAAAAAAAAAGAAGAAGAAGAAGAAAATCCAACTATCCATAAATAAGAGAACAGATAAAATACAGTGTAAGGGATGCTAGATACAGGTAAGCTTTTAACTAGATCTATAGAAAACAACATGGGAGGGAGCTCAAAAACAATGCTAAGCAGAGAAAATATTTAGATTTACACTCACAAAGTAATGTTACCCTTTATTTTGGGTGCCTGAAATAAATACATGGGTAAAAAGTAATAAATTGTCTTCAAAGAAATATACAAATAGCCAATAGGTGCATGAAAAAATGCTCAGTATGAATTGTCATTAGGGAAATGCAAATCAAAACCACAATAATATACTATTCGTGCCTACTAGGATGACTATCATAAAAAAGGAAAAAAATTGAAAATACAAGTGTTGGGAAGGATGTAGAAAAATGGACCCCTCATGCACTGCTGGTGGGAATGTAAAATGGTACAGCCACTGTGGATAGTGGAGATAGTTAAATGGAGAGTTATTGTATGACTCAGTAATTTCACTCTTAGGCATATACCCAAAAAAATTGAAAACATGAACTCAAATGCTTGCACACAAATGTTCATAGCAACATTATTCATAATAGCCAAAAACTGTAAACAACTTAAATTTCCATCAATGGATGAATGGATAAACAAAATGCTATATATCTGAACAATGGAATATTATTCAGCCAGAAAAATGAGTGAATCCTGATACATGCTCCAACATGGATAAACCTGAGAAAGTCCAAAGTCCAGAAGATCATATATACTATGATCTCATTTATTTGAAATGACCAGCACAGGCAAATCCATAAAGACAGAGGCTTAGTGGTTGCCAGGGACTGGGAGGAGAGGAGATTTGGGGCTTAATTGGGGGATGGGTGATAGAAATGTTCTGGAATTAGATAGTGGTGATGGCTGCATAATATTGTAAATATATTAATCACCACTGAGTTGTATATTTTAAAAGAGTTAAAATAATGAACTTTATCTCAATAAAAAAATTTTTTTATAATGTTAAGTGGACTGGTAACACACCTAACCCATAATAGTAGTTGCCACTGGGGTGGCTAGGGGTAGAATATAGGACTGAGGTGGTGGGAAAAGGAGATGTTATGTATATATTACTAATGTTTTATTTCTTTTGCATATAAAAAGAAAGTACTGGAAGCAACTTTAACAAAACACTGAGCTCTTAATTCTGGGTGGTGAATGTCAGCATTTATTGTATATTGCCCACAGCATTTGCTATGATTTTTTAAATTTCTAATATATATATATATCTCAGATGAAAAATACCCAGAAGGTGGGAGCTCAGCATGAGGAGAGCTGTCTTGTCCATCTCAGACCTCTGCCCACCTCCTAAGATCCCGCTGGATCCTGGCCCTCTAGTTGGTAAACTCTTTCCGTACAGCCTTCAGTGGCCCCTCTTGACCAAAAGCATTGTTACACCTCCTGATTTAGGAGAAATGTCAAGGTTCTTGACTCTTTGGTGATTCATCAGCAGATATTTACTCCCCGACTCCTCCCTGAGCCTGAACAAAAATCTTCTTTCCTGTTAGAGAATGCCCTGCCATCAGACTCACCCAAAGATTGTTCAAGTCCAGAAAAAAACAGAAAAGTGTCCATTCTGTTCCTATGAATATGATGACTGGTTAATATGGAGCTGCAGAGAAGACCTTGACCTTTCATAAAACATACTGTGTTCTGGGAAGAGATACTCATGTCTATTTACCAGGCCTCATAATAACTGAAAATGAAAAAAAAAAAAAAAACCACCTGAATGATTTGAAAACTTTAGGCTTCTTTCCAAGCAGTCTAATGCAGGTATCATCAAACTACAGCCAAATCTGACCTACTGTCTATTTTTAAAGATTTATTTATTTATTTGAGAGAAAAAGAGAGAGAATGCTCCTATATGTGTGAATGCACGTAGGTGATCGAGTATGGAGGGAGGGGCAGAGGGAGAGAATCTTCAGACTCCCTACTGCGCAAGAGCCCAACACAAGTCTCGATCTCACGACACTGAGATCATGACTTGCTTAACCAACTGAGCCACCCAGGCACCCCTGACCTACTATTTTTATAAAAGTTTAATTGAAACAAAACCACACTTTTATTTACTTATTGTCTATATTTTTGTACTGCATCAACAGAATGGAGTAGCTATAACAGAGACCTATTTTGGCCCACAGAGACAAAAATAATTATTATCTGCCCTTTACAGGAAAGTTTGCCAGTTCCTGGTCTAGTGGTTAGAAACATGGGCTCTTAACTCCAATACTCTTAGAAGGTAGTTAAGAGACAAGATCTTCCTTCCCATCTTCTTATCTTCAAGTGAGGATGGCACTGAAATGCAGAGAAATGGGGTGATAAGTCAGGGTCACATTGCCTGGGGGTTAAGAGTGTGGACTCTGGAATTAACTGCTACTTAACTAGACTTACGACCTTGGGTATGTTATTGAAGGTTACAAATCCTCATTTCTTAACCAGTGTTCTTGAGAAGAGTGAGATAACTCAGTTATTTCATCAGTAAATATTTATTGGACTCCCTTCAGTGCCAAGCACTGTTTGAGGTGCTAGTGATATAACAGCAAACATGAAGGACAGAGTTGTAACCCAATGGTGTATTAACAGTAAATTGGTCTTAAGGTGCTTGGGCAGGGGGATAGGGAGAGGGATCGGCATTAGGGAACTACTATAGCTAAGAGTTTAGAGTAACCCCCTCCAAGGAAGGGTCTTTTGAGCTGATGCCTCAATGACAAGAAAAAAGAGGCAGTCCGGCAGAGATTTGGGGGCAGAGGAAATAGCCAGCCTGGCCTGGCAATGAGGCTGCTGTGGTCAGGAAGGAAAGAAGGCTGTAGAACAGCCTTGTGGGTGAGGAAAGAAGTAGGAGAATGAGATTGACAGGTCAGTAGGGCAAGATCCTGTGGGGCCTCGTCAGTTGTGGCAAAGAATTGGGATTTCAGTCTAAGTTCAGTGGAAACCACTGGAGGGTGAGTGCTGTGATATAAAGTATTCAAATGATCCTTCTGGCAGCTGTAGTGTGGTGAGACTGTGTAGACAAGGTTTGGAACAGGGAGAATAGTTAGCAGGCTATTGCATGTTCCAGGTGAGCAATGAAGGCATCTTGGGCTGGGACCATGCATGGCAGGCAAGATGGAGACAAGTAGATACATGCAGTGAAACTCACGGAACTTGCTGGAAGATCAGACTTCATGTGATAATGTACCGGAAATGTTTAGCATGGGGCCAAGGACATAGGGTGATCATCATTACTGTCGTTAGCACCGCCACCACCTCCTCCTCCACCATCAGGAACCCCATTATCATCTTGAGGAACAGTAGTACTATGGTTAAGAGTATAGACTCAAGCTGTGCTACTTGGGTTCAGCCCACTAATAAGCTCTGTGATGGTGGGCAAATTACACATCCTCCCTGTGTTTGAGTTATCTTTTCTGTAAAATGGGAGGATCATAGTACCTTTCTTATGGGACATTGTAGAGTATCATTATGTGCTACTTAGCAGATAGTAAACCTACACACTGTTCCTATTATTTGGAGGCTGGCAGATGGTCCTTTATTTGGTAGATTTAGTGAATATTGCTAAAATTCTCACACTCTATGGATATCATCCTTAGGAGTCAAAAACAAATCCTTCTTTATGTAACCCATTGATTGTTGGGGCTGATGGGAGGGCTCTCTCCTTGACCTCTAAAATGCTGCAGTTTCAGAGAGCCAAGACAGCCCCACTGTTTGTTAGAACATTTTAGCTACAGGCTTTTAAATCAGCATTCCAAAGATGAAAAGGCAAGAAAATGTACTGGGATTGCCACAGAAAAGAGTGTCATAGCTCTCTTTTGCCTGCTCTGAAAAGCCACGTCTGTGTGGGAGTTGGCAGGCTTATTATCCAGAAGGCATTGCTTCTTACAGGGAGGCTAGGGAAGGACATCTCATTTCTCTATCTTAGGCAGACCCTCATTTCAGCTGTAGGGCGTCAGGGGTAGCAAGAGCTTCCTGAGTATTCCAGCTATGGGCTTTGAACAACCTGGACCAGATATGGGGACCTTATTGTCATGCATCGCCCCGTCATGCATGAGACAGGCAGGCTGCTGGAACAATGGGACCAGCATCTGGGATGTGAGAAAAGCTCCCTCTTGTAGACTCATCTGGAACCCAGACAAATTGTGCCATATAAAAGTTATGCCATATGAAAGTCTATTCCCAAGAGATAGCAATATATGTTCGTTCCCTTCCTCCTACAACCACAGAAGGGATTTCTTCAATCTTTCTAACTTCTAAGTAATCAAAAGGACAATCAGTAGCAACATTTGGTAAGATCTGCTAATACCCAGACCCTTCTCCCTTCCACTCAGAAGCAGATGGCAAGTTTTACTTCTAGGCCAGAGTCCATTCCTCTACCTGAGGGCTGGGATTTTTAGAACTTCGAGAGCTCTGGATATCTTTTCCTGTGACCATTTTGTTGGATGACTTATTTCTTAGCTTCAAATTACAGAGAGACAGGATGGCATAGCAAAACAAACACCCAGCTTTCAAAGCCAGTCATAGCTGGAGTTCAATCTTAGTTTTATCACGTAGTAGCTGCCACCTGAAGCAAGTCGTTTAACCCCTCTAAGTCTCAGTGTCCTCATATGTAAAGGGGAATCATAATACATATATTCATAGTTGTAAAGACAACTGTATTTGTAAGCTAGGATCTCACTAAGTTATATATTGTGTTGATGTTTTGTTACTGTACCTGGGCCTTACATCTGAATATCTGCAAAGTCTTGAGGTTAGCTTATATTCTTAGTTTTATTTATCTTGTATATTGTTAATTTTTAAATCTCTACTGGAATTAACTAACAGCACACATTTATTGAGCACCTATTATGTGATAGTCACTAAGCACATTCACATGTGTTTGATCCTTGGAATGGCACTGCAAGGTGGATACTATTATAATCCCCATTTTATAGATGAGAAAAATGAGGCTCACACAGGTGAAATGGCTCACCTAAGTCACAAATTAGAATGTGGCAGAGCTGGGATTTTTTTATATATATATAAATTTATTTTTTTTGTGTGTTCAATTTGCCAACATCTAGAATAACACCCAGCGCTCATCCCATCAAGTGCCCCCCTCAGTGCCCATCACCCAGTCACCCCCACCGCCTGCCCACCTCCCTTCCTACCACCCCTAGTTCATTTCCCAGAGTTAGGAGTCTCTCATGTTCTGTCTTCCTTTCTGATATTTCCCATTCATTTTTTCTCCTTTCCCTTTTACTCCCTTTCACTATTTTTTATATTCCCCAAATGAATGAGACCATATAATGTTTGTCCTTCTCCGATTGACTTATTTCACAGAGCTGGGATTTGAACCTGGGCAACCAAGTCCTTAACTCACTCTATTAGCCCTTAAAACACTCATGGATAATAAGTGGCTTTGCTCCTCATGAATGTTTTCACACCAATCACACAGTCATACAGAGATAGTTGTTGGTCTTTTGCTTCTTGATTTCTAGGAAGTTTTATATATCATGGAGATTAGAAGTTTCTGATATGAGTCGCAAATATATTTTCCCAGTTTTCCTTTTGACTTGTTTATGATGTTCTTGTCATTTTATTTACTATGTAGAAGGGGTTTTTATTATATTTTCTTCTGGACTTTGAGTCATAGAAACATCTTCCCTATATCAGGGAATTTGCCCATCCTCTAGCACTTTTATGTTTTCATATTTACATTTAAATCTTTGATCAATTTGAAGTTTTATCCTGGTATAAAATGTGAAATACGGGTTAAAAAAAACTTCAAAAACCACTTCGAAAACAAATTACCCTATCCAAATGTGGTAAGAGTTTGTGTATGAAGAGTATCTGGAGTAGTGTATCTTCCTTTAAGAATAAAAGTAGGTTCATTGGCATCACAAATGATAAGTAGGAAGTTGTTCACAATTCTAATCAGATCTCTAGCCTGAAGCTTCAGTAGGGGGTTTTCCTGTACATTATGATGGTTAAGTGAGGGTGGTGTGGGAAGCTCAAGAGAGGACAATCAGACGAATGAAACTTCTGTAGGTAACTTTGGATACTCAGGAGACCTCGGACTCCTTATGTCATCAGTTTCCAAAAGCTCACCTGTGAAACATCCTTAATATTTTCATACTCTTTTCTCTTTGATGTTACTATAAAATGATTCTTCAGCTATCCTAGGCTTGGTATTGACAAAAAGTTTTACTTTATCAGTGGGTTGTCCCATTTGTCTCCTGGCTTCAAGGAACTTACAGGCTCATTGAGGGAAGAAGCAAGACTTAGATATGTAATACAAATCCTGAATAATACACGGGAGTAAGAAGATAAATACTCATTTATATGCTAAAGACCTTTTTATACGTATTTGAATCAAAACTCTTCCAGTTACAAGTGTCAGAAACACAACTGAAATTCCTAAGCTGAAAGGGAATTTATGCTGATGTAACAGAAAAGTCCAGTAGTTCCTGACTTCAGGCATGGCTGGATCTAGGTGTGAATTTTCCTTCAGAAGTTCCTCTCTCTCTCTCTTCACCTCTCACCTTGTATTTCTCCGTGTTGCCTCCATTCTCAGATATGTTCTCCTCTCTTGGTGGAAATATGGCCATCAACATCTCTAAGCTTATTTTACAGGTGCTTTCTTGCCCCTGTTCTTCCTGCAAAAATCCCAAGCCTGGTTCTCAGGCCTTTTCCTGAACCAATCACTGTGACTAGAAATAGGGGGCTGTTCATCATTGGCCAGTCCTGAGTCGCATGTATTCCCAAGGGGACTGACAGTGGGTTCTGTCCCATTAAAACCACAAACACTGAGAAGGGGGCAGTTTCCCCCAAGAAAAATGGAAGAACTATTATTAGAAGAGGGAGGAACCAATGCTGAGCGAGTCAAACCCCAGAGTGCTCCACACCACCAGCTTCCTGTCCTAAGAGCCCTTGAAGAGTCGACTCCAGGTGCCAACAACATAAAAGCAGTGAAAGTCATGATTGGAGCAGTCTGTTAGACCCATAAAAATGAAGGTTTCCTGGGTTGCTGTCTTGTGATAATCAAGAGCAATAACTTTTGTCAGTTTTCACCAGTGTGACTAAATACAACTAAACAAACAGAAAACATTGCTGCCTATTACTGATGATGAGTTTCTGAGATTCTAATGGAATTTGTTGGAAAATCTACCATTGTGTCATCAGTATTTATTAAATACCAAAATCTAGCAAAAGAGAACATGTGGAAAGATTGTTTCCCTTTCTCCACCACTGACTATGGTCTGGGGAAAGAACAAAGTCTTGGTGGGATAAGATTATTAATTTTGTGCTTTTGCAAATGACAGTTACTCATTCCACACCTGAATATTCTATAGATTATGAAGAAACGTGGCATGAAATGCAAGGATCTTTGTAAATGACGCAATCTGGCTACTTTGCTGTCTGTTACCTTACACCTCCATGGGTTATCTCATTTGGTTTTCGTAATAGCCCTATGGACTGTCTTTATCCCCATTTTAAAGGTGAGGAAACCGAGGCTCAGAAGGATCTCCTTACAATGTGTCCCAGAGCAATAAATAAATAGTAGAATCAGAATTCAGACTCAGGTAGCTAGACTCCAGAATATGGGTTCCTAACAGTGCATTAGCTGGCTGTGTAATCCTGACCTTGTCACCTCACTCGGTTTCCTAAATTCCCTTTTGCAGATGAACCCTTGGGTTGTTAGAAGAACATTTAAACAGTGATGCCATGAAAGTGTTCTACTGTAAGAATCCTGGTATATCATTAGTTCTTAATAACAACAGATTTCTCCAATCGCTTTCCTGCCACCTTTTCCAGAAACAGACCAAATAGGATTCGATTCTTTTCATTTTATCTTTAGGAAGGAAGGCAAGTAGCCAGGATGTTGGCCAAGTTAGCCATCAGCTCTGAATTTTATAATTGTCAGTGATCTTTAAAAATAGTCCGATCTGTGAGATCTGGTAATTATATACCTGTGTGTAAAGGGTTCCAAGGCTGAGCTTTTAAGCAAATCTAGGTTTGAATCATAGCCCTGCCATTGTGACCTCAAAGAAGTTGTGGGGCCTGTCTGAACCTCAGGTTCTTCATCTATGAAGGGGTCATCAGTAGGTCTGAGCTCACAGGGCTGTCGTGGGATTAAAGAAGATGAAGTATACAAGGTGCTCAGCACAGTGCTGCCCCTAAGAAGTGCTCAGAAAAGGCCAGGTGCCAGTCATCTAAACATTGATTATTACAATTACAATTAACTTATTATTTTTTGTCCTCACCCTTCCCCCTCCGAAGATAAACTCCAGCACCACAAGGTCTCCATTTTTATCACTGACATTTAATAGTTAAACATCCTTTTCTTTGCAATGGTTTGCAAAGCACCTTGCAATTTCCTCTCTTCCTAATTCCTGGAATTCTGTTTGTTTGAACTTGAATTGTTTAAAGCTCTCTGTTCAGCAAACTCTTCTTTGTGTTTTTTCCTCTGATGTCCAGAGGCTTTGAAACAGTAGCTTTTCCATAATCTCCCACCAAAGTTGGACTAACTCCCTGAAGGGGTCGGTGGCTTTAGCTCAGTCTTCTCTTCCAGCTGGCTGTCTGGCTCCTTCTGTTTTCATTCTTTCCCCGAAATCTTTTCTCTTTGTTTAGCTCTTTAAAGGGGAACCTCTTGCAGGCCCTTCTCTAAAATATGCTCACCTCCTACATTCAAGATCAAGCTGTTATCTTGGTGACAGGTACTGACGAATACCACGGAGAAGCACACATGGTCACGTGGCTTGCCTCATTAGATTAGTGCCTTTTTCAGGTTATAGTGATCCCTCTGGCAGTTGCAGAAGCTTTGTCATAAAAAGTTGATTATTTATGGCAACCCTGGTTCTGGCAGTTAAAATAACCTGGGAACTAGTTAGTTGTTCTTTCTCCTCCCCAAGGAACATCTCTGGAATTCATTTATGGCAGAAGAAACACACAAGGGCACACGTATCAGGTTTTTAATCAGAATAATCTCCCATCTGTAGAGCATTTTATAGGTTCCAGAACTTTTCCATATACATACTCTCACAGTGAACTTGTCCCTGGGTGCTGGTCAGATATGTCTGTCCAGGGAAGGTGAGGGGGAGGAGGAGAGTGAGTCCAGGATGCTGAGCTGTGGCATGGGATTTTGAGGCGATTAGCGTTCCTTTAGATGCACTTAGGACGGGCCTGGACTGGGCTGTGATAAGGAGAACCACGTCTCCTGCTTTCTGGTGCTTTTCTCAGTCATGCTAATAACAAACGACTTGTGAGAGGCTTTCACAAGACTCAGAGGGAACCTCGATCATAAAACAATCCTTTACAGATTCATTTAAGCTGTCTTCTTCCTTTTTTTCTTTTATTTTTCTCTTGTGGTATGTTTAAGACATTCATCTTATACTGTAACATTTTACTCAGCAGCATCTGCTGCAAGGGGAAACTACAGGATAATTCTTGCTTCCTGATCAAAGTAGGTGAATTCCTAGCAGAGGTCATTGGAAAGATATTTGAGGAAGGAGAGCAATATTTTTTCCTTTAGTTTTGGTAGGCTTCCAAAGAAGAAGAAAAAAACTGATTTGAAGAAACTGACGGTTTACAATGTTAATGGCAACACCACTATGAAATGCTCTGGTTCTGTCTGCAATTGTGATGCACTCAGTTCAGTGATCTCCCCCGCAATTTTTTCATTATAAGAAGAAATAACTGCATGGCCCATAATTGATACAACTGTGGTTTTCATTGTGTGTGTTTTCCCTGCCAGCCTTTCCACATGTGTACATACTGCATAGGTGCTCCGACACATGGCTTTCAAATGGCTTTTTTTAACTTAGCAGTTTTTTCATGTTGCTTGACTTCATTAGTATACTTATTAATGTTTACAGTGGATGTCCTGTAATTTAATTAAATATCCCCTGTTATCCAGCATTTGGGTTTCAGGGCAACTTAGTGCAAGACTGGAAAATGTGGGCCTGGAAATGGACCTGACCCGATTTCCTACTCCACCACTTGTTAGCTGTGCCAACCTAGGGACCTGCCAAGAGAATAAGAATACTTTCCTCAAAGGGTTGTTTGATATATATAAGCATTTAGTATAGTTCCTGGCACATAGTGCATTTTCCATATTCAATAGCTAGTCTTATTGTTTCTACTTCATCACTATTAAATGACAATGCATGGAAAATATTTTCTTTTGGATTATTTTCATTTGGTAAGTTCACAGACATAGCAAAACTGGGCTGAGACATTTTTGCATGTTTCTATTGCCATCGGCATATATGTATCTCTCCATATCATAGTTTTCACTGTCATCAACAATTCTGAGTGTACCATTTCACTATACCCTTACCAGCACTGGAAACGATCATTTGCTAAGTTGGACAATTTAGTATGTTAGACATGATGCCTTGTGATCTGCCCACATGAATAAAGAAGAGAGAATAGTATAATTAGCACCTCCACACACCCAGCATCCAGCATCCACCATGGTAAACCTCTTCCCAGTCTCACCACACTGTGTTTTCAGAACCCTATCATTTCAGTCGTCAGAATTGCCATGTACATCTCTACCTGATAAGGACGTTTTATTTTTTTTATGTAACTCCCATGCCTTACCACACTTAAGACTAACAAGAATTCCTTCATATCATCTAATATTTGGTCCAAAGTCAGATTTCCCCAATTGAAATTTGCCTTTGGACTGCATCTTAGGTGATATGAAGGGGATTCTTGTTAATTTGTCTCAGAGAGCTTCTGTTCAGGGTGCCTGAGTGGCTCCAACTCTTGATTTCCACTCAGGTCATGATCTCAGAATGGTGAGATGGAGCCCTGCATAAGGCTCCAAGCTGGGGGTGGGTCTGCTTAAGATTTTCTCTTCTTCTGCCCATCCCCCCTCCCCTGGATGCACACAGCCCCCCCCAAAAAAACAAACAAACAAACAAAGAGATCCTATTTGGAAAAAAAAAACGGGGTGGGGGGGGAGGAGCCTGGCTGGTTCAGTCGATAGAGCATGAAATTTGAGACTCTTGATCAAAGAGATCCCATTTGAATCAGGATCCCAACATGGTTCACTTGTTTTTTATGGCTCTTACTCTGTAAAACTTCCCCCTCTCTGTGTTTTTCCCCCATGCTATTGATTTGTTGGAGAAACCAGGTCATTGATCTTGTGGAATGTTTTCTATCCTTGTTTCAGTGATTGCTTTGTCATGGTGCGGCTTAACTTTTCTTTCTCTCCTGTTTTAAGTAAACTGGTAGGTGAATCTAGAGATTTGATAGGCACCATCCTTAATTTTAACGTGGTATTTTGAGGAGACAATGCCCTCTGACAGTCTTTCCCTGAGTAGAGTCTTATGCAATTTTTACTGGCCTCCCCTGGCAGTGGGAGAACTGCACAAAGAATTCTGTTGACCATTCAACTAGTTGGAAGAAGTTTATTAAAGGAATAGATGATTATATTAGCTTTAGAATACTCCAGTGTAATCAGTCATTGCTCTGGAAGTCATTGTTTCTTTGTGCCAGTGTCCTAAAAACAGATGCAGAGGTAAGTGTGAATGGGCCCTACCCTCCACTCTAGGTGGGAAGATAATCAGAAACCATGGCTGTGGTCTGTTAAGTAATTTCAGAAGTTGCCACCTGACAGAACATGGTTACTGAGCGGTAGTAGTAACAGTTGTTAGAAATCCAAAAAAGGAACCATCTCCTATGGACTGGGTTGATCTGGGAAGGCTTCTGAGAAGAAAACATTGGTCCAGGATTTTCACAACTGGTGATGTTTGAAAGACAGAGAAAGATAAGAGAGGGGCTATTCTGGACTCAAGTTCAAAGACGCACAAGAAAACAAAACAAAACAAAACAAAAACAAAACAAGAAAAAAAAAAGATGCACAAGACTTTCTCAGTGTTGGCCAATCCATCCACACATGTTGACAGCCTTCCCTACTTGTCTTCTGAGACTTTTTCTGTCCTTTGTTCTTTATTCAACAAATATTTATGGAGCAGCTAGTATGTGCCAGCCTTTTTTGTGGCACAGGAACATAGCTTATGAGGCAACCTGACTTCATGGAAGGAACATCAGCTGGGAATCAGAAGACCTGAGCTTACTCTGAAATCTTGTTTTTAGAATAAAACTACAAAAGGAACTCCTCGAGGTTATTGGTCCTTCTGGTATCTCCAGTGGGAGACTCCAACAGGTTTGACTGTCACCTTTCCTGGGGAAAAAAGACTCTGCCACTTGAATAAAATTTATATATTTATATATATCCAACTAGTTGAATTATATATATGATTTATTATATAATATATATTTTATATGTGTGTATATCTTAAATTTTTTAATTCTCTTACCTTCTTTCCTCTCTTTCTTGTTGAGGCGCTTTATCCTTTGAGCTCTAAAGCCAAACTGGAAACTTATAAAACAATATTTGTCACTGCCCCGGGCAAGAAAGAGTACAAATGAAAACAAGAATTCTTTAGCTCCCAGACAGCTCACCTTTGTTCAGGTTCCAAACACGTAGGATAGAGGCAGAGGGAAGGCTTACCTGCGGTATCTCGCAGGAAGAGGTGTGCTTGTTCACATGGACAAGAATTCATCTTGAGATGGAAAATGGCCTATGATAGAGTGGGTGGCTGGGAACAACGGAAAGAAATTGTTAGCATTTTTTGACATATTCATTTGTCTGCAGCAGCTCAACCTCTACCAATTTGGTCCAAGTCTGTTTTCCTGTGAATTCAATTCTACCAGCATCTACTGAGTGCTAGATGTGTGCAACAGTGGTCATTTCAAGAGGACGGATATAGCTTCCCTCCCCATTACCTCCACCAGCCCCCACCCCAAAGCACCCTGAGTAAGTTTACAAGCTAAATATGTTCATTGTGGCTGCTACACAAACACAGTTTCGAATGAACCCCTGCCATCCCACCCCCCATGATTCCTGTAAGTCCCTCTCTTCCCCTTTCTCTTTCCTTATCACGTAACATTCAGTAGAATTTCATTATCTTCAAGATTAAAGGGAATTGAGGAGTCACTCAGTTATGGGTTTGCTAACAATGTGTTCCACTTCTTCCCCCAACCAGGAAATCAGACAGAGGACCACTCACATCTTAGCTCTTTTGTCCCTAACCTTCCACATATAAAACTGAAGTGGCTAATGTTCCACAAGTCTTGGATTGGAAAACCCCAATCTAGTACATTCAGTTTGATGGGAACAAGATCCAGGAAAATTAAATAATAGCTCTGCTGGGAGTCTGTGGGTAAATAGGGACTGAAACCCCAGGCTGCTTGAGCCCACACAAATGTGCTACCTCTAAAGCCACCCACCCATGTTGTGGACAAGAATTGCTGCTCTATGGCTTTGGGACATACCAAGGCCAATGACATTTCATCTTTGAGGAAGGGTGCAGCTGCGTGGTTAAGACCATTAGTGTCAGAGCACCTGGGTGACTCAGTTGGATAAGCATCTGCCTTCAGCTCTGGTCATGATCCCAGGGTCCTGAGAACAATCCCTGAGTTGGGCTGCCTGGTCAGAGGGGAGTCTGTTCCCTCTCCCTCTGCCCCTTGCCCTGCTCATGCTCTCTCTCACACTCACTCTCTCTATCTCAAATAAATAAATAAAATCTTAAAAAAAAAAAAGACCATTAGTGTCTTGAGCAGAATAAGCTCTGGAGGTAATATTTAGTAATTGTGTGACCTTGAGCAAGTTACTTAGCCTTTCTGACCCTCTGTACCCCCATCATAAAACAGAGAAAGTACCCTTTTCAGCAGGTTATGAGGACTAAGTAAGATATTACATGTCACATGCTTGCTGCAGGATTGGCATAAAGCAAATTTTCTAGTGTTTCACTAACATGCAAACTCCCCAGATCACAGTGATTCCTTTTTGTTCCACCTGAAGTTAATTCACATCTATCTGTGTTATTCCATTTTTTGGAAAGAGAATCCAATAAGGAATTTTTGATCTGGGTATGTAGCAAACATGTACTCTACTTTTAGAAATTATTTAAACAACTTTGTTTTAGTGCTGTCTTTTCAATCAGTTGGTTGGTTCCTGGGCTTTAAGGAGATTCTTTTCTCCTCCAGACTTACTTCCCAGCTCTCTTGGGACCATAATAAACTTAGCTACTGTTTATAAAATTACTACTATGTGTTAGCCTCTTACCTGGCTTCTCTCTAATCTTTACCTCCACCCTTTGAAGTTGGTGCTATTATATCCTAATTGCAGATGAGAGCACTGAGGCTCTGAGAGAGTGAGTAACTTGTCTGATTGTTGAAGATTGTTAAAGACTAGAAGATGGAGGAATATACTTGTGTGACCTGCAGTTGTCTGGATGTGAGATTATGTCTGGGGTGACTCTAACACTTGAGATTTACAACTGTCAGGAACCTGAGTGGCCATCCAACCCTTTTTTGACCAGCAGGAGAGACTGGTGACCAAAGAAGTCATAGGACCTGACCGAAGTTGGTGTAGGAGTCCAGGGTTCAGATCTGAACTGTCAGGACTCTTGTTTGATGTTCTTTCAATCATATCATATAGGCTTGAATCCTTGACCCTTAGCATCATAGTCTCTGGTATCAGGACACCTGCTAAGTTACGGATGGCCTGAAAATAATTAATGTTCCATTTCATGATTGGAACTAAAGGGTCTGGAAGCAAAATACTTGCATTTGAAATACTTTTTTTTTGTATCTTTGCCTTTTGTTTTTGGGTGTTTTTTTTTTCAATTTTTATCTATTTATTCATGAGAGAGACAGAGAGAAAGGCAGAGGCAGAGGGAGGTGCAGGCTTCCCATGGGGAGCTTGATGTGGAACTGGATCCCAGGACCCTGAGATTGTGACCTGAGCCGAAGGCAGACACTCAACCACAGAGCCACCCAGGTGCCCCCTAGCTCTACCATTTACCAGCTCTGTGACTTTGGGCAAGTTGAATTCCCTGTACCTCAGTTTCTCCCTTTATAGAAGGACCCACCTGATTGGATTGTTGTGAGGATCACTTGAGATACATCATGTAAAGTCAAAGCACAGTGCCTGGAAAAAAAAAACAACAACAACAACAACAACAAAGCACAGTGCCTGGCAGAGAGCAAACTCTCAGTGAGCATTAGCTAAGGTCATTATTTGTTGAGTTCCTGGAACTTACCAGGCATCTTTCAGCACTGGGGCTAGAACCCTGGACAAAAAAAGTCATGATTTTTGCCCTTATGGAACTTACAGTCAAGTGGGAGACACAGATGTCAAAGAATAATGAAGCTCAGAATTTGTTCAGTAAATCTAGTTCCATTTATTTATAGGGAACTGTTTAGAAGCTGCAGCAGTGTATCTTTCACTTTAGTTTTGATTTTTATAAACGTGTGACATCAGTGTCAATATTTTGCATCAGAAGCTTAGCCTTGGGCACACAGAGCCCTCATCCCTGAAGCCCCTGATGCTGCTTGGCACCGCAGCAGCATTGTTCTGTGTGTTGCATCCAGAACAGAACTGGTGGCGGTCCTTCCACTCGGACATAAGCAGCCTACCCGAAGGGCAGAAAGGAAGTTATGACTGGGGAAAATCCATGAGGCAGCAAGACTTGGTCACTGAAGGAACAGACAGCTCTCCTAGTTATAACAGGCCTGTAGGAAGAGGACACAGTAGGAACCAAAAGTTGTCATACAGATAACATAGGCACCATGTGGCCCAGTACCTATTTTTAAGTAACAGTGATATATTTCAGGCCTATTTCATCCCATTTATAATGTAGCTGCATTTCCTTCTCAATGTTTTGTTTTTGTTTTTGTTTTTGTTTTTGCTTGTAGTTTGCCCTACCTCTGTTTAGATCTTGCTTTCTTGACCATTTGATATTAAAGGAATCTTTATCCTCATTGCATTCCCTGGCAAATGAAGACATCAAGCTGAATTTTCTGATGAGCCCTTATAAAACATTACCATACTGACTAACCCAAAATGTGGGCTGCCTACAGCAAACATGATGATTTTAGATAAGGATGCTTTCGTCAGTTGGTGATGATATCAGTTTTATTTTTTTTCCTGAAATAAACATAAAACTAAGGCAGTACTTCATGGACACTTCAGTCTTTGTTGTTTTATAGAATGACAGAAGGTAAGCATCTGTGTTTAAATCACCTTATTTTATAGTTCAAGAACTGGGCTGTAGTGAGTTTAGTTGACTTGTCCAAGGTCACACAACAGATTTAGAGGTAGCACAAGGATTGGACCCCACATTTTCCGATTTAGATCAGTTCACTTTTCCCTGTGCCACTGCTTTTATATATGCACAATGGTTAAATCGATATTTGAAATCATGGATTTAAAGAATTATTAACCCCTCTGGAAGCAATAAGGGTAGAAAAGATCCCTAAATCCCATCTTTTCCTTTTTAAAAAAAGATTTTATTTATTTATTTGAGAGAGAGCACAAGCAAGGGGATGGGTAGAGGGAGGGGGAGAAGCAAACTTCCTACTGAGCAGGGAGCCTGATGCAGGGCTCGATCCCAGGACCCTGAGACCATGACCTGAGCTGAAGGCAGATGCTCATCCGACTGAGCCACGCAGGTGCCCACCCCCCATCCTTTCTCTTCTCTCTTCTAATTCACTGAGGGAAAAAGAGAGTACAAAAGGTTAATAACAATATGGATTATGTGCTTACCTTGTGCCTAGAATGCTGACATATGTATTATCTCATCAAACTATTCATATATTTTATCTCGTTAAAGTTTTGAAATTCTCATAGCCCCATTTTACAGATGATTACACAGAGGTTTGGTATGGTTAAATAAATTGTCCAAAGTCATATAGTTAGCAAGTGGAAAACTTGGTACTTGCATCTAGGCTTCTTTTTCTAAAACTTGTATTTTCCCATGTTCTACCAGAAACTGAAGGATGAAGTGTTTAATATTCCATAAAGTTGTACTGTAGAGCCAGGGTAGAAGGGAAATCTTGTGTTCTTCGAAAATTAACAACACAAGGTAATGCATGTGTAATTATTTTTCAGTTTACTGGAACAGTCTATAGGTATCTTTTTTTCCTTCACTTTGTAACTTTGCACCTTTCATATTAAAAGTTTCTTTGGGTGGGGGGGGTGCTGGGTGGTTCAGTGGTTGAGCATCTGACTTTGGTTCAGGGCATGATCCCTTTGGATCCCTTTGGATCAGGCTCCCTGAAGGGAGCCTGCTTCCCCCTCTACCTATGTCTCTGCCTCTCTCTCTTTCTCTCATGAATAAATAAATAAAATCTTGAAAAAAAAAGTTTCCTTAGGGAATGGAAATTAATTTGGAAGGCTCCATTACTCCTGCTTCCAGCTGGTCCAGATGCTTGGCCTCTTCTGGACAGGTAGGAGGGAGTGCGCTGGCCTCTCTCTGCTGAGTTCAGAAACTGAAGTGTCTAAATTTAGGAGTGATGCCAGGTGGGGTGGGGGCAAGGAAGGGAGGAAAGGGATGTGGTGTTTGGAGCCCATAACTCAGGAAATGTGATGGCACCTAATTTCAGAGTGGCATGAAGCAAGCGTTTCAGAAAAGAATAATGAGCTATTGTTGTGGGCTTTTTTCTTTAATGGGTGGGTTGTTTTTATAAAGTTTTATGAACAGGAAACTGAAGCAAAATGCTGATCTCTTTGGTTTTTGAACCTGGCCAAGCATCATTTTCATTTTTATTTTTGAATGTTGGTGACAGGCACTTCCTTTAACACTTCTGGGGGTAAAGTGTAACAAGACACCCCAAAACCGCATTTTAGAATAGCAGAATCTAAAAGAAGATTTGTAGTTTTCAGATCTTCTCGATAACAGCATGGGACAGAATAAGATCCCTCCCTGACCCAGAGAGAAAGATACCTCTTTCAGAAGCCAAGGTACTCTGCAGAAAGTTTTCCCTTTAAAAAATTGTAGAAAATATACCCAACATGTGGAAAATCTCTCACATGCATTGAAATGGGTCTTGCTGTGGCAAAGAAAGTACTATCAAATTCCCCTCCTTCCCTCGATCATAGCCTATCCAGTCATTGTTTCCCCTGAAATACGACCTGATCTTAAAGAAGGTGGTCCTATCTGTTGTACATTTTGGATGCACTGGACCAATGTTTCAGGCACCCGGCTGCCAACTTCAGAGATGTTAAAAGCTGTTTTGTGCCTGCAGGGCGTTTATTCATTGCTTACCTTGTAAAAGTTATGTCTTATTGCATTTTCCTGGCACCAGAGTAATCCCTCTACCTACCCATTGCATTTGGTTTCTCTGAGCCTGCAGACAGTGTTGGGTTATTAAAGTTCAAGGAGGAAGCCACGTGATGTTGGCTTTACAATTTTAATTCTCTCTTACCTTCCTCCCTTCTTTCCTCCCACTTCCTGACAGATGCATTTTGTTTCCCGTGTACTGTGTCTAAACTAGAATGAGCTCTAAAAGCATCTCTTGTAAGACTCCAGGTGAGGATGCCCAGACAGAGAGAGCGACACCCCCTCTTGATGGAGCAGCCAGCAGAGAAACTTCCTTCTCCCATCGGCTTCCTTGGATTTTAAAAAGTCCATGAGTCCGTAATTTCACATCAGCCTGAGAACTTTACATTAGTCCCATGTTTAATCTTGCAGAAACACCAGGCTAAAACCTCCCCTCCCCTTAAAAGTCAGCCCCTCATGAGAGCCCAACTGAAGAGAACAAAGTTTCAATATAAATAACACTAGGTATGAGCATGGCAAGTTGAAAAGAAAAAAATATATATAGGGAGTTTAAACCTAAAATCAAAAACCTAGAGAGAGGGCCACCTGGGTGACTCAGTCATTGAGCCTTTGCCTTTGGCTCAGGTCATAATCCTGGGGTCCTGGGATCAAATCTTGCATCAGGCTCCCCACAGGGCGCCTGCTTCTCCCTCTGCCTTTGTCTCTGCCTCCCTCTGTGTGTCCCTCAAGAATAAATAAATAGGGGTCCCTGGGTGGCGCAACGGTTTGGCGCCTGCCTTTGGCCCAGGGCGTGATCCTGGAGACCCGGGATTGAATCCCACATCGGGCTCCCGGTGCATGGAGCCTGCTTCTCCCTCTGCCTGTGTCTCTGCCTCTCTCTCTCTCTCTCTCTCTCTCTCTGTGACTATCATAAATAAATAAAAATTTAAAAAAAAGAATAAATAAATAAAATCTTAAAAAAAAAAAAAACCCTAGAGAAGGAAAAGAAAGTGCCTCTGGAGTGCAAGAAAAGGATAGAAGAGATGTTACATGGCATCTCTGAAAACAGACTGTTTGATATCTTTCACCACTGGTTTCAGTGTCCCTGGCAAGCTCACCTGGTTCCAGAATTAGTGTAAATTGCCAGGTCTGTGTAAAAAGCTGGAGGGAACTGAAAGCTGTCAGTAATATCCGAGAGCGCCTCATAGCCTTACACTGCAGGAACTGTCTCTCGAAGTGGTTTCGGTGCATTTTGGATTCTTCAAGAAACATGTTTACCCTACCTACTTCTCAAAAAAATTTCTAACAGCCCACTGTAGAATTCTGCATATGATTTCTTGGTCCCATCACAGAAACTTTAAATAGGTGAGTTCCTTATTGCAAGAATTTTTTCTGAATTCACCTCTTTCATGACATGTTCTTTGATTAACCCCACTTTGATTCAGTGTTCATTTTAACAGATATTTATCCTTCTACCATGTGTCTGCATGATAGAAGGAGCTGGAGCCCCTGTGGTGAGCAAGATAAATATGGTCCCTGTACCTTTATAACTCCCTGTCAGGTGGTGGTGGCACCTGGAATCAGTCATTATAAGCTGGGTGGGTGTTGGGGAAAGAGAAGTCTTCAGTTCTGGGGGTGGTACAAAGCAAGGTTTCCCCTTGCTTGGGGATCAAGGACAGCCTTGGATGAGAGGAATTATCCAGGAAGCCATTTGGTGGTTGTTCTTGTCATGCCAAAGAACTAAACGATCACGCAGCAATAAAAGTTGGTGAACTAGAAGCCTGTCCTTTTGCTCAGCCTTCTGTTGCCAAGGCTTTTGGTTCAGTCAGAATAGTAATAAGCATGTGAGACCTGAGTTGCTGAGCTTGGTTTTGGATGCAAGATGAAAAAATTCAAACATAGCAGAACTTACTTCCCACTTAACCAAAGCACCCAGTGAACTTATACCCTCTGTCCCCTCTGTAGTATTGTCAGACACCCACAACACAAGGAACACTTTTAGCTAATGGGCTGCTCTCTAGCACACACCAGCCTACTTCTGCTCCTACCACATGAGTGAGACACATACTTGCCAGGAGTCCCCAAGTCTGCTTCTGCTCATTGAACTCATTCTCTAATTAAGGACCTCTGCACACACCATTCCCCTCTTTTCACCCTCCAACCCCCAGCCCCAGATCCTTTTCAAATAAACATCTCAAGCCAACTGCCCTCCTCCCATTCTCTACTATTACAGCTAATTAAAAAAAAAAAAAAACTTAAATGCAGTCATGTCCCTGGCTATGCAGATAAGCGTGTTTTTAATGAAACTCTGGATACCAGATTGTAAATCAAGTTCTTAGAGCCAGAACATGTCTTCTGTGGGTGGTTTAGTTGGTAGTTTACTTGGATTGTGGACTTGCACATTTTTCATTGTATCCCTGATGCACCCATATGTACAGAGCAGGCTATCAAGCATATAATAGTTCCTCAGTACTGGATAAGCAAATAAGCAGCTCTCCATGCTCACCCTGGATTTGGTGCTATAACCATTGGGCTATTTACCCCTGGGCACCTTTGGCCTGAGAATCTGTGGTTCAGAGTATTCCTATAATGGGAGAGGCAGGCAGGTTCATTTTTGGGCCGGCTGATAATTCTCACAACACCATGCTACTGAAACAAATGTTCTTTGAAGGTGTTTATCAAAAATTCAAATTCCTAGAGTCCACTGCCAAAGATTCCAATTCAGCAGACACAAAATGGGGTCCAGAGGTATGGATTTGATAAGCTTCTCAATTGATTTTACTACAGGTAGTCTCTGGACTTGTCCCTAAATTCCCAGAAGTCATGTTACTATAATATGTAGGTTTTCAAATCCCAGCCAGATGATATGAATACCACTATCATTGAAACGCTCATTTCCCCCACATTTTAATTTTTCTAGAATTGGGTTGTATCTTATAATTGATCACATGCTATAATTTAACTGGCAAATTTTTTCCTTTCTTAGTAATACATAAAATAATAGCACATATTACAGTCTTTGGCATCTTAGGCTTGATGAAATATGGTACTTTGCTGAGTTAGTAGTTGATGAAAGAGAAAAGGCTTCTATCCAAAGCTAGAATTTACATATTTTAGATTTCAATCCCTCCATGCAATAGTCAGTATAGAAAATCTACGTAACAGTAACATAACATTAGCTGTAGTCTGAGGGTATTAAATATTTTTGGAGTGTAACAAACTTACTGAATTCTTCGTCAAGAGATATGAAATACTCTCAAACAAATGAAGACTATCCATAAAGTTCAAAGACCTTGTAGTAGTATATGGAAAGTGTTCTAAAGGCTGGCTTATATTCTGTAAGCAAAACAAGCCTGCTGATAGTAATCAGCTCAAATTGGAGAAAGTCAGGATTCTTATTGCAAAACCTTGAGTGAAGACAGGTTTCCAAGCATACCCACTGTGTGGCCAGAAATATTATACATCAAAAAGACAGTAAATCGAATCCTCTGGGTTTTTTTTTTCCCCCCTCTGGGGTTTTTATTTCATCACTGAGTTTGAATTTCTGCCCTCCAACCCCCAAACAATTAACTCTGTTGATAAAGGTATTCCT
Source organism: Vulpes lagopus (assembly GCF_018345385.1). NCBI lineage: Eukaryota > Metazoa > Chordata > Mammalia > Carnivora > Canidae > Vulpes > Vulpes lagopus. The sequence goes on along the minus strand of NC_054830.1, from coordinate 24,660,369 downwards.
GGGAAAGCCAAGCATTGAGGCATTTCTTCCTCCTTCCCAATTTCTTCTTAAAGTATTATTACCTTTCATTGAAACTTTCATTTTCACTGGTCTTTTGAAGTGCATTTTCATATCTGAAGAGTTTAAGTTTCCTGTCCCCCACCCTTTATTCCTGTACTTTTTGTTCTCTTGTCCTTTTGTGTTTTGTGAAATCTATTACTCTGTTAAGGATCAGGTTTGGGCAACAGGGAAAGATTCTAGGCATGTCAATAATTCTGAGGCTACTTGGCACTGAAGCATTTTTTTTCTTTGCCCCACTATGCCCAAACTGACATTTGACATCAATCAATGGTCAAGGTCTGAAGCAAGAATATCCTTGAGGTCAAAACCAAGAAATTATCCTGACTCTGATGCTATATTTCAGTTCTACTCTATATAATGTAGGGTTTCTCAACAGCAGCGTTATTGGCATTTTGAACCTGTTAATTCTTTGTGTGGGGGGGCGGGGGGGCTGTCCTGGGCCTCTATCCACTAGTTGCCACTAGGATCCTCCCCCAGCAACAATCAAAAATGTATCCAGAAACTCCCAAATGTCACAGGGGGAGGGGGATCTGGGGGGGACAAAATTGCCCCCAGTTGAGAATCACTGCTGTAATGAACTAGAGACTAGGGAATATACCTGTCTGTGGTACATCAGGGCAAAACAAATATTCATTTTTTTAAACATAAAGTCTTGATTATTTTTGCATTATAGCTAGTAATCCACAAGATTAGCTCAATCCTGGGAGAAAAAGATTCTCTCACTTAACTGGTTTTTCAAACTTGTTTCAAAAAGTGAGATCTTTAAGTGAATGCAAGAATGAAGTTTTCCAGCTTTAGAATATCCAGGGATACATTTTCATAAATCTAGCCTGGAGCCAGTGGACATAACCCCAGGCAAGGGGAGAGTAATAATGCTGGTATGATTTTAGATATTATCAGTGTTTCATTTGTGCCATTTTACCCGTCTGGCAGGAAACCACAGTCCGGATCTCTCAGAATTCACTGCCAGAACTTTTTCAGGTTTTTGACTCCCCTCTCCTATCAAGACTGAAGTGACAGAGAGGAGAGGGAGCTCAGTCATTAACTGGGAATTTTGCCCAAATGGAAGGGGAGGGGAGAGGTGTTGGTACACATGTGTGTCCAACATGTACCTACACGACTGTGTGAGATTAGCAGGTAGAAGGATAGCTCCAGATGCCAAGAGAGCAGATGGGGGTGCACATGTGTTTCGAAGGCTGGGCTTCAGGGGATTGGCTATTGTCCCTGAGCTCCTTCTGCAAATGCACACCTCACTGCCGAGGTTACAGGTGAAAGCTCGTTTTAAAGTCAACCATATTCCTTGAGCAGATGTGTATTACACACCTTCCCAGCATAGAGGTTCAGGAATAGGTAGAGAGGAAAGGGGAGAAATGTAGCTAATTGAGCACCTCTCTGTAATAAACACTTCCATATCGGATGGATGGATAGATGAACAAATGAATGAGCCTTTAAGAAAAAAAAAGACACTAACTCTGATGTTAAGTATAATGGTAATAGAACAAGGCATCATCCTGTTGGCTGAGAAGATGGCCACAACTACTTTAACTTCGGAAGTTTTAGCCTCATGCTGGGCCTGTTCTACTCACTGCCATAGCAGTGGGATTTGAGGAGTTGATTGATGGTCTCCCAGCCAAGTCTGGCTGTCTGCTCTCCTGAAAGGAGCTTATAACCAGTGGTGGGCTTATGTGTGGAGGCCCACTACTCCACCAGCAGCACAAATGAGCCCTGCTCCGCCCAGGCGAGAATGCAGGCCCTGCTCTTGGCACCATTCCTGGAAATGCAGAACAGGCTTCTTTATTCCAGTCTCCAGGCTTCTGGCTAGCAAGGAACACTGCCCGGCTATGAAGCGTTTTATGGGATTATAACGGGTTGTGCTGAAGGCAAGTTCTGAAAGGCACTTTGTGCCATTGCTTTGAGTGAAACTGACTGTTAGGGCAGTGTTGTTCCTAAGCTCATAAACACACACACAGGCAGGATGAAATGCCGGGCTCCTGGGACCTACTCAGCTGGGCAGCATTGCAGAGTTGGACTGGCTTCCCGCAATTGTGACACCAGCCTCAGGAGTGGACTTGGGAACCCTCCTGTAGAGCAGCCTGCTTCCTGACCAATCCTTTGGTCGCAGACATCTCTGGTTGGAATCCAGACAGAACACCCAAACCCTGAGTCTGCTAATGTTGGAGCAGCACATCACGCAGAGCGGAGGTTCTGGAGGGAGTCGGCACAAGGTGGACATTGCATGGGGGGTTAAAATACTCTTAAAATCCTTTAAATGTCTCAAGGACCACATACATGGCATGTGTATACCCCAAATTGCCAGCTTCAGCTTACAGGCCTTATTGTACCAAAAGTATATGTCTTTAAACACCGGAACCCTATTTATAGTGGTGAGACATTCATACTATGAGAAGCTTTAGAAGCATCAGAGTACCCAAGGGAATTCCAGATTCTCATCTTTTCTTTCACACTCATCTTGGGGCTTAGGCTTTTTTTTTTTTTTTTAAGCGCTGTTTAAATGTTTTTTTTTTTTTTAAGCACTGTTTAAAAAAGCACGTCACTAACAATCTCTCTCTGTCTTGTCTCTGCCTAGCATGTAGAGCACAAAACACAGAAGTTTGCTGCAATGTTAAATGGCCATGAATAATGAAAATAAAAATAATGATTTTTATTGTTCCAAGTCTTTTGAGGAGGGGCAAAAAAAAATGTTATGAAAGTAGGTATAGCAGCTTTCTCCTCAACCAATGTGACTATTCTTTGCTCTACAGTAGTACCTAAATGTGAGGTTAAAGTCCTCCTTTCCAAAGGGTTTATTTATTACCACACCGGGCTTATGATATGTCAGACTTTCTGCCTGGCCCTGAGGATCCCACAGTGAGAAGACCAGTCATAGTTTGCTAGAATCACTCTTCTTCACCCAATGCTGGAAGTACACTTCCCAACGGAAGGATAAGGCCCAGTGAACCAGGGATTGAAGCCTGTCCCCAAAGGGGCTGCTGCTAGCCAGTCATCTAGTTGAGACGGTGGGCTCATGGGGGCCAGAAGAGCAGGAGAAATGGAATAAGGAGCAGCTCTAGGTGCTTCAGCTCATATCCTCAGCAGCCAGGGGAACCCTGAGTGAGGTGTGTCAGTGCCTCTCCTGGTCCTCCCATGGCTGCAGAATTAATCAAGGGCTGCTTTAGTTGGGTGCCCTTGGAGATAAGGTTCCCTTCACATCCCCACCAAGCTTGGTCAAGCTTACAGGAGCATCTGTGTAAGCTCCCATTCAGCACAGCTTGGGTTAAAAAGATGAAGCTGTGGTTGGGAATACAAATAGGAAACATCAGTGGTCCAAGGGCATCACTCTCACCCCAAATCTCCTCTTCAATCACCTTCTTCCCACTGCTTTAGTGGATGGACTGCCTGCAGGGCTTCCAGCTGACCCACTCCCTGGGTGGGAGGGCACTGGGTCTGGGATGGGGACCCTCCTCATCAGCAAGATCCGGGAGGACTACCCAGACAGGATTATGAACACATTCAGTGGGGTGCCCTTGCCCATGGCGTCGGACACAGTGGTGGAGCCCTATAACTGCTGCCCTCTCGGTCCACCAGCTGGTAGAAAACACAGACGAAACCTATTGCATTGATAATGAGGCTCTCTGTGGTATCTACTTCAGAACCCTAAAACTGACCACACCTACCTATGGGGACCTCAATCACCTGGTATCAGCCATCATGAGCAGGGTCACCACCTGCCTGCGCTTTCCTGGCCAGTTCATTGCTGACCTGCGCAAGCTGGCTGTCAGTATGGTCCCCTTCCCCAGCTTCGCCCCACTGAGCAGCCAAGGAAGCCAGTGGTCCCGGGCCCTGACGGTGCCCGAACTCACCCAGCAGATGTCTGATGTTAAGAACATGATGGCTGCCTGTGACCCCCGCCACGGCCGCTACCTGACTGTGGCCGCAGTATTCCGGGGCTGCATGTCCATGAAGGAGGTGGACAAGCAGATGCTGAACATCCAAAACAAGAACAGCAGCTACTTCATCAAGTGAATCCCCAACAACATGAAAACAGCTGTCTGTGACATCCCACCCCAGGGGCTGAAGATGTCTGCCACCTTCATCGGCATCGACATATTTAAGATTTATTTATTTATTTGAGGGGGGACAGGGGCAAAGGGAAAGGAGAGAGAGAATCCTCAAGCAGACTCCCCACGGAGTATAGAGTCCCATGCAGGGCTTAATCCCAGGACCCTGAGATCATGACCTGAGCTGAAATCAAGAGTCAGATGCTTGGGCAGCCCGGGTGGCTCAGTGGTTTAGCACCGCCTTCGGCCCAGGCCCTGATCCTGGAGACCCAGGGTCGAGTCCTACATCAGGCTCCCTGCATGGAGCCTGCTTCTCCCTCTGCCTCTCTCTCTCTCTCTCTCCCTCTCTCTCTCTCTCTCTCTCTTATGAATAAATAAATTTAAAAATATATCTTAAAAAAAAAGAGAGATGCTTAACCATCTGAGCCATCCAGGTGTGCCCCAGGATATATATTTGAGGGGGAAAAAAAACCTCAGGTGCTTTCTTCAGTCTCAACTGGACCTCACTAATTCAAGAGTCTCCTTTACATGTGTGGTAAAAACGAGGCTAGCAAAACTGGCCAATAGACTCTACCTTTTCTGAAGGCAGTTTGTCCACACTAGCTGGATAGGAAAATAGGTGAATTTAGTGCCAGAGTGTGGGTTTGGTACCTGGGATGAATAAGCTATGTATCATGAGGTTTCCTGCCTGGAAAGTAGAAACTGTGGACTCTGGCCTTAGCTGGAAGCAGAGAATACTGAAACAGGGTCTAGATATTTCCATTACCATAACCTCCTGTAGACCTAAGAAGTCAAAACAAAAGACATCATCTCCCCATACCACCACCTGCTGTGGTCATGACTTTGGTGGGGGGAGGGCAGGGGAGTTCAACAGTGCTGTTCACAAAAATAACTTTTGAGACAGTGATCATTTTAATATTTAAAAAAATAACTTCTAACTTACCCAGTAACATACAAATATGTTTTTCTTGTAAAAATTTTAAGAACAATAGCTATAAAGTTAAAGTCTCCTTTGCTACGTTTAATCCTTTAATCCCTGGGGTACACCCTCGCACTGATTGCCTCCCCCAAGGAGACTAGCCCCAAGGAGACTCATAAATTTGCTGTGTATCCTCCTGGATGGTTTCCAGTGAAACCATTTACCTACATGTTGCTATAGAAAATACATGGTATATGCAGATGTGTTTTCAACACAAATGGTATGATACTGTGCTTACTCTGCAATTATTCTTTAACTGAACTTAATACATTGAAGATCTTTCTATGCCACAGGCCTAGATTCCTTCTTTTTGAGCGGAGTTCTATAAGGAGAATTTAGTTAAGCACTCCCAGTTGATAGACATTACAGTTGTTTCCAGTTTGGGGTTGGTTTTTTACTGTCCCAGACAGGGATGCAGCAAATGATCTTAGAATTCCCTATCGGACATTTATAATATATTTCTCCAGTAAGGCTTGGAACAGCCGGCTGGTCCCACTGCACAGCTTCATCTTGACAGACCCTGTCAGATTGCCCTTCTGAGTGGCTGGCTACCTCTAACCAGCCTCCTCATATATATAAATGGGTGCAGAGGAAGGAGCTCAAAGGAAGTGTCAGGAAGTGGTGGAAATATATTTCCTGATTATGAAAGTGGTTATGTAAGTGTTTACATTTGTCAACACTCCACTAACTATACTTTAAATGGGCACAGCTTACTCTTTATAGATCGTACTCCAGTGACGTTCCTTTAAAAAACAAATGTGTGAAGGAAGGCTGGCTGGGAATAAGGCAAGGCAGGATACCGCCTCTTCTTAATGTGGGCTTTCTTTTTTTTTAAGATTTTATTTATTTGAGAGAGAACCCGATATCGCGACAGAGAGAGCAAGAGCAGGGAGGGGAGGGAGGAGCAGGCTTCCCGCTGGGCTCCCACGTGGAGCTCCATCCCAAGACCCTGAGGTCATGACCTGAGCTGAAGGCAGACCTACCCCACTGAGACACCCAGGCGCCCCTTAATGTGGGCTTTTAAAAGGCTTGCTTCGTCTCCGCCGGGCCCCCTCTACCCGCCGCCCAGCTTCGCCCAAGCCTCGGTTCTACCCGCCGCCTCTTCCAGCCCCCGAGTGCCAGCCAGGCAGTCACCGGGTGGGCGGCCTCGCGCCTCCCGCCGGCGGGAAGAAGGATCCCACCGCGGGCTCGCGCATGGGGCGCTAAGGGGGTTTCCGCGAGGCGGTACCTGGGCGCTCCGGGGCCGCGTCGAGGCGGGGCCGAGCCGGCGCCCCGCCCCGCCCAGGTGGGCGGGCCCAGCCGAAGCTCCACCCCCTTTCAGCCGGAGAGCCGAGTCGGTCCCGCCGGGCGAGAAGCCAGCTGTCAGTCTCCGAGCCGGCGCTCCGCCCACACCCCCGGCTCCCTGGCCCCGCCCCAGGTGGGCGGGCCCGGCCGAGGCTCCACCCCCTCTTTCAGCCGGAGAGCCGAGTCGGTCCCGCCAGGGAAGAAGTCGGCTGTTACTCTCCGAGCCGGCGCTCCGCCCCCGGCCCCGCCCCAAGTGGGCGTGCCCGGATGAGGCTCCACCCCCCTTTCAGCCGGAGAGCCGAGTCGGTCCCGCCAGGGAAGAAGTCGGCTGTCACTCTCCGAGCCGGCGCTCCGCCCCGGCCCCGCCCCAAGTGGGCGTGCCCGGCTGAGGCTCCACCCCCTCTTTCAGCCGCAGAGCCGAGTCGGTCCCGCCGGGCGAGAAAGCCGGCTGTCACTCTCCGAGCCGGCGCTCCGCCCACACCCCCGGTTCCCCTGGCCCCGCCCCAGGTGGGCGTGCCCGGCTGAGGCTCCACCCCCCTTTCAGCCGCAGAGCCGAGTCGGTCCCGCCGGGCGAGAAGCCGGCTGTCACTCTCCGAGCAGACGCTGCCGCCCGGCACCGTGGAGCTGGGGCCCCCTTTCGCCTGGGAGTTTTGTGGTCGCCTCGGGTCAGCTGTGACATCCCAAAGAGCAGGCCCGGCAGCCACCATGGTGGCCAAGGATTACCCCTTCTACCTCACGGTCAAGAGGGCGAACTGCAGCCTGGAGGTACCCCCGTCCAGCAGTCCGGCGAAGGACCTGGAGGTAGGACCTCCACTGGGACCGCTCAGGGTCCGTCCGTCCGTCCGTCTGTCTGACCCTACGTCTCGCTCCATCTCTCTCTCGGCTCCCTCGCTCTGTCAGGCTCTCCGTGCTTGCATCTCTCGTTCAGTGCGTTCACCTCCTCCTTGCTCGCTCTCCCTCCTCCTCCCCTTCTTTCCCTCTGCCTCTCCCCTTCCCTCTCATCCTCTCTCCCCCTCTCCCCATTTCTCTCTCTCACACACACTCTTCTCCCTCCTTGTCTCACTTTCTCTCTACCTCCTTTCTTCTGCCCCTCCTCTGTGGATCATCATGAGTCTCCTCTTCCACTTGGCCGGGGAGCAACTGCCTCCTTGCCCTGGACTCTCTTGCATCCTGCAGGGCTCTCCTCAGACTGTCAATCTTCTGTCGAGCCCTGGCAGAGGGACCTTCTTTTACTGTATCCTTAGGCCCAGAAGTCAGCGAAGAGCTACTGAAGAGCTTCCTTTTAAGCTTGGGTTTCCTCTTGCCTGGGTTGGGGAGCAAGAGGAGGCCTTTGGGGCCATCCCACCTGTCAGGCTTGACTTTGTAGCTGTTTGGCAGCCAGGACAGGACCTGGCACCTCTGCTTGTCATCTGTGTCCAGTGGAGTCATTCAGCTGGGGGTCTAGAGGCTAAATGAGTAATCTGAGTGTCTTGCACATGGATCCTGAAAATGAATTAAACTCCTTGGGGGCAGTGGGAAGCTGTCTTGGAACACTGGAAACACTTCTCTTTCTGAGAGCTTTCTGGTGCCTTGAGGGCAATGTGAGGGAGTCCTCCTCCTCCTGGCTTGTGTTTGGTCTTGCCTTTTACTTCTGTGTGTTACATCTCCAGTAAAGAGCTCCCTGGCCTTAAAGGTTGGGTTCAGCTGGGTGAGAAAACATCCTTCTCGGTCTTTGAGGGCCTTAGGGACTATAGTTGCTTCCACTAGACCACAGCTTTGCTGTGGCCGAGCTATAGTGAAAGCCACAGGACCCAAATCATCACTGCTGCTCATGGGTGTATCTGAGAGATTGTCACTCTGTCCAACCATGACTGGGGAAAGTCTGGAGGCAGATGTACATCCGACCTTGATGCAGCAGTCTTGAGGGTTCCACCCACCCACCACCCTTTGGTCTACTTAGCTGTGTGCACTTGGCTCACTGAATTACGTATGTTCGGGAGGACAGCATCAAAGATTCATTGCTTTTAACAAGAGCTGCTCCAAGCTGACAAGACTCCAAACAGTCTTCAGTTGTAATCAGCTTTCTGTAAGCTGAGCACAACTAACTTCTCACCCCCACCCCCACCCCACACTCCAGCTCAGTTGTATATTTTCACAAAGAGTTTTTGTTCTCAGCAGCTGTGGAAGTGTGTTTGGACTCTTATTTAATGGTGTTTGGTGTTTGGACTCTTACTTAAGTTTTGACAAGATAGCACCAGCATAGGTTGTTCAGGCTTGGAATGGATATAATGATTTTTCAGTAGGAGCTTCATAATTTAATGCATGTGGGAGCAGAGAAGCTAGTATCCTCTGAAACTCCTTTTGGAAAGAAGCAAAGCATAACCAAGTTGAATTACTAAATTGAAATGGATCAAAGGAAAAAATAGTGAGAATAGCTCTGGACTCTAACTAGTCCTTTCTTGCTATCCCTTAGTCCTATGTTTTCTGAGTAGTTTGGCTAAAAGCTTAGGTAAAACTCATCTGCTTGATCTTTTCTTATTCTTATACTTAGAAATATATCTGTATATCACAAGTGTAATGAAAGAAATGTACCACCAAATGTCAAATATTAATTTTCTTCATGGCAGGCAGATCAAAATCAAAATTATAAAGTGAGACTTATTTTCCTTTTATAAGGATGTCTTGGTATGGAAGTAAGGATGAGGGAGGAACAGTTTTGGAAATGGTAAATATCCCCATTGAGTGTTTTGTGTATGTGTGTGCAGTTTAAATCAGAGAAGTATCATGTATGCTCTATACATCTTGAGGCAGAGATGTCCAGTCCAGTGCATCTCCTAGCTTCATTTCCTGATAATGACAATAGACAAGGTTGGGAAAAGAAACTGAAGTGAATTTAGGGGGTAGTTTTCTGGTTTCATTATCTGTGCAAGAGACAGTCAACCCTTGTAGGCCTTACTTCTCCATAAACAATTAACTAAAATATATTTTCTACCAGCAGGTGTCATCAGTATTTATAAATGTTTAAAGAACAGCATATCCTGGTAGGCCTTTTGAAAAACATGATTATATACATGTTTATAAATAAGGCATTGACTATTAATTCCTATAAAAGTAATTTTTTAAGACTGATAATTTTTTTTTTTCCAAAACAAGGTAGTTCTACAGAGAAAGACTGGCTTATCCAAAGTACTTTTTGACCTTCAAAGGCAGTTTCTATAAAGCACCTGTGCCCTTTAGACATATAATGGCTGTTCCTTCGGAATTTGCTATGGGGAGGAGCAATGTACAGTCAAGTGCCATCTAGCATGGTTCTTGTAGTTGCAGCCGGCATGCTGGGGAAAGCCACTTAAGGAAAGACTTGTGGGGAAGGGGCTGGTGTGTGGCAATGTGCATTTGATACCATACACTTGAGTTAAAAATATGCAACAATAAACATTCTCTTAAATGCAAATTATAACAAGTTCTCCTTGAGATTTAAGTGTTTTGTAATTTTCTTAATTTCAGTGATAGTTTCCAGTGAAAAAAAGTGATATATTTTTAAAATTTATTTTCTTTAAAATGTTTCTTTTAAACACTGGAAGTATTCTACATGGATTATGATATTAGTATAATACTGCTTTCTAATCTGATATTTCCTTATGGCATGGATGTATGAGTTGGGTTGCAAGTGTTTACTATCATAAACCAGCTAGATCCTTCCAACTCTAATCATTAACTGTGAAATTCAAGGAGCTGAGTCCATTTTAGTCCATTGCTCTCGACTTTCACAGAGAAACATGGTATCACATGAGCATGGTTAAGCTTGCTTCTTCTGATCACTGATGTAGCTTTGCTCAGTTTATCTGTCTTCTTATTTATTGGGTACTTATTCCCATGCCAGGAGGTACTGGTCCTTCCAGGCATGTTAATTGCTCTGAACACCTGATCAAGTCACTAGAAAGAAAGCTGTTAGTTTTTAATGAATTACAGTGATTATAAGTTAAAAGTCACTATTTCCACATAGTGACAAAAGTCACTATTTCCACTATTTTTTTGCTTTTAAAAAAAGCAGCTCAGGGGCGCCTGGGTGGCTCAGTCAGTTGAGCATCTGACTCTTGATTTCAGCTCAGATCATGATCTGAGGGTTGTGAGATCGAGCCCCGCATTTAGCTCCATGCCCAGCATGGAGTCCACTTGGGATTATTTTTCTTTCTCTAGCCCTCCCCCTGCCCAATAAATAATCTTATTTAAAAAAAAAAAAGAAAAGAAAGACAGCTCAAATGAATGCCTATGTTGGCTAAGAATGCTGGAGCCTGGTGAGAAGGTTTTAAGAGTTTGAGGTCCATTTCATTTTTAATGAAAATACAAAGAGATGTTTCCATTATTTTCTTTTTAAGAATATATCTGACAAAAAAAAAAAAAGAATATATCTGACAATTTGATAGACAGCTCACTTTGGGTTTTAAGATTCATTATCTAAGATGTTGGTCAGGATTAGGCCAGATTTAGTTTGCAGTATTTGTAATCATTGCCTTTGTCTCTCAAAAGTATATGATCTGATTTTGACTCTACCAGTAACCTTGTGTGGCTCTTAGAATGACATATCCCTAGAAATGACAGAGCTCTATTCCTAAGTTCCAGATCTAGTGTCTCACTTAAGACGCTAGCCATGTTTTATAGGGTTAACATAAAGCACATATTTTTCTCCTTACTTTATGAATAAAGACACTGAGGGGAGGTGACTTGCAGAAAGCCATGAAGAAAATCAGCAGCTGAACCAAGATCCGGTGCCAGGTTTCCTGATGGATTTAGTCCAACATTTTTATACCGGCATACTTTGTGGCACATAAGGGTATTTACCTCTATGAAGAAAAAGAGAGTGGAATGAAAACTTAACAGACATGTAAAATGCTTTAAAATGTTTTCTTTTAAATGTATAATCATGAGTACTTTATGTAACTGGGGGAGTACTTTTAAAGCTTCAGCTCTAAAGGGTAAGATGAACCCTGTGCCCCTGCCATAATTTATGCCCCAGTAAGTCCACATGTGGACTTGAAAATTGTATGCACCTGGGGTTGTACTCCTTGCATGCCAGCTGGAGAGCTAAAGGAGTCAAATGGTTTCCAGTAATTTATACATTTCTTGGAATCTATATCATAAAGTGTTGACCTAAAGTATATACAACCAACTGCATGGAAATAGCTCTGAGGAGTTATTGCAGTTAGAATCCTGGTATTTCTTCAAGTGACCAAATAAGTAGATTCCATGAATCATGTGACTTTGGGTCTTGCTGGAAGGGAAGCAACATGGAGTTACTCAGGTAAAGGCCATCACTTACTGATAGGATCCAGTTATGGTCATCCAGCCCATAATTCTGAGACTTGTTCAGATGGAGTCTTGAGGGGCCTCCAGATTACAATGTACTTGAACTAGGAACTTAGGCCTATTAAAGTAAAACATGTTGACTTTACACATGTACATTTAAGGATGTTCAGGGTATCAACTCTGAACTGAGTCCTAAAGCCATCTCCACCACCTGTTCAGTGGTGTCACCTTGGACAAACTACTTTGCCTCTCTAAGCCCTGTTTTCCTCAGTGGTAAAATGGGATGATGAGAGTTCTACCTCCTAGGATCATAGTGAGGGTCAACGAGGTGATTCATGCTTAGTCCCAGTGCTTGACACATAGTAAGTGTTCAATAAATAGCACCATCATCATCAAGACTTATGCATCTTGAAAAGATTCCCCAAATAATTTTAATTAATGATCACTATACTAATTTTATGAGTGTTCTTTTATGCATAGCAGGGCATTAGGGGCCTTACTATGGCTTCTCAAATTTTTATCTCCACAACAATCCTATGAGGTTGGTGTACGTGTTCCTTTTTATAGAAGAAGAAGCTGAGGCTCAGAGCTGGGTAATAGCCTTTCTAGGATGGTTGAGCTGCTAGGTGGAGGAGCCAAGATTCACACCCTACTCTGACCCTGAAGTCTGTACTTTCCCAACCACATCACATTGCATCTAAATGACTAAATCACTGGTCTCCTCACCACATAACACATGAAGGATGAATGTGCCTGCTGGAGCAAATAGCTTCACAGTCAAAAGCCTACTTTTTCCTGAGTTTCTGGATGGGAGACCCTGCCGTTACTCAGAGAGCCTACTTCACAGAATGGCTACAAACCCAAAGGAGTAGGAAATGTAAGCCTCCATGAGGGAAGGTTTTGGCAACTTCCGTTCTGTGTTTCTCAACACCAAAGAGCTGATCTTTGGCAGAATTCCGCATGCTCAGCTCTGTGGAGATGACACCGTTAGTTCTGCAATTAGTTATTTTGCTTATCTACATTAACCACCAGCCTTCCACCTAAACCAATAACTGGAAGGCCCTGATTCCATCTGGATACTTGCAAATTGTGTCATTTTCTCAAGTCACTCTGCAATTGCCTATAAAATCCTGGACTGGTGCCACTGTTTTTATAACAACTGAATGAAAGTAAATTACTGATAATATCCTAATTTTGCAAAGCCCTGTGCACATGTAATTGTTATTAATGGCCTGTGTACTCTAGAAGGGCTACTTCATTTGTGATGTATACATGCAGTTGCCTTCCATAGTTTGTCAGCATTGGTAATGTGTACAGGTCACACACAAAATGAGGAAATTGCTGTGATTGCATTGCCATTTATTTTTGTATCGACTCGTGGACTGTCAAGAATGAAGGCCAGTGGGTTTCTAATGCCTTCCATTTTTTATTAATTGACACCAGTTATTAGCTTAGAAGAGGCTATGTCACACGTTAATCGAGAAAGGCTTCTGAACCTCCCACTGCCCGGGAAAGGAGTGGTTTCTTCTTAAGTCTAGAAACACTTGTGTCTGGACCTTCTGTGTTTGAGCCATTGTGTTCTTTTGTGAGAAAGCAGCTCTGATTATTACTAAACTTCAATTAATTGGAGCAGAACCAGAAATCTTAATGGTAAATTCACTGGATTTCCCCCCCTCTTCTGACTCTTAAGATGAGGAGGTAAGGAGTAGCAAAACAGTCTTTTTTTTTTTTTTTTTCCGGGGATTTATGAAACAAACAAACAAAAGTAGCCTCCAGGAAATGACCCAGGGTCATTGCATTCGAGAACCTTAGAGTAGGAAAGGCCTGTTGAGAACATGGAGCCCAGTGCTAATCTGCTGTTGGATCCTTTCAATCTCTGCTTAAACATCTCCAAAGACAGAGAGCTCATTACCTTCTGAGCCTGTACATTCGGTCTTTGTTCAGTATGCATCATGAAAAAAATCCTCTCTTAATAGTAATATTGTTTTCTCCAACTGAATATTACACTGTAATACTTTCTCATGTGTTCAAGAGGCATTAAGGCATCTCCTTAAATATTTGAAAACCCTTTTTCCCTAACTACTCCCACTCTGCACACACACATGCACACATGTGTACACACACACATGCTTCCCCCAGGAGCTTGTTTCTTTTGGCTAGACGTCCTGGTTCCTCTAACTTTTCCAAATGGAACATACTATCCAATCTCTTTCTCTTCCTTGCTTGTTTGCACCAGACATCCTCAGTGTGCCTGGACATCTTGAGCATTGATCAGCCCACAGAGACACTGTATATAATGTTATATCAACAAACAAGGTGTTTGTTGGGTTTAATGTGCTTCCGTAGACAAAAGAGGTAGACTAATACATTGAAGAGAATTTTTGAAATAGAGATGCCAGACTGAAGATTAATATTTTTGTCATGTAATTTATACAAATGTAAAAGAACCTTCCGAGATGTCCATTGATAAATGGGCAAAGAGCCATTAATAGGTAGTTCACAGACAAGGAACTGTGGAAGTAAAGATTGTTTAAATGTTCACTCTAATAGAAGCTATAGAAATGAAAAAGGTATAATAGGTGCTGTTTCATACCTAATTGACATCACAAATATTTTTTTAAAGATTTTATTTATTTGAGACAGAGAGAGATAGGAAGAGAGAGCACAAACAGGAGGATGAGGGACTCGATTCCAGGATCCTGGGATCATGACTTGAGCTAAAGGCAGACACTTAACTGACTGAGCCACCCAGGCACCCCCCTGACATCACAAATATTTTAAAGATATGATAGAACCCAGTCCTAGGGATGTTGCAGGGAAATAACATGCATCTGTGGAGAATGAGGGTATTCATCAGTATATATTAAAACACAAAAAAAGTTCAAATCTCTGGTCCCAGTATTCTAGCTCTTAGGAGGAAGAATGCTATGTGTCCAAAGTCGTTCATAATGATATTATTTACAGTAATAATTATGTTGTATTTTTGTGCATTTTATAGGTTCCAAAGCATTTTTATATTCTTTTCCTCACTTGGGTATAATTATCCCCACTTTAAAGATTAGGATCCTGAGAATCAGAGAAATTCAATAATTTTCACAGGATCACACAACTGGGCATGGCAGAGCTGACGCTTGAAGTCCAGTTGTCTGATTTCAGTTTAGCATCCCTCCTTATTTTTAAAACGGAAACACCAACAATCCCTCTGACCTATAATGAGGAAATGGCTCCATGTAGCATGGCCTCTGGCACAGGCATCAGTGGCATCATTTGAGGCATTATACGCTAGGCAACAGAAATGCTTTAATGTTTTCGTAAAAAATTAAAAAGGAAAAAAGTGGAGCATAATTACACACATGATATATAGCTCATTTAAATGTATATGTATGCACATGGAATATAGAGAAGTCAGGGAAGAGAAATTTCTATCCATGCCCCTCTCCTTCTGTCACTATGCTCACTAAATTCACAGCAATGCTGCCCTGTGTTCAAATAGCAGGCAGCTATTTTCACATATATGATCTCCTTTGAACCTTGCACAGGCTGAGGGAGGCTGACCAAGGCAAGGACTGTCCTCTTTGTCAACTGAAGAAACAGAGATTCAGAGACATTAGGAGGCAGGGCCAAAATGTTGGGCCTTCCTTGCCCAGCCTTGACCTCTTGGGTTGGTGGTAAGCAGAGCTATATTTTCGGTGTTCAAAGTGAATGCCAATAAATTTAGAACACTGCATGCAGAGACCTCACTTGGGAGCCAGTGGACTGGTGAGTCCATCCCATGGCCTGCACTCCAGATTCAAGTGCAAAGCTTACTTTATATTTGATGTATGATTGGTGTTAAACAAGAAGCCCACAAAAAAATGGATAGACAGAAACTTTTGTACATGTAGATGACATCCCTTAAAATGATGTCTTCCTGAGCTCAGATCCTGCAGATCTAATGTTTGCAGCAGAGGTGATAATTAAATGGTAAAGAGAAATAGAGCATTCCCTCCCCCTCTAAGGGATGGTTTCCATAGATACCATGAGAAATTGGCAACCTGAGCAAAATAAAACTGAAAGCCTATGTCAGGACCTTGAAAAAAATATGTAAAGTTAAATGTTTAGCTGTTGCCACCATTGTCAGATTTGGAACTTTGGAGACTTCCTGGAGGAAGAAGCCACAGAAAAAAAGGGAAGCAGCCAGTGAGTGGAAAGAGAAAGAGCTACAGGCCTGATACCTGAGAGGGACAATTAGTAAGTCTGTGTGCTCTCTGGCCCCAACACAAGGCCAGTGCAAGCATCCCTCTCCAGTGTTATCTTACACTGAAATGCTAACATTTCATAATCCCCAAGTGATGCAGGCATGTGAAGAACAACCCCAGGCAAATAGAGAGAAGATAATTAAAGGTCACTGGTAAAGACTATTCATATGTTTGACTTTGCACAGGTTGGGGTGGCTTATCGGTATCCTGTTAGGTTTTTGGGTCTTGTTCATTCTCACACACCTTTAGTTATTCTCCTTACTGGTTGGTGGTTACATTGGATGTTCTGGGTGTGGTCTTGCAGAAGGGGTCTGAAACCACTGTGAAGAAGGAAACAGACTATTACAAGAAGAAAAAAATTGATGGTAACTTAAGTGTCAACCACAGACATGTGAAAAGTCACCTTCTAGCTCAGCTGTTTGGTGACATAAGTTGGACAGCTTTGAAAGGGAGCGTGTTTGAAGAGGGTTGGTTTTCTCTTATTAGTTTCTGAATGCTTTATGTCCACTCTCTAAGGGCCGAGGGGAGTGAGCTATGTTCTGACTCAGCAGCAAGGAATGGGGACTTGCTTTGGAGAACTCTTAAAAGCTTAAATCTCAATTTCTTTAGCAGCATTGATTTCTAAGCTGATTCTTACAAGAATCTCCCTACTACTTGGGGACAGGACACAGGTAGACTCAGGGGACCTCAGAGTCTTTGATTCTGGAATGAGAACACTGGCTTAATCACTTTTTTACCGGAAGGTGGGTTTCATACCATTTGTGGTAGCCCAAACAGATACCAGGGATAAGGGGGATACAGAGATAGGACACATACAGTAATTTTGAATCCCTTTCTCTTTTCAGTTCTCTTCCTGTCCTGATCCTTCTGATCATGCTGAGGAGAAAGTCTTAGTTTGGAGTTAGTGTGTCTTTAATACTTTTCGAGCACTTGCTGGTTCCCCTTTTTAACACAACTCAGGCCTCAGGCTTAGAAGCTTCAGGCAGGCAAGAATATCTAATAAGAATTTAACAATAGGGTTCATTTTTTCAAGTTATTTTCTATTTACAGCCGAGGCAGTGATAGTGTTTGTTTTTATAATATGGTTACTTAAGTAAGAGATGAGTAATTTAAGGAAATATTAACTATGTAATAGTTCAGGTGGTATGTACATTGGAAAAAAAAAAGTTGTCACAATGGTACTGAGAGTTTGCAAACTGCACATTGCGTGTGTTCTGAGGGCTCTTCTCTGGCCAGAGCTCTGCAGCAGTAGGTTCCCAAGTTTGGGTACAGCTGCATACAGACTAAATCTTAAATTTGGACTTCGAACATAGGACGCAGATTTCAAATATCAAGATTTTTTTTAACAGATAAAGATGGACTTTAATGTGTCATAGAAAATTATCCTGGACTAGATGTTAGCAATTTTTTAAAAAGATTTTATTTATTTATTCATGATAGACACAGAGACGGGGGTGGGCAGAGACACAGGCGGAGGGAGAAGTAGGCTCCATGCCGGAAGCCTGACGCGGGACTCAATCCCAGGACTCCAGGACCACGCCCTGGACCAAAGGCAGGCGCTAAACCACTGAGCCACCCAGGGATCACCAGCAATTTTTTTTTAATTGGATTTCTGTTCTAAGAACAAAAATCGTTTTCTTTCTTTTCAAAGCTTCAAGTTCCCAAGTTCCAGCTGAAGTCATTTAACCCATCTTCTTCCTTTTCCCCTTCACCCCAAGAGCAGGATTGATCAAGGTTATGTTTTAATTTGGGGTAGTCCCAGAGTGGTGGTTAGGAATTTGGATTTAAGGATAGACTGAGCCTTGTCTGAATCCTAAATTGGCTACTTGTGAGCCAGGAGACCTTGGACAATGACTCATCCTCTAAAGCCTCAGTTTCCTTATCTGTAAATAAGAGTTTCCAAGGGAATTGGAAAGATGAATGAGCATGCAGAAGGCTTCCACAAAGCAAGTATTCCACAGCAACAATAGCAGCATCTATTTACAGTGTACATCAGTTGAGTCGAAGCTGTGGCTGATCATCCTCTCAAGGGGTCTGCTGGGAGATCACTCCTTCCCTTGTAGGAAATACCCACCCGATTTCCCAGGGATTCGAGTTGGCCCTGGCCACTATTTTTTTTTTTAAAAAAAAACAAAAGATGTTCTGAAGCACACTGGCAAGATTCACGTTCATTCCTGCCAGGCAGGATGAAAAAAAAACTAGTATGATTTTCTGATGTTCCCAGAATGACTTTCAAGCAGGAGTGTGAGCTCAGGGTAGAGAAGCACCCTGGTCATGGGAGATGAAGAGCATGTCATCCATCCACAAGGCTGGCTCCCATCTGATCAGTGTCATCTGGGAACCAAGCTCCAACCACAGGGACAGACCCAGCGCAGGTGAGGAGGATTAGGTTGCTTTGCGAGTTCTTCCTGCCCTATTCATTAGCAGCGTGCTTTAATTATAAATAGATCCTTTGTTAGAAATGTGGGGAAGTTCCATAGCATGATGGACACAACTTGGTGAAGAACCGCACAACTAAAAATGACCCTTAATTGCTCTGTGATTGTCAGTAAATATTTATTGAGACCACACTCTAACAATTTCTCCTGAATTTAAAAGGGAAAGGCATGCTTTCTCTCCTCAAGGAACTTGTACTTTAGTTTGAGTCATTCAGAACCCTAACAAACAGGCAATGATTGTCAATCAGGGGAAGCAGGCAATCTCACTGGGGATTTTGACAGACTTCGAGGGGACAGTACTGGGAGGTGGTCATCCAGTGAGCCCCCTGGTGCTGGATGTTCACACATGATTCCCCAGGTTTGCCCTAACAAAGGGCTATGTCCACTGAGGCCCATAAGCAGAGCACCTGTGCACCTGGCTGGGCTCTCAAAGATCCTGGGGGGTACAGGGTAGGGGGAAGACAGGGGAGGCTGCTGACTCCAGAGTGACAGGGCTTGAATGTGGAATAAACAGCTTCAAATTTTCCACTTCCTGCCTCAGTCTGCATTGCCCTGTTCTACCATCTTTATTTCCCACAGGGTTTAGGGGATGAGCAGGGCTATGGTTAAAATCACAGGTCTCGCTGAGGAACAGCCTTGGGCTCAGTCCTGGCTCTGCCACTGGCTGTGTAACCTTAGGAAAAGTTCTTAACCCCTCTGAGCCTCAGTTCCATCAGTTCTATGAAATGGGTATATTAATAGTACTAACTTAAGAGAAATCAAGGAAATCGTGCATAGAGAGCACTTTGGCACAGCCTGGCATGAAGTCATTGTCAGTATTGTTGCTATTGTATTGTAAGAGGAAGTTGTGTATCTAGGGAAGCTGGTGTGGGGGGTGGCAGGGAGGGCTTTCAAGTCAGGTATATTTGAATTTGAATTTCAACTCCTACTAGGTATGACTTGGGGCAAGTCACTTTACTTCTCTGAACACCTGCTTTCTCTTTTATAAAATGAGGTGATGGGGTTGCTGTATGGTATAGATGAGTGTGTGTGTGCCAACACCTAGCACAGGGTGACTCCATGGCTCTTAGAGTCCCCACATAAGGGTCCCCCATCGTCTAGCACTTCCTTCTCTATTTGATAGAAGAGATGAATCACACCTGGGTTAGGTGTGGAACGACGTCTCTATTTCTAGAAAATTGCCAGAATCTGTGAGTAAGTAAGGAACCCAGCAGTATGTGATTTAATAACCATTCTGGAGGCTTTGCAGGGTTACGTGGCCCCTAACACTCTGTACAGCCCTGCTTTATAAATTCAGGAGCAGCCCCAGAGCCTCACTTCTAAATGGTGGGGCAGGAGGTGCAAGCATCTGGCCAGTGAGACTTTTCCCTCCATCCCTGGAGGAAACTTTTCCAGGGAAATCTTGCCAGATTAGACCCCATGTGGTCTTCCAAAGGAACCCTCCCATCTGTGGATGGCCTGAACTGGAAGACTCATGGGAATTTGCCCCTTTCTGCCACAATAAATAACATTTTTCTTTTACCACAAAACTGCCTTTGTCTTTTCTGGAAACTCTTACTGGCATCCCTTACCACTGAATCTCCAATGGCTAAACCAACATTTTTTTACAAACCAAACAGTCAAATCACAGGTTTGTGTCTACTTCTTTTCTTTTAAGTCAACTTTATTGTTTATTCATTTTCTCTCTTGTGACTTTTTTTTATTTAATATGTATATTTTTTTATTGGAGTTCAATTTGCCTGAGGCTTCTGCCTCCTTTGTCGTGTATGATACACTCTTCTCCAAATTTGCAGGCTTCTGAATTTTAATACACTATAGATAATAATACATCTGGTTGTATATTAATTGCTCAGAGTTAGAAATAATACATAATCACTATGTTTCAAGGTTGCAAATGTACAACACTGAGAACCAAGTGTTTGTTAGGAGTCTTTGGAAAAACCCATTCTTAGTGGGCATTTTTCATTTCTGTCATTAAGAATGTGCTACAGAAAGAAAACTGTCTTAAGTAAAGGTAGTCTTGTGTTCTGTGTGCATGCACACACACACACACACACACACACACACTTACACATCTCCCAAGGGATAACATTTTGAAGTTATCACGTGCTTATTTGGAGTGTGTAGGAGCAACAGAAAGGCCATATGAATCCATTATAGATTACCTACCTCTCAGCTTCCTGAACAGCATACTTTGTACCTTATTTTTCTACATACCATTGCTCAGTGGGTGGTAAGATGTCAGCTAAAAGCTGAAAACAGGAAAGCTTAAATTTTTTAAATTTTATTCCTAATTCAGTCAATCCCTTATGGCTGTGCCACTGGTAGCTTTTTCCATTTTGAATAATCAGATTTCAGTGTATTCTGTTCGCAGTTGAGAGCAGACTGTTCTAAAACCTGCAAGTGCAGTGTTCCCTGGTTCTAACTGGAGGCATGTGCTGTTGAGGATGCACGTGGGCTCAATGATTTGAAGAGATAAATTGTGCTAGAAGGGCCGGCTGGGGGGGGACCAGGAAGTGTGGCAAATGTATTTTATGATTCGCTCTGGAGGCCACATTTCTGCAAGTCTTGTCTACTCAGATATTGTTCTTGCCAAAAACAGAAGTTGAGTGGGCCACAAGAGTAGGGGGTCCATGTTCTCATCCAGTTGACCCCATGCCCTTGGTCAGTTGTCCCCGTAGGTTTTACCCAGCAGGTGTATGTGAGATTGCTGGTCCCATCCTAGTCTTCAGTCAGATGGCAGACCTCGCTGTCAGCTTTGCTTGCCTGAGACATATTTGATCATCCCAAATTCAGCTGGAACAGTCTGTCCTTCCTTTGGGACAGTGAGATTAAGATCTGAGCATCTTTTTTTATTTCTGTGCTTTTTTTTTTTTTCCATTTCTGAGAAATGATAATTCTGAGGTTCAGAGGATAATAGGTGGATGAAAAAGAGAAAGGACATGCCAGTGTATCTGTATGGTCCTTTCTGGAAGCCCAGGGAAACTTGTTATTTGGGGGAGAGATTCCACCTTGCTCACCTGACATGAGCTAATCACCCATGGTTCCTATCAGTGTCTAATCCCAGGTCATACTGGGATCTGGCAAGATTGGAGACCAGCTCTTCTAGCCCATAATTTAGTGATGTTGGGTTGGGTAGGGTGGTTCTGATGCAGACCTCAAGACCCACTTGGATTCCCTTCCCCAACTCAGGTTCTTATCTTGAGATTTCATTTTCCTCTCCTCCGGCATAGCCTCAGATCCTGCCAAACCACGCCCAGTGTTTCTCTATTCAGCTAGAGCTTGACTAAACAGATGATAAAACTGCAGGAAGAAAGGCAAGGCAGGAATGTGGAATCAAAATATGTGGTCTCATAACCTGAGATGTAGTGGCAGGAGCATGTCATTGGTGAGATTGTGTTGTGGCAAGTGACATGGAGTTCCAGCTTCATCCCAGAGAGGCCCAGGGCAAAAATCTAGTGTTGCAGGAAGTGGACCAGAGTAGGAGAGCAGCCTTGGGGAGAGACCACACCTCTCCCTGGGCATCAGAAATAAGAGTAATAATCTGATATTTACTTATGGGGCAGGCTTGTAGCAAGCACATTACACACACATGATCTCATGTCATCTTCCCAACAACTTTGTGAAGGGGTAGGAGAGTCACCCCCACTTCACAGGGGAGGAGACCAAGCCCATGGAGGTTCCATTGTCCGAGGTCATAGGGCATTGTGCTCTGGCCAGGAAGGTTGGCTCATATTTTATCCTTAGATCCTTTGCAAAGAATCAACACATTCTTTGGGCCAGCATGGTAAGAACTTTGTCACTTGCCGCAGAGACTTTCCACTTCTTCCTAAACTCTGGAGAAGCCTCAGCAAATATCCTTAGTCTGTACACAGCAATTCCCAAACCTGAAGTATGGTGTGATCCCCAATGGCATTCTCCCTCTTCCCCTCAACTCAGCCCAAGGGGAAGCCAGGGATTCCCTTTTATAGAGATAAACAAATGCAGAATTTGTATCCCACCAAAGGAGTTCTAAGAAGTCAGTAGGAAATGACTGCCTGTGAAACCCCAGAACCACAGAGGTCTTCCTCTGGGCCCTGTGCCTGTGATTAGGCCACCACTGCCACCTCCAGGTGCCTTGTTGGCATTCTGCAACCAGCAGTGTGTGCTTTGACCCCATTTTTCTAGACCTACAGATGAGTGTGGTATGATGGGCACAAAATGCACATTCTTGCCAAAAATGCACAACCTGAATCTAATGGTGAGAAAATATCTCTTGGGCCCAAAGCTGGCCTTTCCTTAAAGGCCACAGAGGCATGACTCTGCTGGCAGCCCCAACACTTTTTTAGGGGGTCAGACTCTTGAAGTACTTCAGGCCTGAGCATCTGGCCCTGTCTGCCTCAAGATAGTAAGAGTTTGCTTGATGTTCGGAAGGCAGACATGGACCCAGGGACCGCAGAGAGAGCTGAATATTTGGGTTCCTCTTTCTCTGAAGGTCTGTAGTGCCATGTCTGGGCATGACCAAAATGAGTTGCAGGCAATGGGCTGGCGTTTGCTGAAAGGAACTTAACTGGGGTGTGGGTGTACATTTCTCCTCTGCCCAAGGTTAATGGTAACATCCTGTGTAAGAGAACTTGAATGTGGTCTTCTACTAAACTCCAATATTTTAGGGCTATTTATTAGATGTGTTTAATCTTGGGCCAATTTAACCAGTAGCAGACTAATAAAATAACAAATTTGGGCTTGCTGCCAGGACAAATGTTGACTTACCCTTATAATGTTGACTGAAACGAATAACTTTGAAAGTAATTGAAAAGTGAAACATTTGCCAAAAATACAGTGTCTGAAACAGTGGTTCTGTTTTATTTTACTGGCAGTGCTAAGAGATTATGTTCGTAACCTAGGCTGCTGCTGACTGCTTCAGCTCTGAGAGAGTTCCATATTTTACTGAATTATTTCCCAAGGTTCATTTTTTTTCCATCCCATCACCGTCATTCAGCAAAAGTGAATTTCCCCATGGCAGACAAGTAGGTCAGGTTATTTTTCTAATGTAGAGGCACAAATTCAATGATAATCAGAAAATAAAGATAATAAGTTGCTTGATGTCTGCCCCCAGAAACAAAATGGTTTGCCCTGAACATTAGCCCTCTCAGAGTTTGTAGTAAGATTAATTGCTTCTGCAGGGTATATTGGCTGAAATCCATCCCCCTCATTCCACACCCCTCTTTCCCTTCATTCTGCCATTTAGTTTGTACGAACATTAGGGAGCTATAGCATTTTGCCAGCATGTGTTTTAGACTTGAAGGAAACGGGAAGGCCTGGAGGAAATGAAGCCGGGATGACCACAGAAGTTGTCCGAAAGTGTGATTTCTTTCGAGCCTCATTTTTTATTTACTTTTTGTGGGAGGCCCTGTTTGGGGGAGGGACTGAGCAAGGTTTCAGAGGCTCATGCCAGCATTGTCTTCACTCAGTCACATGTCTCCCTGATGTCTCCCCCTTAATCAAGGCTTCCCAAAAGCAGCCACCTCACAGGCAGACTTTGGCTAGATGCCACAGGTGCTGAGATGTGGGCTGAGAAGACTTGATGTTCAGGGAATAAATATAACCTCTCTAACCTTCACATGTTCAGTTTTATGGCCCTGATAACTGATGGTTTAATTTGTGGGTCTACCCAGACCATCTTGTGACATCTCTATCATCTGCTGTTTAGCATTTCCATGAGAGGAGGCTGGAGAAATTGTTTGGTTCTCAACATAGCAGTCCAATATCCTGCCCGCAGCTTGCCATGAGACTGAACTAACTCAGCGTGGCCTGTGAATTTTATTTATCCAGGCTCTCCTTACTGTCCACTAGCAAGCAAAAGTATGAAAATAAATAATAAACAAAAAACTACACAGCTTTTTTTTTTTTTTTTTTTAAGAAATTGAGATGTTTTTCTTATAGGATCTGATATGGAGAGTTAAGCCACTTCATCACAGAGGAAATCAAATCTCTCTTGGATGCATAGGGCAAGGCAACCAGACCCACAGCTGGAGAGAATAAACACAAAGGTGTGGCCTCCATCTTTGAGATTAGCCAAGACAAAGGTATCAGGGATCCCTCCAGGAACTGTTCCTGGTGGTTTGTCAAAGTCCACAGGGTCTGTTGCCTTTTGTTGAAGGCACTGATAAGCATCTCTAAAGGAAAATTATAGTTCTGAGTTTGAAGACCTTTTGCTCACCTTGTGGGTTAGAAACCAATAATCCTGAAATGCATTTGGCCTAATCAATGAAGCCAGGTTTCCGTTGGAATTTGGGCCTCATTATCTGCCTTTGAACTTCTGGTAACAGATGACACACCAGGTCAGTTAGCTCTGTGCCAGGGAAAAGAGAACAGAAAAAAAAAAAAAAAAAAAAAACCTTCATGGAAATTTTAGAGTTAGAGACCATTATTTCATTATTGTCTTTTTCTATTTACAAAATTATAAGATGGAGAGCCACTTGTAGGCTCCAGAGAAGCTTCCCTTTGTGTTCCTGTAGCTCCGGTCCTCTTGTTCAGACAGCTCTATGAAGGTTTCCTTATCACTGCCTCCGTGTCCTACGTGCCCCTATGGTCTGTTGTACGCTGCCTGCTGATCAGCTGCCCCTTTCCTGGCCCACTTCAACCCGCTCTGACTCTATTGGGTACTTTGCCTGGATTGACCTCCCAGTTCAGCCAGGAGGCATCCCCTCTAGGGTGATAGATGTACACTTCAGTGAAGGCAGTTTTGCAAATGCTGGGTAGTCACAGAGTTAGATTTAAAAGGATGCACATAGTTGCAATTTATCTCTTCCAATATATGTATAAATTATGGAGAGAGTAGTAAATTTGTAGGGAGAAATCCAACAGATAACTATTCACTATATATATATATTCGCTAACTAGGACAGCTATAACAAAGTACCACAAGCTGGGTAGCTTAGAACAGAAATTTATTTCTCACCGTTCTGGAGACCAGAAGTCTGAAATCAAAGTATTGGCCTCAGAAACCTGCAGGAGAATCCTTCCTTGGCTCTTCCTAGCTTCTGGTATTTGTTGTCAATCCTTGGTGTTCTTTGACTTATAGATACATCACTCCAGTTGCTCTGTCATTATACTGCCTTCTCCCTTTGTGTCTTTAAATCTTCTTTCTATAAGGACACCAGTGATTGGATTTAGGACACACTTTAATCTAGTATGACCTCATCCTAACTTGATTATATCTGCAAAGATCCTGTTTTCAAATAAGGTCACTTTCATAGGTTTGGGGGTAGAACCTCAATGTATCTTTTTAGGGGTATACATACAGTTCAACCCATGACACTACCTTAACCAAGTGGTAAGTAAGTTACTTACCACTCTGATGTGATGTACCAAAAAGGACAAAACACTTCTGTTGTATTCTTGCCAAAAATGCATACTTTTTTTTTTAAAGATTTAAAAATCTTTTTTTTTTTTTAAGATTTATTTACTTTGAGAGAGCATGCACGTGTGAGTTGGGGGGAAGGGCAGAGGGAGAGAGAGTATACTCAAATAGATTCCCCACTGAGCACACGGCTCTTGATCTCACCACCCCCGGGATTATGACCTGAGCGAAAAACAAGAGTTTGACACTTAACTGACTGAGCCACCCAAGTGCCCACAAAAATGCATAATCTTGATTTAATCATAAGAAAACCTCAGATCTAAGTAGAGAGACCTTCAGCAAAATAACTGACCAGTACTCTTCAAAAGTGTCAACTTTATGAAAGCAGACCAGACCAGGAAACTCACAGATTGGAGGAAACTACAGAGATGTGATGGTGAAATATAATGTGAGGTTCTGGATTGGATCCTGAAACAGAAAAGGGACATTAGTGGGAAAATTGGTGAAATCCTAGTAAATCCTTTAATAGTTTAATTAATAATCTTGTAGCAATGTTAGTACCGTAATTTTGATAAATGTATCATGGTTATGTAAGATGTTAACATTGAGCAGGTACAGAGTGCATGGGAACACTATGTACTATTCTTGCAATGCTTCTATAAATCGAAAATTATTTCAAGATCGATTTCTTTAAAAAAAAAAAAAAAAAAAAGAATGCACAGGGCGCCAAGGTGGCTCAGTCGGTTGAGCATCTGTCTTCAGCTCAGGTCATGAACCCAGGGTCCTGGAATCAAGCCCTGCTTCAGAGCTGTCTATTCATCAGGGAGCCTGCTTCTCCCTCTCCTTCTGCCTACCGCTCTGCCTACTTATGCACTCTCTCACTCTCTCTCTGTCAAATAATGGGTGAAATCTTTAAAAAAAATAAAAAGAGAATGCACACATTGAGTTGATTAGGTAAATTCACCTGTTCTTAGTGGCAAAGGGGAGGAGAAATAATCTAGTAAAAACATACCAATTTGTAAGTTCAATTTTAGGCTCTGTTAATGGAAAGCTTGCTTTCCACAAGGCACTGTGCTATGTAGTCATTGTCTTTGTATCTTGGGTAGAATACTGTAGCTGAAGTGTGTGTTCTAGGATCTGAACCCCTTCTCGCCTCTGCCACCTGAGATAGGTGACCTGTGTCACTACTGATGCTCATTGAATCTCAGCTTACTCATCTATAAAATGAGAATAATGATATTAGCTCTCTCATTGGATGTTCTGAAGATGTCATAAGCAAATCTATACAAAGCAGTCAGCCCAGTGCCTGACACAGATTGTAAACCCTTACAGAATTAAATGATAGCTGTTAGCCACAATTCCCACTACTGCATTATGAGAGAATTCCTTCCTTGTTTTTCAGTTGAAGAAACTGTGGGTAACTTGCTTGAGATCACCTAGCTAGAATGTATGGGAGCCGGGGATAGATAGATAGATAGATAGATAGATAGATAGATAGATAGATAGATGATAGATAGACCATAGATATTTTTAGTGAGGCTCATTTTTAGTCATTTATTTAGTAAAACATTAACTAGGAAGGAGAACCTGCAGGAATATCTTGTCTTTGAGGAACAAGATACAAAGCAGGCTGTCAGCTCCCCCAAAGGGGGAGGAGAGGAGCCACTTGAATTAAAGCTATAGCTTGGAGGAAACACAGACAAGTGTAAAAGAACTGGTCAAGAAGTCAGTGAGAAACCCAGAAAGGGTGGGAAGGCTTTGGCAATAGGAGGTGTCAAAAGAAGTGAGAACACCATAATATTTGTGGTGACCTAGAAGTTTTGAGGGTGAGAATCTTGGGCATAAACCATAAGACACTGTAAACCAGCCTTTGGGCCCAAGGATGGGGGTGGTCGAGTCAAGTTAAGATAGTCTTGGAGTCATGAGCTTTACATTGATTTGACTGAAGGGGGCAGAGTGGGAGTGAGGCTCTGGCAAGGATGGGAGGGATTTGCCTTCTTCAGAGAAGATGGTGGTGGTGTAGGAATGGAGAGAAAAACATGAATTTGAGGAGGCAGACTTGGGGAAAGGAAAGCACACTCATAAAATAAATACAAGAGAACAGAGGTCTTCCCTCACAGGGCAGTCTGACCTTGAATGGCTATTTTCTCTGTATGTTTCTGCATCAGAGTTGAACTCCACCAGATTATTTTATGTTGTGGAATCCAGTAATTGGCAGCGTGTTGAAGGGTTTCTTCATGAGAGCAAATAAAAAAACAGTCCATAGAGTAGAGCAGACTTCAGGGAGTATGGCAGTTGATTGGTGCCTCTCCATGGGGTTAGAGTCATCTTTAAGTTTGAATGTTTCAAGGTAGCTCTCTCAGCTTTTGATTTCCCAGCCAGATAGACCCTTCTGTCTTCTAGTCTAGGTTAGTGAAAAATTACTGAAATTCAGTAGTGAGATTTTTTTTTCATTTTACTAGGTTTCTTCTAATTATGTTCAGTTCTAGATGTCTGTCATCTGTCTCTTTCAGTATCCTTTCTCACTAGGCCCTCACTAACAGCTGAAGTACAAATCTTGGATGGCATCTGTGTGCTCACTGATATATTTGCAAAATGTTTTTTTGTCCATTAAAATAAACCTTTGTATTATATAGTCTTTTGACTGTATACCACAGGCAGGACTTTGAGAGTTACCAATCTGTGATCAGCCTTGTTTCCTACACATCTCACTCCCTCTCCCTGTATAACTATGAAGCAGATCCCAGGCATCCTATTATTTTACTTGTCCCTTATTTGTATACATCAATGGTCAGGGAAAGTTTGTGTCATGCTTGGGCTGATTGTTTGGAAAGTTAAGACACTAAAATGTAGGAGGTTAGGGTTTACTCACATAAAGATAAGTCAGATATCTCCCCTTGCTTATCAGGGGAGAACCCTGTATACCTGGCTCCAGAAAGACATACCTGGGGGAGTCTTTGGGTATGTCACAGCAGGAAAGCTGAGGATGAGGACCACTGACACGGGAAATGATCCCTATAAAAGCCAGGAGTAGTGTAGAGCAGTGGTCTACAAACTGTGGCCCATGAGCCAAATATAGCCCACTTCCTATGGTCTTCAAGCAAAGAATCGTTTCTATTTTTAATGGTTGAACAAAACAAAACAATAATATTTTGTGACGTGTAAAAACTCTATAGAATTCAGATTTTAGGGGATCCCTGGGTGGCTCAGCGGTTTAGCGCCTGCCTTTGGCCTAGGATGTGATCCTGGAGTCCCGGGATCAAGTCCTACATCGGGCTCCCTACATCATGGAGCCTGCTTCTCCCTCTGCCTGTGTCTGTGTCTCTGCCTCTCTCTCTCTCTCTCTCTCTCTCTCTCTCTCTCTCTCTCTCATGACTAAATAAATAAAATCTTTAAAAAAAAAAGAATTCAGATTTTAGTGTCTATAATGGAACATAATCACATTCATTTATTTACATACTGTTTAAGGCTGATGGCAGAGATGAGTAGTCATTACAGATGCCCACAAAGTCTAAAACATTTCCCGTCTGGCCCCTTACACAAAGCTGTAGGGCATGGGCTCTGGAGCCAGCTTGCCTAGGTTTAAATCCTGGCCATCTTTTTTGAGTGATTTTAAGCACATTGCTCATCCTCTGCCTCAGTATCTCCATCTTTAAAATATGGATCATAATAGTATCTACCTTGCAGGAACATTTAGGAGGAATAAATTAGTAGATATCTGTAAAGCATTGAGAGGAATCCCTGCACTAAATATGAGATGATGATGATGATGATGATGATTATTATTATTATTATTATTTCATAATGTTAGAGCTTCTAACCACTCTGAGATTGTAATTTCTGTTTAACATGAGGATGATGAAAGCCTCTTAGAGGGCTACTACACGTTCCCAGCACACCTCCTCCCGCTACAGAGATGGAACCCTGCCTAAGGCTGCCCTGGTGTCTTCAAACATTTGAAAGACTTTTCTGACTCCATCAACTCATGAGCAGCAGCATCTGCTAGCACAGTTGATTCTCACCTCTCCCTTGTTCCTGGCCAGGTGTATAACAGCCAGGAGCAGTATTGCTTGCAGTAAAGTGGTCAGTCCTGCACTGGTGAATGCATTTCTGGTCCCTCTTGAGCTGGGTTTGTGGCTGAGTGAAGGTGGTCTCATGGTAGCTACAAACATTATGAGGAAGACCCTCCTATTGTTCCCCAATGCCACTCTAGCTGCAAAAATGAAGTGCAAGGAGAATGAGTAATGATTTCCTATATGCCATGTCTATTAGAATGAAAGCATTTTTGAAGGAATACACATTTAAGCTAGATCATATTGATATGATAGACAATTTCTTACATGCATATAATCTGCTTTTGTTTTTACCTGTTGGGAGGTAAGAATGAGGAGAGGGAAAGAAAACCATTGTTTCCCTACGGAAGGAGTATTAAAATCTGTTAATAAATTCTCACATTAGGGGCACCTGGGTGGCTGAGTTAGTTAGGCCTCTGCCTTTGGCTTGGGTTGTGATCCCAGGGTCCTGGGCTCAAGCCCTGCATCGGGCTCCCTGCTTGGTGGGGAGTCTGTTTCTCCCTCTCTCTCTGCCCCACACATATCCTTTTTCTCACTTTCTCTCCCCTGCTTATATTGTCTCTCTCTCTCTCTCTCTCTCTCTTTCTTTCTCCCCCCCCCCAAAAAATAAAATCATTGAAAAGCAAAAATAAAAAATAAAATCTCATATTAAGAATAAAATGGCAGAGTGCTTTATTCCCTTTCATTTGTTATTTAAGCGCAAGAGATGTATTAAATTGCCGTGCCAATTCATTTATGAAAATATGTAACCTCCATGCCTCTACGTTGTCTCCTTCTCTTCCTGCCACCTCTCCCTTCTTTTTTTTTCCCCCCCTTTCCTGGTCTTCTGAAAAGATAATGAGAAAACATTTGATAAAAGTCAATATTCAGGGGATCCCTGGGTGGCGCAGCGGTTTGGCGCCTGCCTTTGGCCCAGGGCGCAATCCTGGAGACCCGGGATCGAGTCCCACGTCGGGCTCCCGGTGTATGGAGCCTGCTTCTCCCTCTGCCTGTGTCTCTGCCTCTCTCTCTCTCTCTCTCTCTGTGTGACTATCATAAATAAAAAATAAATTATAAAAAAAAAGATTTAAAAGTCAATATTCATTCATTATAAAAATTCATAGCGAACAGCATAGAGTGGAACTTTTTCTACTTGATAAAGGGTAATCTCTTCCATGGTCTCAGCAAACACAGTCCATAATGATGAATTCTTCATAATAACCACTTTAGAATCAAGAATTACACTAATGTACCTGCTCTCTCAGCTTATAATCAATAATATATAGGTGGTCCTAGCTAGTGCAATAAGACAAGAAAACCAAAAAACCTATAAGTCCTAGAAAAGATGAAACAAACTTTTCTTATTCAGACAATACTACCTAGACACAATACTCAATGCCTTTATTTTTTTTTTCTGTTTTTTAATCTTTTTAGTGAGATGCCCTCCTGCCCTCTCTTAAAATTGCATGGTGGGGGTGGTATCTATGCTTGAAACAGGATATCTTGTTTCTGGGTTTACAATTGACCTTATCCAGCTTGGACTGGCAGCTGAGTCATTGGACTAGGAAGCCTCTGCAGGTTGTATTTTGTCCTCTCTCTGTAAAGCCCGAAAGCATCCTTGGAATTACATTTGCTAGCTTTCCGTAGAGCTATTTAACTAGAATCTGGAAACATTTTCCCTGAGGGCTCTTTTTAGATAGCAGTAAAATGAAGCTGGAGACATACTGAGTAAATGGAAAAGAAAAATCAAATTAGGCCAAGAATTTTTTTAATCTCCTATTCTCACTGAAGCCCTCAAGGAGAACACCATAATTCACACTCTGCTCTTGTGGGTCAGGCATAAAGCCTCCTCCATAGATCCAATAACCTGTAAATGTTGTGGTCTTGAAATTGCACTTGCTTGCTTTGCTGGATCACAGCACTAAATCATGCAGCAGTGGTTTCTGGCTCACTTGTTCATTACTTGGGAATGTCAGATTGCCAGAGAGCAGCCTGATGTTTACTTCTAAATGGGCAATGCCTTAAGAAAGTTTTTTTTTTTTAAGATTTATTTATTTATTCATGAGAGACACAGACTGAGAGAGAGAAGCAGAGACACAGGCCGAGGGAGAAGTAGGCTCCTCGCAGGGAGCCCAATGTGAGACAAGACCCCGGATCCCAGGATCACAACCTGAGCTGAAGCAGGCGCCCAACTGGTGAGCCACCCAGGCATCCCAGGAAAGGAGTTTTAATTACAATTTCATGTAGTGCCACTGTACACAACCTGCAGAGGGGCTGGCATCTACATTTTACATATATCTTGTAGCTGTGTAGGAAACACACATTGACTGGGTCATATAAAATGGGCAGCAAAGTCAGCAGAACCTTAGAAAAGATGACACAGCAAGTGGGACAGAACTGAATTGTCCCCCATCCTGCCAAGTGTGCAAAGCTCCCTGACTCTTTTTAAAGCAAGAGAACCCTATTGGCATTTACCCTTCAGCTTCACCATTCTGATACAGAAGCTGTGATCCAGCACCTTTAATTGTTAAAAAACCAGAGATCTGAAGGAAAACAAACAAAAAATCCAAAAAACAAACAACCAAAAAACTAGAGATCCAGAAGTCTCCAGGCTCTCAGGTGCCTGAGGATTATCTGAGACCAAGTCCAGCTGCCCCCATGAAATCCCTCCTTTCCTCATTTGCTGCAGTGCAGTTTGTGCCACCAAAGGTGGTGATATCACAACTCTGGCATTTCAAGCCCAAAGCAGGAGCTATTTAGAGAAATTCAGTGGATGCTCAAGAGGGTGTGTGTGTGTGTGTGTGTGTGTGTGTGTGTGTGTGTTTAGTATGCTGGTGATGCAGCTCTGACGTAAAAAATATTTTAAAAATCCTCCTCTGGAAAAAAAAAATCCTCCTCTGGGCACAGATGCTCAGGAGCCAGGCATTGGACAGGGAGCATCCTGAAGGGCATAGTCACCTGGAGGCAGAAGAGCTATTGGATCTTTCTCTTCAGCACCTCAATAATAGTAACATGAAGTCTCTCATATTGAGAGATTCATTCTTTCCATTTTGGAACTGAGCCTTCTCAGTGTTCGGAGAGATTCCTACTGTCTGTTCTGCTTAGCATGCCAAGAGGCTGGAGAGGTCCCCGGCAGCCCGGATTCATTCTGTGTCTTGGAAAAGTATTTCACTGCTTCGAGAAATCATGAAGTCAATCCTGGCAACATTATGGAATTGTTCTGTACTTTTTTTTCTTTAGCCTTTTAATTTTTCTATTTAAATGCCAGAAAGATTGGGTCTATTTCCAGGAGGGCTCTGATATCTGAGATTGGCAAGGACACAAAATGACATGAGTTTCTCAGCAGAATTCCAAATTCAGGCAAGATTTTCCAAACACCTACTATGTTCAAAACACCCTTCAGGGATGTCCTGGAGAATCTGAAGTTCTGGGTTAACCCTCAAAACTTTGAAAGCAATGGCTGAAAAAGAAAGATGAGCATCTTGAGGCTTCCTCTGGAAATGGTTGAGGTTCACCACAGCAACTGGCAAGTTTGGCTTTTTCCATCAAAATTTGGTGTCTTCATGTGCTGTCCAGCATCTACTGCAGGTCAGATGGAGCTTAGGAAGGCAAGGGTAACTGTTCTCTTTGTCTTTGTAAAATGTTTTGTCTGTCATGTCCCTCTTTCCCACAGCCTGTTGTTTTTATATAATTTTCATCTGCAAAGACATTGGAATGGGTAGGCTCCCTCTCACCATCAACTTGGTTTGGGGTAACTTGCAGATTTACAAATATTTTATGTGTAAGTGATTCTCAAAACCTGTAGCTATATAAATTACAGAAACAGATGCCCGTGGTAGGATTTTCTCTCTGTACTTTCTCTCTTGCTGGTTGTTATTTATAAATACTCATAGGTGTATTTCAAATATATTATAGATACAAAGATGCTTTTTTTTTTTTTTTTACAAAGATGCTTTTTAAAGAGCCCAGTAATAGAAGAATTTTCTTAAAAAAAAATTTTTTAGTGAACTAAAAAAACAAATATTCCACGTGCTTTAGAAAAACCATCGCATCAAAGAAATTAGGAGAGTGGCTTCAGGCAAGGTAGAGGAAAGGTTTTTAAAAAGATGAAACCAGAAGCTTCAAAAAACAACTGCCTGACAAGGTCATGGGATGGAAAATCTGAGGCAGCTTTTCTTTACAGGAGGCATTGGAGAGAATGATTCTAAGTGGAAGCTCCTGAATTAAAAGCTGGCAGATATTGGGGGTGAAGCATAGGGAGCAGACCCTACCCATTTGCTGTCTGATCAGAGGCTGCTTCTGTTGACACCCTGTGCCATTTCCCCTTCCCTTGCTCCTGAGCTAGGTCATCTCCACACAGCCAGAGTGAGACGGGGCACTGTTCACATTCCATAGATCAGTGTGCAGCCAGCAGCTTGTGGAGTGGGGCTGGACTGTAGGGCGGAGTTATGTTGTCTGTAATTAACCTTGACATTTTTCTTCCTTTTTTTTTTTTCTTTAACCTTATAGGAGCCTAGTAATAAACGGGTCAAACCCCTTTCCAGAGTCACATCACTAGCAAACCTCATTCCACCCGTGAAGGCCACACCATTAAAGCGCTTCAGCCAAACCCTACAGGTAAGAAGGACATGGTGGGCTTATGTTTGCAGGAAATCATGTTAGGCAGGAGGGGTCATTGCTGCTCTACCCAGAACCTCTGCTGAAATCTGAATCAATGCTTATTTCAGCAGAAGAGAGCATTGAGGGACCTGAAAGGAAGAAAGATGTGTTTCTAAGTTGTAAACTGGGGTCAGATGGAGTCCTTTGAGGGATGACTGGAGGAATCATTTCTGTTGGCTCTTTCCTCAGAATCCTGTACCCCTTTCATATGTACACTCACAGGTTTTGTCCTAAAACACCACGGGCCTCCTAAGAAAACCAGCATGTGATATGAGCTGGAGGGTAGGAGAACCTAGTGTTTAGACCAGGGTCTGCAGACTACAGCATAGGGAGAAAAATTCATCCTGCCCTATGTTTTCTTATGGCGCACAAGCTGCAAATGGTTTTTCCTTTAAAAATGACTGGGGGTAAAGTCAAAAGAACAATATTTCATGACACTTGAAAATTACATGAAATTCAAATTTCAGTGTCCATAAGTGAAAATTTGTTGGAGAAGGCATGCCTAAATATTTGTGTACTGTATGTGGTTGCTTTTGCACTGCAAGGGCACAGTGGAGGAGTTGTGACAGAGACCATACTGCACACGAGACCCAAAATATTTACTCTCTGGCCCCTTTACAGAAAATGTTTGCTGACCTGACTTAGAAAAAGGCCCTGCAGTAGAACTACTTCAATTCTGACCTTGGCTCTGTCAGTCAAAGACTTGGTTACCTTGGGCAGGTGACTTAACATCTCTATGTCTTGCTTTTATTCCTAATGGGTAAAATGTGAGTGATGTCACCAGCTTCTTTAGAATAGAATCATAGTACAGATTTATAAGATAGTGCATTTAAAGGGCTATATTGCTAACAGAACTATACTAAGCCCTTTGTTAGTAATCACTAATTTACTAATTAGTTAGCTAAGTAGTAAATATCAACTATTATAATAATTCTTTGGTAAACAAGTGGCTGTAGTTGCTCTTAGACTCCCAGTAAAGTTTATATTTTAAGGTAAAAGTTAAGATTTGTCCAAGGCCTTGGACCAAATTCAATAATCATAAAAATCCTCTTGCAGACAGAAGCCAACAAAAGCCATGCCATCAAAAGGCTTATCTTGTTTAGATGAGAAGTGGTCTTGAATCTGCCATTTCTTATTTGTCCTGCATACTTTTACTTAGCAGTATTTTTATTGTGGCTTTCCAAGTTACTAAGAAAATTGTGGACCAGAACCCAAGGCATGTTCTATGCTATGAAAATCTATGATTTGAGAAGTATTTTAGATCTCCCTCACCCCCTCCTGCCATCACTTCCACACCATTCAGCCAACATGCCATGATTCCGCATAGCCCAGGCTCTTCTCTCCATTTCCTCATGGAGCTCTCCTTCTCCAGGGCTTATTCCCTTCCCTGTCCATTCCTCTGTTAGCTCTCCTCAGTTTCTCCTGAAAAAAGGCCTCATCACTGAATTAGCTATAGGTTTGGCCCTTTTTCTGTCAGTGCTTGGGCCTCTGGGCCCTTGCTTATCCCCTGATCCCCTCTGTGGGAGAATAGAGAAGAAAAAGAAATAAGGTTGTCTGGGGGAGTCGGATGAAGGGCTTTGAAGCTAGTGAAGAAAAATGTGTTTACCTTCTCTCCCTCGTGACCAGTCCCTCAGCCCTCTAGCCAAGTTCATCACAGGCTTCCCCTGGAAGATTCATCACTGCCCTTGTCCTGCACATCTGGTCTTTAGCTGAGTTCTGCTTTTTGAAAAATCTTTAGCCTGTCTACTGCCATTTCACCCTTTCCTTTCCATCCTAGTAGCTGAGGCTTAAGTTCATTCTATAGTTATTTCCTCCTTTGACTACGAGACCTCCATATTGCCAGCCATGTCTTCCCATTGGCTCTCCTAGGATAGTTGAATCTCTTCCCTAGGAAGGCCCTTACTCATTCTGTAAGCATTAGGTGGGCCCTCATCAAGTGCAAGGCTCTACATCTTGCCCTCATGTTGCTTACATTCCAGACAGAGTTGCCTTCTGGTAGATTCATGACCACATTTATCCCTTAAATTGTCTTTTGTTTGGCTGTGTAGTGTTTTGAACTAACATATAAAAATCCAAACAACTCATATAAGAATTTGGAGTTCCAGGGGCACTTGGGTGACTCAGTCAGTTGAGCATCCAACTATTAGTTTCGGCTCAGGTCATGATCTCAGGGTTGCAGGATTGAGCCCCTTGTCGGGCTCTGTGCTGGACATGGAGCTTACTTGGGATTCTCTCTCTCCCTCTGCTTGTATATGTGATAGATAGATAGATAGATAGATAGATAGATAGATAGATAGATAGATAGAATCATTTAAAAAAGAAAAAAGAATTTAGAATTCTGACTTCTTTTAAAGAATTGAAAGGCTTGCCAGTTCTGGGCTTGTGTTGCCACATGGCAAAATGAGCTGGACCTGGGTAGCCAGCTAATTGTCACCAACAGATGTCCTCACCTCTCCCAATTGTCCTTTCAACACCTTAACTCACTGTCATCACTTTGCCTGGCCTGTAGACTCCACGTTTATCCCTAGGTCTAGGGACAACTTAATCTATCCCTCCTACCACAGCACAGACCTGACTGTATGTTGCTGTAAGATCCTCCATTGTCATACCTTCAAAACCTTTCCTTGGGCTTCCCAGGGAACCTTTATTTCTCTTCTCTCATCTCTGCCCTACACAGATCCTACACAGGGAAGCCTGCAGGGAATATCTGATCACCTTGAAAATTTGCATTGACCTAGAGAACTGGGACAGAAAGAAATCAAGCTATGTCTGAAATCCAACAGACTGAAGCCAAATAAGGATAGTAAGGCTGAGAAAGCCAGACCCGAGGGAGGGATCTGACATGTGGAAATTGGTTTCTAAAACCTCAAAGATTTTTTTTGGCAAAATAATTTTTTAATTTACTTTCTTCAAATGTCATGATAAATAGCTAATTCCAGGCTCTATTTATGGGACAGAAACAACCTGGCAGAAGCAGAATGGCTCTTCATAATGGTTATACATATGGACACAAAGAGAACTTGAGCAGCACCCTTATGTTGAGAATGTGTCCTTGAGGGGGTCAGTGAATGGAAATATGACCCTGTGCAGAGTTAGACAGCCATGTTTATAGGATGATCAACAAAACCCAGAGAATGCTCTCTTGCCTCCCAAATATATCTCCCTGTTGGTCACCTTGGTGCATGCAATGCATGTTTTACAAAATGATTTCCAGCTTGCATCCCAGTAACTACTGCATGACTTTATTGCTTCCCCCTGCAGCTAGAACAGGATAGAGTGCTAATATGATCTGAGGAGCACAGAGGAGGAGGGGAAGCAAGAGGCCCCAAAGAGATACTTGGAGGGCCATCTTCACATCCTCTTCCATTTTGTGTACAGTGATTTTGGTGCCTGTTCTAAAAGGGGAGGAACAGGGGCACCTGGGTGGCTCAGTGGTTGAGCATCTGCCTTTGGCTCAGGTTGTGATCTTCAGGGGTCCCAGACTGAGTCCCACATCAGGCTCCCCGTGGAGAGCCTGCTTCTCCCTCTGCCTATGTCTCTGCCTCCTTTCATGAATAAATAAATAAAATCTTTTTTAAAAAATTTTAAATAAAAAATAAATAAAAGGGGAAGAACAAAGAACAAAGAGAGTAGGGAAGGGGCTGCCCCAAACCTCTCGGCATTCGTTCTTTACTCATAGGTGCTTATTATATATGCCTCTTCTACTTCTAAAAACAACTCGAGGCTATAATTGAGCAGCTTGGTTCCCTGCCACAGTATTCCATGTCCCTGCTGCCTGGACTCACAGAGACATATATATCCCTTTCAGCGTCCAGTTATGTCGAGGTTGTATTCCTTTTATTATAGAAGAAGAGATGAGTTAGGCCCAAACACCCAAACACAATCCTTTAATCAATAATGGAGCACTTAGCAGTCCTTCTTCTGGCTCCTCAGGAGGCCACAGGGTAGGCCAAGAGGATATCAGAATAGCTTGGGGCTAGCAGCTTTTCCAAAGAGGTTAAAACCCCAGCCACAAATGTGAGTGATCCTTGCGGCAACCCTTCACTCAAGACACTGCAGGACTTGTCTCTTGCCTCCCCTGTGCCCCATATAGACTGGGGGCTCAGGCTTCAGCACAAAGACAGCATTTGTAGAAGTTGGAGAGGAACAGCCAGCCGTCTGCCTGGCTTTGTGTCTGTGTCTGACCAGGAAGTTAGTGCTGCTGATAGACTGGAGCACAGATGTCTGCATCCCTGTGGGCCTGAAAATCTCCTCACTGGCCTGCCTGAGAGGAAAATGCAGCCCAGCTCTGAAAGGAGCCTGCGTGCACCCCTCCTGGCAGTGAAGACAGCGGGTTGGCCGTGGGCGTGTCGCTGAGCCCTGCCTCTCCCACCATGGCTCCGCACAGCTGGTAGACGCATTTGAGCCGGGGCCAGGGCGTGCTATGGAATGCTGTGTTCACAGCACTGTGGTGGAGCCCTGTGTCCTCTCTGAACATAAGCTCCATTTCTTTTCCATTATAAAAGCATGCGTTCATTATGGAAAAATACAAAAAAAGGAGAAAGAGAAAAGATTCCACTGCAAAACAACCCGTTAATATTTTAATAACTTCCTTCCAGTGTTATTCTAAGTATATCTACACTTACATACTCTGAGCCTCATTTGAGGTTACTTACGGTGTACCCAGTCTTATCTTTGTGTGATCTGTTCACTCTTGGATTGAAATCTCCCACGGGGACCCTGCATGGTCAGTTTCTCTTGGCGTTTCTATTGGTCTTGGCCTAACATATTTCCAAGCTACACAGTTAGGTATGTAAAGGTTCCTCTTCATCATTGTTACAGCCTCTTGGGGGAATTGTACCTTTCATGAAGGTTCAATAGCCCTCTTTATTTCTTTTAATGCTTTTTGTCTTGAGTTATGTCTTTCTCTCTCTCTCTCTCTCTCTCTCTCTCTCTCTCTCTTTGTATTTGCATTTTGTCTGGTTTCTTCCATTTCTTTTATTTGTATCCTCTCTTTGTCAGTTAGCTGGATCAGGATTTTGTTATGGCTTAAGACAAGTATGATATCACTTTTTCAAGTTATTCTTGGAAAATGTGATCTTCATGGACCAAATATATATTATTCCAGTGTGGTGATGTGACTTACTTTGCATAACCCGTCTCCTATTAATGGATATTTAGACTGTGAATATTTTTTATATTGTCAAATAACTCTGTATTAAGACATTTGTCCTATTTTTTTAAAGTGCCTTCTAATTATGCTTTCTTTTGATTATAGAACATCTTTTTAAGATTGAAAAATATAGAGAAACACAGAAAAGGGAGTAAAAGTCACTTGCAATCCCTTCTACCCATCACTAAAAATCTCATATTAACATTTAGGTGTGCACTCAGACAATTTTTTCTTTTACAATATACCTGCGTGTGTTTTTTTAAACAAAATCATAATCATATATACATATGTATATAGTACATATATATGCTATCTTTTAACATGTTTTTGTCTTAACAGTGTCAAATAACCTTACAGTAGAATACACTTTCATATGATTAAGTATTTTTCACAAAAAAAAGTATTTTTCACAAACCCAATCCTTAATGAATTCATATAACATTTCATCAAAAAGATATACCAGGTATTGATTATTCGCTCTTCTTTTGTTGAACATCTATCTCCATTTTTCTACCATTATAGATGACACTGCTTTAAACATCCTAATCACAAATCTTATGTGTGTTTACATTCCTTCCTTTCCTTAGATGATATTCCCAGAAGTGAAATTCTGATCAAGAGATGTAAACTCAAGGCATCTGATGTCTCTAGAGCCAGGCCTCTCTTCCTGGTGTGTACCTGTCTTGGGCAGAATTGCTCCTTGGTGTTCACACATCCTAATTCTAGACTCATAGTCACATTTTCCCCTCTCTTTTGCCACAGTTTTTCCCACTGCTGTGACATCTTCACAGAATGGCCCTTCCAGGGGGCCCCTTGACTTTCCACACAGAACAAAGTCTTTCTTTTCTTTGTATCCCTAGCACTACATGTGACTTGGGATATGCTCAGAAATTGGCCATTAGTGTTATTATTGTGTTTATTACTAGAAAAGTTGGCCATTGCTCTTCCTAGGGGCTCTCCAGGACAGGTATTGGGTGCCCACCTAGTAATGTTATATAATAACTGGGTTACTTCACAACAGAATATCAGCCCTCTCACACTTGTATCCCCTCAGGGAGGATTGTTGTGGCTTAGGAAGGGTTTCTGGTAACCACAATCTCTCATTGCTCCATTCCTGGGCCCTTAGATCTACAAAGTATTTCATTTTACCCAGATGCAGCAGAAAACGGGATATATTAATGTTCCCCATTTATTATTCATTATATCTACTGTGTTATTTGTTCTGCTCTAGACTTATTGGGAGAAGTAATCAGTATGCAAAAGGAGACAGGGCCTACTCTTGAGTAGGATAAAATCTACTTGTTAAAGTTGTCTAAGATATGTCAGCAACTAAAAAAAAAAAAAAGGAAATTTAAAACCACTGTATCCCAATTAATAATATGTCCCCATTGTAACATATGGATAGGAAACTAGGAATATCATCAAATTCTTAATAATGGTTATCTCTTGGGAATACAAGTATAAGAGACTGATACCTCTTTTGTTTTCTTTCTAATGTTCTCCTTTTTTTCCCTACTACATAAGAATTACAAATCAGTAGAGAATGAATAAACAGGCTGGATCTATTGACTTTTATTTTTTACATTATATATTCCTACCATGCTTGGACTTTTTAAATAATTATATTATCTTGACAACCAAATGTATACAATTTTAAAATTTTATATGATAAAATATACTAGAGAGAGGGAGCCTAGTAATGGCTGAGTTGTGGGAATTGGGGGGGACAGGTAAAGGAAGGCTCCCTGGCAAGGGTAGAAGGATTTGTGTTGGGCCTGGAACAGCTCAGAGCTGATAAGGAGAAGGGAAGGAGGGTGTTTCAGGTTTGAGGAAGGAGCACGAGAAGGCTGATGCTCTCTAATTTGAGAAATAAGTAGAAGAATCCCCGAGCACATGTGCTTAATTCCCA
Source organism: Vulpes lagopus (assembly GCF_018345385.1). Classification (NCBI taxonomy): domain Eukaryota; kingdom Metazoa; phylum Chordata; class Mammalia; order Carnivora; family Canidae; genus Vulpes; species Vulpes lagopus. The sequence continues at coordinate 24,618,915 of NC_054830.1, read as the reverse complement.
TGTGCTCAAAACCTGATTTTCTTCTCCAAGGATCTCAAGCTTAATCTCTTGTTCCCAGGTCATACACTTTCTATAACTGACAAAAAGTCTTTGATCGTAAGTTATCTGGCAGATATGGAAATAAGCTTGGAGTGTGTGTGTGTGTGTGTGTGTGTGTGTGTGTGTGTGTGTGTAAGCAACCAGAAATCATAGTGCCTTGCCGTCTGGAAGGTAGGGATGTAGCTAAGAAGTGACCTGTTTTCCACTCAAGAGGAACCCCTTACTTTCTGTGGAAAGTAAGGATCTTTACTATCCCTGGTAGACCACCGTCATAGTTGACTATTAAAATTTAAAGCTTGTCTTTTTTTATTTAATAATAACAACTTCCAGGAGTTGAGCATTTACAATGAGCCAAGTTCTGTGAGAAGTACTTTACATTTGTGGCTTCATTTCATCTTTTCCATAACAACCCAAGGTAGGATTTAGCACCACTTTGTAGGAGAGGAACCTGAAGATTAAAAAATGTGCCCTGTGTCACGCAGTCAGTAAATACTGGAGCTGGGATCCTACAGGGTTTTCACGGTGCCTCTCCTGGAGTCAGCTTCTGCAAATAAGTCAGCTGGTTGAAAGAAAGCCTGTAGTTTGCTAGGATCTATAAATGATGGCCAGACTTTTGGTCTGGAGCATCACACTTCACTGTTGTTCTTTACTCCTTGTTTGCCTGTGTGACAAAGAGAGTCGTCATTTCCATTTCAGCTAATGAGATATTGTATCATTAACATTATTGTGCAAAAGCCATTTTATAGTACCAAATGAAGAGGGTGGGCTGCTGTCCCAAGCCTCTGGAAGGTTCCTAATTTTTGGTTTGCACTAAGAAAATTGTACAATATTTTTCCTACACCTCAACCAAATATTTTCTCTGGCTTTTCATTCATTCTACTCAGAATCTCTCTCAGCTACAGAAAGACATCTCCTTGCCCTGGGTCTATGGAGTTTGATTTTTTTTTTTTATTGTGATTGGATCAGGTGCCTTTTTACCATGTTTTCAATGTGCATTAATCTGAACCAAATCCAAATAGGATTTTATGTTTACAGTACCACTTCAAACTCTGTGTTCATAATCTTGCACATTTGTCTACTGATTTCTTTTTTTCTTAGTTAATATTCTTATGGAAAATACATATAGAGAAGTATGGAAATGAAAATAAAAACATTCATAGCCCACCATCTGGGGGTAACATCTATTAACATGTATTTTAAATAGGGATTTTCCTTTTCTAAACTCTACATGGAAGACTTTCCCATTATCATTAAGCTTTTCTTAAAAGAATGTTTTTAACAAATATATAATGTTCCATTTTATGATTACACTGTAATTTATTTAACTATTCCCTATTGGTCACTTTAGGCTGTTTCTAGATCTGCTCTATAACAGCACTGCTGAAGGGTTTCTCCTCCTATCAGTTATCCTAATGGAAATCTCCAAGGATCCATTTGGTCCAAGTATTCAAAGATATGTCTGCTGTTAGCTAATGAATGAAAACATATAAACCAGCATTAATGGTGGCAGTGCAGCCAATTATAACAATGAGAGGTAACATCCATTGCCTTTTGCCCACATATCAGGCACTGGCTAAAGCTTTGACATATTTTGTCTTATGTAATCCTTACTGCAATGTTGTGAGGTACTCATTACTGTGCCCTTTTACAAATAAGGAAACTAAGGGAGTCCCCAGGTGGCTTAGTTGGTTAAGTGTCTGACTCTTGGTTTCAGCTAGGATCATGATCACTGGGGTCCTGAGATCAAGACCTGTGTCTCTGCCCCTCCCCCCTGCTCCTGTGCATGTGCTCTCTAAATACATACATACATACATATATAAGTCCTTTTTTAAAAAAGACCCACACAGATAAGAAAACTGAAATCCAGAGAAATTAACCTCCCCAAGGTCCCTTAGGACTGAGATGACTTCAAGCCATGTCTGTTTTATTCTAAAGACTGTATTATTCTTTTTTTTATTACTTTTTGTAGTTTTTTTATTCAAGTTCAATTTGCCAACATATAGTATAACACCCAGTGCCAACATACAGTATAACACCCAAGTGACCCCCTCAGTGCCTGTCACCCAGTCCCCCATCCCCGCACCCACCTCTCTTTCCACCACCCCTTGTTCGTTTCCCAGAGTTAAGAGTCTCTTATGTTCTGTTGCCCTCACTTATATTTCCCACTCACTTTCTCTCCTTTCACCTATCATCCCTTTCACTGTTTTTTATTTATATTCCCCAAATGAATGAAACCGTATAATGTTCGTCCTTCTCTGATTGACTTATTTCACCCAGCATAATACCCTCCAGTTCTATCCACGTTTAAGCAAATGGTGGGTATTCATTGTTTCTAATGGCTGAGTAATATTCCATGTATACATATATAATATTCTATGTATACATAGACCACATCTTCCTTATCCATTCATCTTTCAATAGATGCCGAGGCTCCTTCCACAGTTTGGCTGTTGTGGACATTGCTGTAAAGCCTGTATTCTTAACCCAAATCCGTGTTTTACAGTGAAAAGACTAGACTCAGTTCCTATTGCAACACTTACCTTGGACCAGTCACTAAATCTCCTGATGCTGAGATTTCTCATCTATTAAAAAGAGCAAAAATGCAAAAACCTGTCCAGTTGCCTCTCCCAAGACTAGCATGAGGTTCAAAAGTAATGAAAGCCACAGAACTGAGAAGTGTCCTTTCTCAGTTTAAGTTAATTGCTCTAATCAAGCCTTACATAGGAGACTCCTTCAAGATGCTCTTCAAGAACATTTTCCAATCCTAGCCATAATTACTGTACAATTTGGTTTAACCCAGTTGTAGTAGGTAGCAACATAGAAACCCATTTCCCTCTGACAGTCCCACCCTAGCCTCCAGTCCATGTAATAATAAACCATCTGCTACAAAATAGCAATGATAAGTGCAGAGAATTTCCCTAGCTTAAATTCTCTTTATTGGAGCGTGTTATCTTTAGCTGTAGAGACCTTCTGTTTTTGGAAAAGGGCGAGGGAGCACCCTGCTGAACAGTCGGCATTAACAAATTAAATCTGTTCCATCATGCCTCACCTGCTGGGTTTACATTTCCTCTGACACATGTAAAGGGTCCCTCTTTTCCCACCTGACAGACAGTCCCCTTTGCACATGCAGCATCTTTTCCACATACCCTGCTCAGGCATAAACACGAGCACCCATTTCCTAAATCTGCATTATCTGTGTCTGATATTACTATTGTTATTTTAGCTGCCAGTAATTATGAGCTTTAGATTTTTGACTCATTTGCTAAGCTGGATTCCCTCATGGAAACTCTTGCTTGTCCTGGAACATTTTTCATTCCCCACGCCCAGATGGATCTCTGTACATGTGTCTGTTTTTATGCCATACCTCCCAAGGTTGGGTCTCTCCTAGTCATCATGGACTGGTGTTTCTCACCCCAAGGGCATTCAGCTGTGGAGGTGTGTGGGTTGTCACAACTAGGATGGAGACACTACTAGCATCTAAGGGTTAGTGATAAGGATGCTGCTAAACATCCTGCCAGATACAGGACAACCCCTCACAACAAAGAATTTTCTGGTCCAAAGTATTACTGGTGGCAAGGTTTGGAATCCCTGTCATGGACTGAGAAATAGCCTGAAAGTCATTTATTTGGCACACGTACCCTACCATACTTGGAATCTTACACTCAGGGAAGCAGGGCAGGATATTGGTTAACATTGTGAACAGGGGCCTGGTTGGGATGGGGGTGGACTCAAATAGACCAGATCTTTATCGCCATTCTGAGTTCATTATTGACCTGGGTTTAAATTCTGGAGCATCAATCATTAGCCACATAACCTTCAGCAAAGTATTACCCTTTCTGAGCCTCTGGTTTCCTCGTCTGTAAAACGGGATAGCAATCCTTACTTCTTGTTTATACAAGGTTCTAAAGCTCCCCTCCACATGCCCAGCAAATACCAGCATGCCATTAAGCAAAATTGTTGAGGTCCTATGTGTCAGTTGCTAATAAGTCCATCAGTGAACAAAACAGATAGATATCCTTGCCTTCAAGGAGCTTACCTTCAGTTGGGAGGAAACAGACATGTCAGAAACCAGTAAATGAATCACACAGCACGTGGTGAAAATAGAGAAAAATGAGGCAGGAGAAGGGGGATCGGCACTGGAAGGGACATGGCTGATCTCTTCCCTCAAGAGGCATTCTTTTCTTTGGGTGCCAGGTCCAATCCTCTCATCTAATTGTGCCCAGTTGTACTAAGGATTGGTAGAGGTATAGGTCATGGTGTATAGTCTTGAATACCTGCCCATGGCTTGAGCCTGATTGGCTGTGAACCATCCCCAGGGCTGGCCAGCTGCTGACCTCACACCTGATTGGCATTCTTTATTGCTTCTCTGGAATTCTTTTCAACATCCTTCCCTTTATAAGTGGAGTTAAAAATCGCAAGATGTTTCTTTTAATCTACCCAAAGGTATGAATCTGAAATTTGATCGGTCAAAGAGCCACTCAGTCATTATTCCCTTTGCTTACCTAGATTTATTTTATATATATATATTTTTTTAATTGAAGTTCAATTTGCCAACATATAGTATAACATCCACTGCTCATCATGTCAAGTGCCCTCCTCAGTGCCCATCACCTAGATTTAAACTCTTAGAAGCCTGGTACCTGTCTCACTGAAACCACCCTGCAATCCATGATTTGCATATAAGTAGTAGGTATACAGCCTTCATGATAGAAAGAGCTCAGGTGCAAAACAGTTGTGGTTTTGAATCCTACCTGAGTAAGTACCTTAGCCTCTCTGAACCTCAGTTTCCTCATCAGTAAAATGGGAATAAGCCCCCACCTTGAGGGTGATTGTGAGAGAATTCATCAGAAGTAGGCAGGCACATAAAGGGACCTCTCTGATATATGTGGTGAACTTTGCCTAGTCTCTTATCCCTTTGTTCCCAAGTTCAGCACTCACTAAGAAAACACAAAACAAGGAATTCTTAACTTTAGAGCTCACCTAGTGTAGCTCACCTCTCCTCCCCGCCCCCCCCCCCCCCGCCCCCAAACTGCAACAGAAGAATATCCCTAGCCCTCTGGGAAGTTTTTCAAGAAATACATAAAAATATGCTCAGTCTTACATTCTAAACATGAAACTGAAGTTAAGGTATACAATTGACCCTTGAACAATGCAGGGTTAGGGACACCAACACCCCCAATCTGCGGAGAGTTGAAAATCCACATGTAACTTTTGACTCGCCCATTACTTAACTTCTTAATAGCCTGCTACTGACCGGAAGCCTTACCAATAACATAAACACAATTGGCACATATTTTGTATTTATAAGTATTATGTACTGTATTCTTACAATAAAGTAAGCTGACAAAAAGAAAATGTTATTAAAATCACAAGGAAGAGAAAATACATTTACAGTCCTCTGCCATATTTGTTGAAAAAAATCTACATGTGAAGGGACCCTCAAAGTTCAAACTCATGTTGTTTAAGGATAAGCTGTAGTTGTTTTCCCTATTAGATTAATAATAATATGGTATTGATGAGAGTATGGAAAAAGATAATTCATATACCTTTCTGGGGGGTGATAAAGTTTGAAACAGACTGTCTGGATGTCAATTTGGCAAATTTGGCAATGCATATCAAATGCTAAAATGTTGATATTTCTTAGACCAAGGAATTTTACTTAAGGAATTGCCTTATAAAAATAGCACAAATACATAAAGGATGTTCACTGAAGCACTTTTTGAAATAGCCAGACACTGGAAACGATTTTAATGTCCATCAGTGGGAGGTTGATTAAATCCATGTGGTCCATCTGGACCATGGGATCCTAACTCCGCACTCATTAAAGAGAAAGAGTGATTTGGGGATGATGGAAATGTTTTGGAACTACACAGAGCTGGTAGTTCTGTAAATGTACTAAATGCCACTGAATTGTTCACAAAAATGGTTAATTTATGTTATGTGAAATTTACCCCCACAAATTATTATCTTTTTAGAAGAATGAGTCTTATATGCTAATAGGGAGAGACATACTGTTGAGTGAGAAGAGAAAACATTCTGTTTTCAGTGATTGTTGGCAAATGCATTTAAAAGGTTTGGGAAGATCGAAAACAGACTTACTAGCAGTCGCTTCTAGAAAGTAGACTTGGGAAAATGAGGTGGTTTGTACTTGATTTTATATACTTTTGTAATGTACGATAGTTTTTTATACTTTTGTAACGTATGAAAATTTAAAGTTAGCATAAATTACTTGCAAACTGGTGGTGGAAAGGGGGGAATTTGAAGCTGGTCAGGGGTTGAAACTGTTACAAGGTGGGCAATTGATTGTCTCCAGTGAAAGTGGAAAATGTCTTTCACTTTGAATCTTGTTTTTGTGTTTTCCTCTCTTTCTGCTCTTTAATTCTCGCCCTGGCTGTATTCAGAACCGAAAACTGAGATCAGTGAGTAACCTGATGACTCACTTTGCTTGTTTTGACCTTTCCGTGCCTGTGGCTAATTGATTCTGAGTGCTGAGGATCTGCAAGCATTAGTCTGGTCACTGTTTATAAGGGCTTGTTTTCAAGAGATCACAAGGATTTGCAAGATACCATTAGTAAACTGCGTATTTGGTGCAAGTCCTTTCTTGACCAACATCAGGGGCTAGTCCAATGATCATGAGCTCACTAATGAGCCCAGGGGCTCATGGATGCCTGTGCCAGCCTGAGGAACTCGTGTTGCTACTTGCATAACAGCTAACTTCCTGCTTCTAAAAGGTTGCAATAATACCTTGAAGCCCTTTGGAAGTTTCTTTTTACATTTTTCATTTATTTACTTTTTTCTTGAATTATAAAAAATTTGTAAACTAAGATAAAAAATCACTTATGATGTCATCAGGTAAAAACAGAATTTTGTGGTGTTCTTTTTATATCTTTACTCATGTGCTAAACAGCATTCATGTACAAATTTTAGTTCTGATTTTAACTTACATAAAAGGGACTTTTAGCTGTTAAAATGGTCTCAGAATTGTCTAATTGGCTACATAATATACCATCAAGCGGATGAATTATAATTTATTTAGCAATGCCTTTATGTTGAATAGCTCTCTTAGAATTTTCTTTGCTTTCTTAAATTTTGTTGTTGAATCTCAAAACATTTGGAAGCTGCCTTAAAATATCTTAGTGATGACAGCTCATATGTCACATGCAACATCAGTTCTTCCCTCAGGAATTTTATAGGTCAGAGCAGGTGACCAATAATTGTAATAAAATGTCATTTCTACATCAGAGATATATCCAAATTGCTCCAGGAAAGTGGTAAAGGCTTCTTAGAGGAGGAGTTTGAGTTATATCCTGAGGACACGTAGGAGTTAGCCAGTTAATAAATGAAAGAAAAGCATCCCAGGAAAGGAAGACTGCTTGAAGGAAGCACAGAGGGATGGCAAGGCAAAGCATGATGCATTTAGGAAATGGCAGATTGCCTAGAAGGACCAGAGAACAGAGGGCTCATGGGTGAGTGGCAGGAGGTGATTCTAGGTCTATAGACTGTGGTCAGATTACAAGAGGTCTTCTCTGCCAAACTGAGGAGTTAAAACTTCTGAAGTTCTAGCTAAACAAGAATGTGGTTTTGAGCACAGCAACACCTTATTGCTTTGGCAAAGTTCCCAGTAAGAGTGCTGAAATCTTCTAGGATGAAAGCTGAAGATGATGCACTTAGCTTTCTTCTTGATCATTTGTATTTGTCATAAGAAGGCGCCATGATAGCATGTTTCACATAGCCATAAGGGTAGACTTTGGGTAGTCACACCACCCAAAAGACTATCAGGGCTTCTTTGAAAAATAAGAAAATATCTCAGGGATAGGCATCATTTGCTGCCAAGGTGATATTTAATATACATATTAGTTGATCTTTTTCAAATTGATAGAATCCCAACTGAGATTAATGTAAAAAGAAGTGTGAATGCATTAGCTGCTTGATCTAAGAAGGGCTCTTCCTGGCTTCATGCACAGTGGGTCCCAGGGGTTTAAATAGTGTAGGTAAAGCTTGCTCCCTCCCTCCATAGGTCTCTTTCCCTCTGTCCTTTATTCTGTGTGTCCCTTTTTTTTTTCCTCAATAGCAAACAGACTTACCTGCCTGGCCAGAGAGTTACTACAAGAAATTCCTGCTTATTTTATCTCTCGAGTTCACAATACTAAAGGGATAAAGACCCTTCCACTCTTTCTCCCATGAACCACGTAGCAAATTTTAGAGAATCAGGTGCCTCTCCCTGAACCAGGGTGGAGGACTACTCTGACCGGTCTTGTCTGGGGTATCCCACCCAAACTGTGCACCAAGTGGGATAACCAAGGGTAGCGGGCTTCTGTTCCTTGACGGAGGACAAAAGTAGGAGTACTGGTCAGATGTAAAACACCCACTGCTGTTAACCATTGTTCTTCTGAAGAAGGGAGGTGTCCACTAGAAAAAAGTGGATGTGGCTTCTCTGAGAGCTGCCTTTGTTTCTGTGCTGTGTCCAGGTCTCACAGAATGGATACTCCCAGTATATGTGTGAACGCAGCCCCCTTTGCTCAATTTCCCTTAGCACGTAGGCTCAAGAAAATGCCCCATTTCCCAAAAGGCCTTATGGCATTGTCCTCTCTTTCTTGTGAATATCTGATTTATGTTCTGTCAGTGACAGGAAGCTACTCAAATGATCCACCCAAGTCCTGCCACTGCCCCCGTGATGGTTTGTTTTTCTCATTGTTTAGCGTTCCATTAGCTTCCGCAGTGAGAGCCGTCCTGACATCCTCGCCCCCCGACCCTGGTCCAGAAATGCTGCCCCCTCAAGCACGAAGCGGAGAGACAGCAAGCTGTGGAGTGAGACCTTCGATGTATGCGTCAATCAGATGCTTCCGTCCAAGGAAATCAAGCGTCAGGAGGTAGGCTGTGGACCTAGGAGTTGGGCCTGTGTCCGGAATGAAGTACACTATAGACAGAAGCCAAACTGGGTCTCCACTACAGGCTCCAAATCAAATCTTTGTTGCATTTGTAGGAGGACAAACCGGGGTGTCACAGCTTGTAAGGAACTGAGAAACCAGCATCCAGCTGGGTGGGTGGCCCCTGCTTTAAAAAGGAACTGATGTGAAAATCTGAATTTACAAAGAAAATGAATCAGGAAGTGTCTATTTAGGATCCCAGAGCTCATAAAAATAATCACTTGAGTTATATTTTAATAGCAATTTCTAGAATGTTTTAAAATACTCAATTTATAAAACTTTGATTCGGTTTTGTGGAGAACTTATCTATGGAATGCAGTTAATTTCATTACCTATAAGTTTTCTGTATCAGTAGCTCTAAATGACTGTGGTAATATTACCCTTTATAGAAAACTTGTCATGTGCCTATCTGTGCCAAAACACTTCAATTGTGCATCATCTAGTGAAAGCCTTGGAACATCTATTTGTGTGGAAAACCTGACATTGGCAAAAGGAATACTTGAAAACTTTCTAGGTTTGGGTTCAGCAATACCTTTCTAGGAATCTATCTGCCAGACACACTTATACACCGATGAAGAGATATATATGTAAGGTTATTCATCACAGTTATGTTTATAATAGTGCTAGAAAGAGCCTGAACATCTGTTGCCAGGTATTGGCTAAATAATGAATCTCTGTTAGGTATACATGGAATACATATATACATGAAATACTGTGTAACTGTAAAAACACAAGAAGTGCTAATATGCATATATGGCTAAGTAGATAAGGCAAGGCACAAAATAGTATATTATGTCCTTTTACCATCTATGTGAAAGAACAAGGAAAATGCATATATGTGTATATATACACCTATTTTGCCTATAGAATCATAAAATATTTCTGAAAGGACTGACAAGGAACTGGTAACATTGTTGCCTCCTGGGAGGGACCTAGGTGGCTGGATAGAGGCAAGAAGGGAAGTTTTCACCATGTACCTATTGTGCCCTATAAATTTTGAACTATGTTAATTTATTACTTATTTAAAAGAAATAATAAAGCATTTTAAAATAATACATGCACTGAAAAAAATCTGTGAAGAAATATGGCAAAACCTTAATAGTAACAAGAGGCTATTATGGGTACTATTAAAATTTTCCACTTTACACTTTTTTTGTGTTTTCCCAAGTGTTGACAGTATGCATACAAAACTTTTACAATCTGGGGGATCCCTGGGTGGCTCAGCAGTTTCGCGCCTGCCTTTGGCCCAGGGCGCGATCCTGGAGTCCCGGGATCGAGTCCCATGTCGGGCTCCCGGCATGGAGCCTGCTTCTCCCTCTGCCTGTGTCTCTGCCTCTCTCTCTCTCTCTCTCTCTCTCTATCATAAATAAATAAAAATAAATTTTAAAAAAACATAACTTTGATAGTAGGAAGGAAAGAGATTGTGCAGATGAGGAGATTATTACCATACAGTGAATACAAGTTCACTCATCTAGAAAGTTACAGAGCTGGGATATGAACCCAGGTCCTGTCCTACTCCAAAGCCCATGATCTTCATGGTGACACTGTGTGTGTCCCAGAGCAGACAACTGACTGTGGTGTTTCCCAGTATCGGGTTCTATGGTTTTCCTCTCCTGGGGACCACATTTGATCAGTCAGACCATCACACATATGTAAGTTAGCTCTAGTGAAACAGGAAATCTGAGGAAGGTCTAAGTAAAGTCTAGTTAACTGTATTGTGCCAATCCATTTCCTGGGGTATTTTTTTAAATAATGTTTTAAAGATTTTATTTATTTATTAATGAGACACACACACACACAGAGAGAGAGAGAGAGAGAGAGAGGCAGAGACACAGGCAGAGGGAGAAGCAGGCTCCATGTAGGGAGCCCAACGTGGGACTCGATCCCAGGACTCCAGGATCACACCCTGGGTCGAAGGCAAGCACTAAACCACTGAGCCACCCAGGGATCCCAATTTCCTGGTTTTGATAACTCTCAAAGCACCACCACTGGGGAAAGCTGAGTAATGGGTGCACAGGACCTTGCTGTACTATGTTTACAACTTCTCCTATGAGTCTGTAATTATTTCAAAATAAAAGATTCAACACTATTAATAGCATACCAAGAGGGCATGATGTGGAGGCTTGCCTGGGCCTTGGGAAGGGTCACTATGCACTGGCCTCCAGCATAGTATACTGCCTCCACCTGGTTATACCTGAGAGCAAACTCAGTGTCTTATACTGTACCCCACCCCCAGAGGTGGAGGATGCTCTCTAGGCCAGCTCACTTCTTGCCTTTAGTCTGAAAGAAATGTAGTAGTCCCAAAACTATCACTCCTGTTAGAGGACTGAACATATAATCCTTTAACAATTCATGTTTGCCAACAGTTTAGACTCCCAGATGAGTGAAAGAGCATTCTGCACATCATAGCTCTTAAGTGATGATGGCTTAATAGAGCCAAATTAGAAACGGTCCATTTACACACTCTTGCACACAGCTGGCTCCTCTAATTTTATTTATTGTACCATGTAGAGCTGAGAAGTAATTTAGAATGAATTAACTTCACCAGACATCTAGAGTGATAAAATATTGGATTCTTCCTACAATTCCAGCCTCAAGACAAGTGGCTGATAAGAATAAAGCTTTCTGCGTTTCACCTTCTGTTGAGTAGAGCAAAGACAAATTGTGATGGCCCAGTTCATAATACTGCCATGCCCATAACCGAGAACAGACCCCAAATCACTTATGATGGTTGCTGCACACATGAGAGACGCAGAATCCAGCTATCATTATTTTACCTAAAATAGTTCCCTCTTGTTTGACTGCACCCAAGTTCTGTAATGTGAAAGGTCACTTACTGGGTTGGAAACATATGTGGAACCTCTTTCTCCCACAAACAGGTGAGTGTGTTATATAGAAGTTTTGCAAAATTCTTCCTTTGTATTTTTTAACTACTAGATGCATTTGATGCAGGTTAATTTAACTTTTTAAAGAATCCTTTAAAAATACTTAAGAAACGGGTAGATTCAGGGCTTTGGGCAACAGAACCAGTGCTGTCTGAATTTGGTCTCATAAATGGAGTGTTCAGTGAATGTGTTTTGTCTTTGCTTGCAGGCAATCTTTGAGCTTTCCCAAGGAGAAGAAGACTTGATAGAGGACTTGAAATTGGCAAAAAAGGTAAATTTGAATCCAGTGTCATTCAGGCCACCTCCTTTTTTTTTCTTATGAGTAATTTCACAATTCTAGGATTGTGCCTTATGAGCACCCTTTTTATGACTAAGGTCATCAACAATTGAGAAGAACCTGCACACACCAAGTAGTGGGGAAAATGGCTCAAAACAAGAAGGTTCTCTGATCCTGGTATCTGTGCACGTCTCTAATGTACCTCAAAGAATACTCAAGTTTAATCAAGAAGTGTTCATAGAGGCCCAGCTTTCCATATATTTCATTGTCTCTCATGTGGAGCCTTCTTACCCATGAGAAAGAGTGTGTGGGTGTTGGAAACTAGAACTATGTCTTAGAAATAAAGTCATTTGAATCTTGTAAGTAGAGAAAGTGCTTAAGTGAGGCAATTGCATACTATCATGTGCATTAGAGTCTTTTATATAGAAACTTATGTTTTAATCACATTATGTGCAGGAAGGGAGAGGAAACCCATGCCTTGTAGCCTGTATTGTCTGGACAACAAACTTTCCTCAAAACCTGTGGATCCCAGTAACCCCCTCTGGAGGCTGAAATCCATATTCCTTCATCTGACATTTCCAGCCCTCTTTAAAGAATCACAGGGTTGGGAAAATGCCTCCCTTCTTTTAAGAGTCCTGAGTCCAGATTCCTCCTCATATGAAGTCTTGTCTGTAGCATTCCTGGGAGATGGCCATATATACTTCTCTTGGACACACAGCCAAGAAACTGAGTTTTTAGGCAGGGCTGGAGAAGGAGATGACATAGAAAGCATTTAACTCTGTGAGACATCTTGCTGGTCACCTATCCAGCTTCTCCTTCATGTATCAACATTCCCCAGAGCAAAGCACCTTAAGGATGTTTTCCTGCCATCCTTTTGCTTGTGGTAGTTCCACCCCTTAGTTTCCTTTCAACTGTCCATATCCAGACATCCTCCAGGAACCAGCTCAAATCTCAGTTCATTTTTCACCAGTATTTACTGACTCCTTCTCCATACCAGACAGCTCATCTTAAACCTTCCTGGACTACTCTAGCTTTAATTCTCTCAGCCTCTGAGCAGTTATGATTTGACCCATTTTTGCTGCTATGTGATATCTCTCCTGTTTGTGGTTTTTTTTTTTTTTAAAGAAAGATTTTATTTATTTATTTATTTATTTATTTGACAGAGAAAGAAAGAGCACAAGCAGGGGGAGCTGTAGGCAGAGGAAGAAGCAGACTCCCCACTAAGCAGGGAGTCTGATGCAGGGCTCAATCCCAGGACCTGGAGATCATGATCTGAGCCAAGAGCAGACTGAGCCCCTCCCCATCCATCTCTCCTGTTTTTAATCTTGAACTTTTAAAAACATATATCTAATTATCCACATGTTCTTCTTATCTCCCAGTTGGCTTTATAAGTCTCCTTAGAGGCAGGGGCATAGCCACTCTATTACAGTGACCTGGGTATAATTGTGTGTTCTTGTTTAATTATCATTAATAAGAGTTGATAAGATTGACAGATTTTGGTCTCTGGGCTTCAGATCAGTGGTAAATGATGCCATCACTTTTTTCTTTCTTCCTTTACTTAGTTTAAATATGGACTAATTGAAAAAACCTGGTAGCAACTAATTTTGTATAAATTAGGTATTTTTTAAGCTGCAAGATCTTCAATAATGTTAAACTTTAAAACCTTATACAAATCATATCCGCTCTCTACTTAGGATTTGTGCCCTGCCTGAATGTATGATATACTAGAAGAAAAAAGCTTTTTAAAAATCTGCTTTGGTTTATCAACAACCACAAAGGGCTCGAGGCAGTGCTGGATTCTCATCTGTTCTGTCCACACCCATCTGCTGTCTCCACAGCATTTTGGGAGAAGCCGTTGGGGAAAGCCAAATATTTTGTTATTAAGTGGGGCCTCACACCGATGCCATTTACAATAACTTGTTTCCTCTGATTTTAAATGTTTGCTTCTATCTCTTGCCCTTCTTGCGCAGGCCTATCATGACCCCATGCTGAAACTCTCTATAATGACGGAACAAGAGTTGAATCAAATTTTTGGAACACTGGACTCTCTCATTCCTCTACATGAAGGTATAATTTTGTTCCCAGAATGAGTCATGACTTGTAGCCTTAATTGAGTTGTCTTACAACAAGTCATGATTATGTAATAATGTGATTAACCCAGAATCTACTTCCAGTCCTGTTCATATTTGAATGCCTAACAAAATAAGCATTCTGTTTGTTCTGTTTTTTGTTTTGTTTTGTTTTTTGTTTTTACCAGAGCTCCTTAGTCAACTTCGAGATGCTCGGAAGCCTGATGGCTCTACTGAACATGTCGGTCCCATCCTTGTGGGCTGGGTAAGAAAAGTCCTCTAGTCTTCATTGAAAATAAATTTCAATAACATAGTTTCATTTTAGCAAGACTTTTTATATTATCAAGTGTAAATTTTACATCATAATGATGTAGTTTTACATCTTAGTTTTACATCAAATTCCTAGCAAAATTTATCATATTAAGGTTTTATCTCTTCAAAGCATGGGAACAATTTTTTTTTCTTAATACACATTTGCAGCATTTAAAGATAACATGGCCTTGTTGCAATAAGTAAAGGCACATATGAAATGGTTACTAGTTTTACATCAAATAAAGTAAAACTAGTTAATATTCAGTTTAGGCCAATTACTGATAATGTGATTACTATCATTTCAATTCCAGTTATTATTCACAGACATATTCTTATCCATCACCAAAGAAGATGCTTTTATTCAGGCTTTAAAAACTCTCATGGTAAAATGTAGTTTCATATGCAAGGCAATACTAAATGTTAATGTTTAACATATATCTGATTCTGAATAACTTCATAGGAAGGCTTGGTATTATGCTGACCTTCATCCTGAATAACCAATTCCCTTTCCTAATTAAACAAAGAAATCAGCTGTGACCTTAGATTAAGGTTCTATATTTATGGTCTTGGAGCTAAATTTGTGTTTTGTTGGGTACCTAATGTGGTTGTTCATTTGTTTAATGTCCTTTAGACCAGGCTTGCACTTTCTATTTTTGCCACAGTCTCAACCATTCCCTATTACTACCTTTCTGTTTCCTTTGAGTCCTTGAGTGTACCACCCCAGCTCCAGGTGGTTTTTATTTGTTATGAAGCAGGTAATAAAAGCAGATTACTTGGGATCCCTGGGTGGCGCAGCAGTTTGGCGCCTGCCTTTGGCCCAGGGCGCAATCCTGGAGACCTGGGATCGAATCCCACGTCAGGCTCCCGGTGCATGGAGCCTGCTTCTCCCTCTGCCTGTATCTCTGCCTCTCTCTCTCTCTCTCTCTCTCTCTGTGACTATCATAAATAAATAAAAATTAAAAAAAAAATTTAAAAATTTCTTCTAAAAAAAAAAAAAAAAGCAGATTACTTTGATGACTTCTTCCAAACAGCATTAGATCTCTCATCTCTCTGATCCACGCAGTCTTCCAGAAAAATAGGCAGGAAGTGCTCCAGCAGCAAGCATTAGAGTCATCCCACTGTTTGGGGGAATATTGTGAAGGTTATAAATCCTACTATCACCATGTGAGTTCTCTTTATCCAATTATATTTGTACTTATATTTTAACCTTCCTAGGCCTTCCAGTTCTGACGTTTTGATGTTGATCTCTTATCCTAACTTCTACTTCTCAATTACTGCCTTGATCAAGAAAGTTTGAGGCTTTCATGACTTAGATAGCTTTAGCTCACAAGTCTCTTTTAGCGCTGAGGCCAAAATACCCAAAGGCATCTGAAAGGCAAGCAATGTTCTAAGATGAATAATTTAGAAAATGTGCCTTAATATTTTAGGAGAGATCATTCATCTTATATTTTTGAGTTTCATTTTATTATAAGATGTGGTAGGTGTTTTAACTTCTTTAGACTTCAAAGAAATTTCTCTATAAAGAGAGCCAGCCAGCTGGAGACAGAGAAGGTATAATGAGAAGAAAGATTCTGTCTCAGTATTTCTTAAACTTCCTGAGTCTTGAGCTGCTCTGATGTGAGTGAAGGGCCAGTGAGGCTGCATTCTAGAATTAGCATGATACCTATTCTGTTTTTGATGAGATGGCAATATAGAACAACATGGTTTCCTTAGACATCATATACAAATTGTCAGAAGCAAAAGTGTAGGCATTTCCTTGTTAATAATTTTTTTCTGAAATAAATATTTGCCACTCTTATTAGGAAATAGGTTTGATCTGGGGGTGGCTTTGCAGACCTTTTCTGTATGTACTCAAAGGAAATGTGACCACTTCCACTACTATCTGAACCCTTCAGACATCAAATGGAGACTTACAGCTTGAAGAGCAGCCTAAAATTAAACAACTGGCCCATTGTGACCAGACCTCATGAGAAACGGCTCTTATTTATCAGGCTCGACGAGCTGTTAAATGTTTTCCCACTTTTAACTGCAGATGTGTCCGTGCGAGTGGGAACTGTAAACCAAGGGGTACATCTGTTTGAGTTCTGGTCTTTTTAACAGAACAAAATAAACATCTGAGGGGACTTTGAATGAGAAAAGTCAGAGTCCATTCGACCCATGAAAAATTGATTTATTCGCCCCTCCCAAACCCCTCCCAAGGAAAAAAGGTGAAGAAAAAAATAAAGAAAACCCTTTTAAACAAGTGAGCCTCCCATGTGGGACAAGCCTGGCAAGTCCTTTTGACCTTTGAATGAATCAATTACTTGTACTTTGAAGGCCTGAAGCAGAGTGGTGGTTTTCTCAGGAAGCCTCCCTGGTCACTGAGGATCAGTCTCCCAGATGGGTAGGCTGATCCCATACACTTCCCCTGTTGTACAGAAACACCTTCCCAAGCGACTTATCTTCATGCTAACGTTTTTTCAGTAATAAAATAATTTATGAGCTCTCCAAGGCAGCAGGTTTTCATGTTAATTTGGGTTCTAATTAAATTTTAATTCTATAGAGAAAGGCAGGGTACATAGAAGCAAAAAAAAAAAAAAGATTTGTTCTATCACTTTTCACAATGTTAGGGAGATAGAAAGACTTTCTAAAGAAAGTGAAGAGTTTCCTTTATAAATTCTTGATAGTCTATTTAAAGAGATGTTGAGTAGTTCAGAGCTTTGGGGGGAAGGATGGAGGAAGAACGTGGGGCAGACTGGTTTTGTTTCTAGCTGAGCAAGTAGTTTTGCTTCTCTAAACCACAATTTCTTCAATAAAAATATCCTAGGGATAAATAATAATAATAGCTAGTACTTACTGATTCTTCACCAGAAGCCAAGCCCTGGTACTTTTTATCTGCCTTAGCTCATTAAAAGATAGTAAGACATTAGTATATACATTTTTTAAGTAGCAAAACTGAGGCTCAGAGGGTCACCTGACTAGTAACTGTCCAGCTTAGGCTTTGAACATGATTATCCCTGGTTCCAGAGTCCTCCCTCTTAACCACTGTATTATCGCCGCTCACATCTTACGTAACTGAATGTGCATATTTGGGAACCGAGATGTGTACATTCTTCATTCCCTATCAAGTTATCACTTGTGTGGCCTTTTCTAGCCAGTGGGTTGAACCAGATAGCCTTTCAGGTCATGCTCAGGAAATGAGCACCCTGTCAGGTGTGAACAGGACCAGAGCTGGATTGGGTTGCCATGGCAGCGGGGGCAGCAGGATCAGAGAGTAATGGCCCATTGGACAGGGAGCAGCAGTGTGGTCAGAGTTCCTCACTAGTTTACATCCCATAGTTACTGCTGATTTGTTTCTCCATAATGAAAACATCAGGCATTTCCAGGTCTTTTTAAAAGGCGAGGAAGTGGAAATGAAATTAAGAGGGCCTGAAGCTCTTTTTAATTAACTCTGAAAATCTAAATTACAAGCCACAATACTACATCTGGGGTGTGTGTGTGTGTGTGTAAGTAGCAATTATCATTACTTTCAAATACAAGGTTGAGTAAAGAATTTCTGCAGCTCTTTTTACACAAATAAAGGTTTGTCGTTTTTTATGACACGTAAGGAAGGTAAACCTTACCAAAGAATGTTAAACTCGACAGTGAACTTAAACATTACTTCCTTGGTATCTCTTTTTGGTTTTAGTTGCTGAGAAAATAATTTCAGTAAGAAGTATAAAAGAAGCACCAGAATACTTACATTTTGACCCATTGTTCAGATGCTGCCACAACTTACTTCTAAACCATGTTCCCAGACTATCGAATATTTCCTAATCTGGAAATCATTAAACACTGATTTATTAATTAATTCAGAATATAAACTTTGAATGTCTGTGAACGGTAGGCCCAGTGCAAAGTATTGAGGATGCAGAAATTAAAGACCCTCTTGCCACTGCCTTGCACTGAATCCCTCCACAGGGCAGGTGTTGTGATAAATGTGGCTTCTTAGTCCAAGGGAAAGAAGCCAACACAGCAGGGCCATTGGCTGCTTTTTTTTATTGCCTCTGGCACTTTTTACGGAAGCTGACAACCCATGCATTAGGATGCTGAGCCTTGGATGCCACTAATAGGAAGGAGTGGAAAAGAGAGATGCCAGCCCTCTTACTGGATCTCTGACTGTGTTCGCACAATGTGACTGATGGGACATGTGAGAGAAATTAATATTTTGGTAGAAGGAAGATAGTGGAGTCGAAGTGTTCCAAGGTCTTTAAGCTTAAATGTTCTTTGCATGGTATTGTGATGCTAATCATGAGGTATAGACAAGAATCTAATTTAAAAGATTTTCCTACCTTGTTAATTTTCCCCATTCTCACTGGTGTGAGGTGGTATCTCATTGTGGCACTGAGGTGGACACTGGACGGGATGAGCACTGGGTGTTTTTCTGTATGTTGGTAAATTAAACACCAATAAAAGTTAATTAATAAAAAAAAAAAAATAAATAAATAAATAAATAAAATAAAAGATTTTCCTAAATGCTTCCTGCATCTAATTTTTTACTAATTATACTTTTGCTTTACACTTCTTGGAGTTCTGATTCCACCTTTTGGAATCAGGTAATCTTCAACTAACAGAGATGCTTGCACCAGGCCATGCAAAGGGCTGGGCCATAGAGTCTGACTTCTTGCTTTCTTTTTATGCCACTAAGTCTTCCAGATGAGTTTCTTATGAATAAGTTTTAAAGAAATCCCATTTGCTGTTTTTAAAGATGGGAAGCTTTCCCCTCACCAGATGCTTTTGGAAGTTCAGGAAAATTTTGAGCTGTATGCGTATGCAGTTATTTTGGTTCTTTCATTTCTAGCTTAGATTGGCAGAAATATGCAAACAAATTATGATAGGGTCTTAATCAAGGAAGTAAATGTGCAACTAAGAAATTAACTTTGAGCAAGCAAGCCAAAGCCTAGAAACTGTTCATGGCTTGCTATTTTGAAGATTTTACTAGTCTGTCTCCTGGAGCCATACAGATAAAGGAATGTTGGCCAGGCCTGGAGACCAGTTAGGTTTTGTGCAGTCCACACAAGTGATACTTGCTTGTAGCTTCAGAAAACAATTAGCTCTACACTCCAACCCTGTTTTGGTGTTCCTTTCTTAGCTGCCTTGTCTCAGCTCCTACGACAGCTATTGCAGCAATCAAGTAGCCGCCAAAGCTCTGCTGGACCACAAAAAACAAGATCATCGAGTCCAGGATTTCCTACAGCGATGTTTAGAATCCCCCTTTAGCCGCAAGCTAGATCTCTGGAATTTTCTCGATATTCCAAGGAGCCGTCTAGTGAAATACCCTCTGCTTCTTCGAGAAATCTTGAGGCACACACCAAATGATAATCCAGATCAGCAGCACCTGGAAGAAGCTGTAAGTTCATCTGTTTCTTCCTGTCTTTACCTTGTTTTCTCCCTTACTCTAACAGATTGGGTGCATGGGTGAATGAAGGGTCTCTGGGTACATGGGATGCAGGGGTCTTGGCTTCCAGGCTTGGTGTTACTATCAGTCATGTTTTGATTTTACAAGTCACTTCTCTCTCTGCCTCAGTCTCCTAACCTATATAATGTAGTGTTTATATGAAATCCACTCTAAGGTCCCTTTGGAAAAAAATAAACAAATAAGTCCCTTTGATTTCTGAGAGTTCTTGATTCTGTAAAGGTAACTCTGTAATCTGTAATTACAATTCATAATAAACTGTAATCTGTTTGTTACAGTGGTTGTGAGGTTTAAGATCTCTGGAGATTTTAAATTGAATATCTCTGTTTAGCAAATGGGAGTTGCATCTTACTTTAGCCCCTGAGCCCATCTGCAAAGTCAACACCCATTTCAGATCCAGCTCTCCTCTGACTGCAGTGAGGAACCAACCTAGTCAAACTTCCTGCTCACCAGAAAATGTTTATTGAGTATGGAGAGAGGTTCATTCTTCCCTAGCAGCAAAAGAAGACCAGGAAAAATTGATTCATCTTATGAGAATATTGTGAACAGTGAGTGTTCTGTCCTTGGAACTTGGTTCTGATTAGGGTGCTCTGTGGGACAGAGAAGAGGTGATGGCCAGGAGGAGCCAGTGGCCTGAGCAAAGCTATGGAGGAATGACAGGACAGGTGATGCCTGGGGAATACCATGGATCTGTCTGCCTGGGGTTGACAACCGATAATC
Source organism: Vulpes lagopus (assembly GCF_018345385.1). Taxonomy (NCBI): domain Eukaryota; kingdom Metazoa; phylum Chordata; class Mammalia; order Carnivora; family Canidae; genus Vulpes; species Vulpes lagopus. The sequence goes on along the minus strand of NC_054830.1, from coordinate 24,598,252 downwards.
TGACGAACAGCAGAAGAGAAGGCAGAGGATGGGGGTTCAGATCTGGTTATAGAAGGTTTTAAATATCAGTTTGAGATAGTTTTCCTTTGCTGTGTTTTGTTTGTTTTTTGTTTTCTAAGTAGCTGGGATTCAGAGTTCAAATCCCAGCCCCAGTACTGACAAGCTGTGGAATCTTGGACACATTACTCTCCTTGTCTGTAAGACAGGGGACAGAGGAGGAAGGGACCACAGACAAAGAGGCAAGTTGAGAGGATGCTCAACATACAGTCATAGAAACCTGCTGAGGGAGGAGCCATGGGGATGAGGCCTAGAGACCAATTCAAAGAGTCCATTCCCTGACTGTATCTGGCACAGAAAGAGGATATGCATAGGTGACTTGAAAATCTGAAGCTATGAAATCTGCAGCCATGAAATCTGCCAGCAAACTGCCTATCTCCCCCCAGAGAGAGGTTTAATAACAAGTAGCAATCACAAACAATAATAATTCTAGCAATACCTGCTGACATTTCTTGAATACCTAGTAAATTAGCTTTATATAATTACTGTAGAGGTTATGTGTCTCATTTAACCCTTATAATAACCTGTGAGATAGCTGTGCTTGTTAGGACCATATTCCAGATGAGGTTTGGAGGGCTTGAATAACTTGCCTGGCTCTAGGGCCAGCACATGATGAGGTTGATATCTGAAATCTGTCAGTGTGGGCTGCAAAACCTGTGCCTGTTCCACTTTTTTATGATCCTATCCCATGGAGCTGAAAGCCTGGCTGCTTCTTTGAGCCACTGTTGCCTGTAGAAGTACAGAAAGCTGTCTGGCCTCTAGGCTTTGTAGAGAGGCCTCACTGGTCAGAGGTGGGCTGGGTGCCTCCTTGCAGGGATAGAAAAGATGGGAGAAAGGTACTCTTGACTGATTGCAAACACACATAGACCAGGTCCCCAATCCAGCACAGATAGGGGACACAGGCTCCAGGGATGAGGCCCATTCCACTTCATTATGTCTGTTTTTACATTGGGAAGCATGCTGTAGAGTTGCCTCCTCTCCATATTTCATCCCAGCAAGTGTGTGGTCTGTGGGAATGAAAACAACAGGGGACTCAAGCTAGTCTAAATAATTACTTTTTTGAAGCATGTGAGCCTGCTCTTTTACTGTTAAGATTTCTTCTTTTTAATATGCAGCATGAAAGAATAATGCTTTATTTCTAAAACCACCCAGTGACCGAAAGTTTGGATTTAAAAAATGTATAAGAATAAGATTGCTTGCGATATGAAAGGATGTACCAGTTTCCCTGGTGCATAAGATGTGATGTCATTTTTAAAAGTTAAATCTGTACCTTGTTATTCAGGCAGATTTGTGTGTGAAGCATGGTTAGACCTGCGTTTGAAAATGTCTACAAAGCAAGTCTTCTAAATGTCCATTTACACAATAGAGGCACAGCAATGTTGTTTTGGGTTTTTGTGGGGGTTTTTTTCCCTTCTTTTCAAAATCATCTGGGCATTAACCCAGATGAGCAGAAATATTTAGCCCTGTACTCTTGGGTACATTGTGAATGCTTGATGAATATAAAACCCAGAGTACTGATGTAGCTTGAATTACATGTTCCCTGAATAGATTTTCCACCTATGAAAAGGGAAGAATTGGAGAACCTAACTAAATTGCTTCTACATCAAGTGTCCAGTCCTATAATTAGATCTAAAAAAAGTCTCGCTTTTACTGCAATGCATAAACTACCGCATCATTATTAGAATTTCTTAATAGTGTTTTGGAGGGTTGATAGACATTTTCCCCCCAAAGAGAACATTTTTAAATAGAACTTCCGATATTTAGATATTCCAGCAGTCTGTTTGTTCTGACATTTTAAATTCTAAGGATTGTTTCAGGCTACAAATGATCTCGCAGACCATCTCTTCCCTCTGCCCGCCACAGTTCCCCAACTCTTTAAAAAAAAAAATCACTGAAATCAATGAGAAGAACAGTCCTGCTGTTCCTGCAGTGCTGGCTGCTATTCTTGGTTCATGTCAGAAGCCCACGAGTAGACGACCTTACCACCCAAGGAACTAGACAGGGCTTTCAGATTCCACTTTGAGGGTAATGATCATGGCATGTGTGGGCTTAACCCCCATTCTCTTCCCAGATGTTTGTCGTCATCTTGCTTTATCGGTTCTTCCCCTTCAGTTTGAAACCTGATGAGAGATACAACAGTAAGTTGAACTTAAATGCGTAACCACCATGACTATTTGCTATTGGCAATCTGCTATCTACACTTTTATTCCTCACTGTGATTCTGCAAAATAAAGTCCTCTCAAGAACCAATGCTTGGGGCACCTGGGTGGTTCAGTCGATTGAGCATCCCACTCTTGGTTTCAGCTCAGACCATGACCATGATCTCATTGGTCTTGGGATCAAGCCCTGGGTGGGCTCTGTGCTCAACAGGGAGTCGGCTTGAGATTCTCTCCCTCTGCCCTTCACCCCACTTGTACTCTCTCTCTCTTTCTCTTGAATAAATAAATCTCATAAAAAAAAAAAAAAAGAACCCGTGAAGAAATTAGATGCTTATGGTGTAGAGGTGGATATAACTACAAAACAACATTTTTAATAAATGAAAGCAGAGGGATGCCTGGGTTTCTCGGTGGTTGAGCTCCCGCCTCCTGCCCAGGGCATGTTCCTGGAGTCCCTGGATCGAGTCCCACATTGGGCTCCCTGAATGGAACCTGCTTCTCCCTCTGCCTATGTCTCTACCTCTCTCTCTGTGTCTCTCATGAATAAATAAATAAAATCTTAAAAAAAATAAGTAAATGAAAGCAGACCCAGAAGTGCTATTATAATGTCCACAAAGAATGTGGAATAACACTGATCACTTCTGTTGTTTGTCTCTATTTTTTCAAATACCAGAGAAAGAAGTAGCATCAGACAGTAGTCATAGCTACCCAAGGAACCACTGTGTTGTTTGAGTTTATTAATCTTCATGTGATATGCCAGCTGTTCAGTCCCTGAGTTAACTTAGAAAGTGAACACATTTTTATCCCTATAGTACATCATTTTTCTGTTGTCCTGGATACTTACAGGTAAACCTAGTAATAGTAAACTCTAAAAAGAGCCACAGCAATTAACGCTAAGACCTTTAAAAGTATGGATTCCACTATATATTAAAAATGTAGGGATCCCTGGGTGGCTCAGCGATTTGGTACCTGCCTTTGGCCCAGGGCGTGATCCTGGAGTCCCGGGATCGAGTCCCACGTCGGGCTCCCGGCATGGAGCCTGCTTCTCCCTCCTCCTGTGTCTCTGCCTCTCTCTCTCTCTCTCTCTCTCTCTCTCTCTCTCTCTCTATGTCTATCATAAATAAATAAATAAATCTTTTTTAAAAATAAAAATAAAAAATAAAAATGTAGGGGCAGCCCAGGTGGCTCAGCGGTTTAGCGCCACCTTCAGCCCAGGGCCTGATTCTGGAGACCTGGGATCCAGTCCCTCATTGGGCTCCCCGCATGGAGCCTGCTTCTCCCTCTGCCTGTGTCTCTGCCTCTCTCTCTCTCTCTCTCTCTCTCTCTCTCTCTGTGTGTATGTGTGTGTGTGTCTTTCATGAATAAATAAATGAAATCTTTTAAAAAAATGTAGTAAGGTAAAAGATTAGGGTAGACATAAAAGAGTGTATAAGATATCTCCCATATATTTTAAAGCTTCTTGAGGGCAGGGACCCTGTCTCATTTCTTTGAATGATACCACCTAATTTGACACTGAACAGATGCTCAATGAGCAATAATTGAATTAATTTGAAGGATGAGTCATAGTTTTAGTATGTTTTGTAAAAATTTTTTAAAAAATTTTATTTATTTATTCATGACAGACACAGAGAGAGAGAGGCAGAGACATAGGCAAAGAGAGAAGCAGGCTCCATGCAGGGAGCCCGATGTGGGACTCAGTCCCGGGACTCCAGGATTATGCCCTGAGCCAAAGGCAGGCTCTAAACCGCTGAGCCACCCAGGGATCCCTAATTTCTTTTTGTGTATGTGTGGTGGTTTTTTTGAAGGTAACAATAAGTAATCAGTCATGTCTGAAAACCAAGGGGGGGCGGGGGAAACAAAGAAAGTTTGTGTACCAGAGTTCTATTTATTATTTGTTTTATGTTAATAAAACTCAGATTAATTTCATAGAACTTATATTTAATGTCACATTGACATTATTTTATGATACAAAAAGCCTGTGTGCTTTGAAAAAGGATGTGTCTTTATCAAAATAGTGCTACCGCTAAACTTTGGGAAATAGAAAAAAGAATACATGAGCTTTGAAAGTCATAATAGCTACAAAAATATATAGATTATGCATCTGTTCATAGGGTATAGTCAATAGATGCAGAAAAAGCATTTGACAAAGTACAACATCCATTCATGGTAAAACCCTGAACAAAATAGGTTTAGAGGGAACATACCTCAAAAATCATAAATGCCATATATGAAAAACCCACAGCTAATATCATCCTCAATGGAGGAAAAATGAGAGCCTTTCCTCTATAGTCAGGAATAAGACAGGATGTTTACTTCCACCACTGTTATTTAACATGATACTGGAAGTCCTAGCAACAGCAATCAGACAACAAAAAGAAATTAAAGGCATTAAAGCTGGCAAGGAAGAAGTCGAACTTTCACTATTTGCATATGACATGATACTCTATATAGAAAACCCAAAAGACTCCATCAAAAAATTGCTAGAATTGGGGATCCCTGGGTGGTGCAGTGGTTTAGCGCCTGCCTTTGGCCCAGGGCACGATCCTGGAGACTCGGGATCGAATCCCACGTCAGGCTCCCGGTGCATGGAGCCTGCTTCTCCCTCTGCCTATGTTTCTGCCCCTCTCTCTCTCTCTCTCTCTCTCTCTCTCTCTCTGTCTCTCTCTCTTTCTGTGTGACTATAATAAATAAATAAATAAATAGCTAGAATTGATAAACGAATTCAGTAAACTCACCAGATAAAAAAATAAACATATAGAAATTGGTTGCATGTCTACACATCAGTTATGAAGCAGCAGAAAGAGAAATTAAGGAATCAATCCCATTTACAGTTGTGCCAAAAACAGTAAGATACCTAGGAATAAATCTAACTAAAGAGTTGAAAGACCTGTCTCTGAAAACTATAAAACACTGATGAAAAAAAATGAAGATGACACAAAGAAATGGAAAGACATTTCATGCTCATGCATTGGAAGAACAAGTATTGCTAAAATGTCTATAATACCAAAGCAGACTATATATTTAATGCAATCCCTATCAAAATACCAACATTTTTCATGGAGCTAGAACAAACGATCCTAAAACTTGTATGCAACTACAAAAGACCCCGAATAGCTAAAGGAACCTTGAAAAAAAAAAAATAAGCAAAGCTGAAGGCATCACAATTCCAGACTTTAAATTATATTACAAAATTGTAGTGATCAAAACAGTAAGCTACTGACACAAAAATAGACCCATCAATCATTGGCACAGAACAGAAAAGCCAGAAATGAACCCACAACTAGATGGTCAATTAATCTTCAACAGAATATCCAATGGGAAAAAGAGAGTCTCTTCAACAAATGATGTTGAGAAAACTGGAAAGTAACATACAAAAGAATGAAACTGAGCCACTTTCTTACACCATACACAAAAATAAATTCAGGGGAGGAGGGCGGGGGTGGGGGTGAATGGGTGACGGGCACTGAGGGGGGCACTTGACGGGATGAGCACTGGGTGTTATTCTGTATGTTGGCAAATTGAACACCAATAAAAAATAAATTTATGGGATCCCTGGGTGGCGCAGCGGTTTGGCGCCTGCCTTTGGCCCAGGGCGCGATCCTGGAGACCCGGGATCGAATCCCACGTCGGGCTCCTGGTGCATGGAGCCTGCTTCTCCCTCTGCCTGTGTTTCTGCCTCTCTCTATCTCTCTGTGACTATCATAAATAAATTTAAAAAAATTAAAAAATAAATAAATAAATTTATTATAAAATAAATAAATAAATAAAAATAAATTCAAAATGGATGAAAGATCTAAATGTGAAACAGGAAACTATCAAAGTCCTAGAGGAGAAGACAGGCAGTAATCTTTGACAATGGCTGTGGCAGCTTCTTTTTAGATATGTTTCCTGAGGCCAGGGAAGCAAAAGCAAAAATTGTTTATTGGGACTTCATCAAAATAAGAAGCTTATGTACAGTGAAGGAAACAATCACCAAAACTAAAAGGCAACCTACAGAATAGGAGAAGCTATTTGCAAATGACATACCTGAAAAAAGGTTAGTATCCACAATATAAAAAGAACTTATAAAAATGCCCCAAAATGAATAATCCAATTAAAAATGGGCAGAAGACATGAATAGACATTTTCCCAAAGAAGACATACGGACAGCCAATAGACACAAAAAAAGGTGCTCAATATCACTGATCATCAGGAAAACACAAATCAAAACAACGAGATACCACCTCACTCCTGTCAGAGTGGCTAAAATCAACAACACAAGAAACAATAGGTGTTGATGAGGATGTGGAGAAAGAGGAACCCTCGTGCACTGTTGGTGGAAATGCGAACTGGTGCAGCCACTGTGGAAAATAGTATGGAGGTTCCTCAAAAAGTTAAAAATAGAACTACGTTATGATCCAACAATTGTACTATTAGGTATTTACCAAAAGAATACCAAAATGCTAATTTGAAGGGATACATGCACCCTGATGTTTACAGCAGCATTATCTACAATAGCCAAATTATGGAAACAGCCCAATTGTCCATCAACTGATGAATGGATAAAGAACATATGGTGTGTGTGTGTGTGTAATGGAATATTACTCTGCCATGAAGAATAAAATTTTGCCATTTGCAAGGACATAGATGGAGCTACAGAGTATTATGCTAGGTGAAACAAGTCAGTCAGAGATAGACAAATACCAAATGATTTCACTCATATGTGGAATCTAAGAAACAAAACAAGCAAAGAATGTGTGTGGGGGGGAAGCAATGAAGAGGCAAACCAAGAAATAAACTCTTAACTATAGAAAACAGATTGATTATGATCAGAGGAGGTGTGGGGGATGGGTAAAAAAGGTAATGGGGATTAAGGAGTGTGCTTATGATGAGCACTGGGTATTGTATGGAAGTGTTGAATCATTTGTCCACCTAAAAATACTATTACAGCCTATGTTAACTAACTGGAATTTAAATTAAAACTTTAAAATATATATTACCACAAGATATATGGGACTGTTGATCTTTCCACTCTTAGAGAACAGAGGACCCTGGAGAGGAAGTCATCATTTTGCCTTTGGTTGGTGTCATTGAGTTTTTACTCAACTAATTTCTTGTTCCTTTGTTTTTTAGTATTTTATAGCTTTTAGACATGAAAGTGATAGAACATGTGATAGAATAACGCATCAGAATAAATGCTCACTGATTGTGTCTGGGTACTGTACTTGTATTGCTTTGTTTTGTTTCATTTTGTATTAACAATAGTCTATCCACCATTGCTGTGAAACCCCTTCACCCCTAACTTATTCACATGTGCTATAGGCATGCGTGTGAGTGTTACGTATATAGAAAAATGGTTCCCATCATTACATCTAGTGTTTCTTCTTTCCATGTATAGTTTTCTGTCCTTTATAAATCATTTATATTTTATCACAAAGAAGGTATCCAAACCATTTCTTCACAGCCAATTTGCAAATATGGTTTGTAGGTTAGATTGAGTACATGTAGAGACACCTTGCAACTGGGTTTAAACCCCAAAGATAATCCATTTTGGGGACTACTACATCCTGCTTTGTTTTCTCTCCTTGGCTAAAGTTTTTATATGCCTATATTTTCAACATTATAAGCATGTTTGAAGAAATGTGCAACATAGAGCTCAGTAGTTATGAGTCCTGCACATCAAAAGCTATACCTTATATCTCTTCCTCTCAGAAAAAAAATCAGTTTTATATATAATACAAATATCTATATGTGTATATAAATAGTATGTATGTATATGTATATCTATGTGTATATGGATAGATGGACACAATATATTCAAAACTTGTATTTATTTTTGCCTTTTCCCAAAGCAGCAAGTTAGATAACAGAATCTCAGAATTAGATACAAGTCTATCTTGGTGACCTTCTAGGCTGAGCCCCTGGGACTTGTTGGTGTGGATGGTTTGCTTACTTTCCCCATACTTTCTTCTTTGTTTCCATAGATAAACATCATTCAGGGAATAGTGGCAGAAATCAACACCAAGACGGGGGAATCTGAGTGCCGCTATTATAAAGAACGGCTGCTTTACTTGGAAGAAGGCCAGAAAGACTCTCTAATCGACAATTCGAGAGTGCTGTGTTGTCATGGAGAACTGAAGAACAATCGAGGAGTGGTGAGTAGCTACTCTCTTTCAGTGGTTTCCTCCTAGACCTCCCCCAACACTTAATCCATTTGATGCCCAGCCTCCTATGCCTTTCCTACCCAGGGTCACATGCTTTATACAAAAATTGCTTTCCGGTGTCTTTTGTATCATAGGATCCCCTATGTAATTGGATATATATTGTATGTATATTTATGTATTATAATTTATATATAAATAATATGCATTCTGTTTCTAACTTATAATTAATATATACTTACATATTTTATACAAAGTATTTTATTTATTTATTTATTTATTTATTTATTTATTTATTTATTTTAAATTTCACAACCAGTACATATTCAGGAAGAATTTTGGAAACCAACATAGGGTTGCCAACTTTGTATTTTGTTTGATCATGACCTTCAATATCAAATACAGAACAGTTAGCATCTCTTCCTGCTTTAATATCAAAAAACAAGGGGTGATTTTAACAATGTATATTATGATCTCAGAAAAACAGCTCTTAAATTAAAACTCTTAGGTTTATGAGAAATTCTTTGCTTTTTTTATGGATTGGTACCCATCCACACACTGCCATTTTTACTTTTTTAAAACAATAACCTGCCCTCCATTGGCTACATATTTAACTCCACCCAATTTCCTGGCTTTTTATTCCTGAGTAGATATTAAAATTGTTCCTTCTCTCCTGTTGTAGTGACTTGGATGGATCTCCCTGGAGCACATACTACAATGGGTTATAATTATCTACCATATATCTGTCAGTATTTTCCATTATGCTATGATCTTTTAGGGTAAAGACCATGTCTTGTTAATCCCCAGCACCTTATTATGGGGACCTGGCATGGACTAAGCACTCAATAATGTTAGGTGAATGAGTGAAGGAATGAATGAATGAATGTTTGTATAAAGAAAGGATGGATTTAAATTTTGTGTGAGTTCAAAATTCTTTTAACTCACCAGACTATTTTTGTGTGTAGCCAGTAGAAATTAATGCTAATATATATATTGTATATTATAATTTATACATATACATAAAAATATATATCTATATAACAACTAGATTTTATTATATGTAATATGTACTTAAATTCAATGTTGGAAAAGCCATTTAAAAGGAGAATCTCTTCTTTTATTATATTTCATCTTCAGTATCTAGTTAACCCTTAGAATAGAAGCCAAAACTAGATTGAATAGTTCTTAATAAAGCTTTGATGATTCAAGGGACAACCTTTTGACCTGGACTTTGGAGTGGCATTCGTGAGCAAGCTAGGAAATGTTATTTGAAATCATTGAGTGTATGTCATAGCACCCATTCTCAGAGCTGCTGTGGATCCAACCAGCTAATGGTACAACAGAGGTAATGAGACTGGTCACAGGCCACTGCTTGAAGAAGTGTTTCTGTTTGACTATAGAGTTACTGATTGCTAGAAAGCTGAATTCTGCTTCTTGCTGATTTTCAGAAAGCCCTGATGGACTTCTAATGTCTAATACTCTGGCTTCTTAAATATTCTTTCTCAGAAGCCCTGTAGGAAATAGTTAGGGAAATATATCACTGCATGGAATGAGGCCTATTCTCTTTCTGTCCATCAGTAAAGGACTGAGGCTCTGGCTGGATGTACCTAGGGCTTTAAAGATGAACTCTAGTTCATATTTCAGGCAGATAGATTTTTGAAAACAAAGATAGTAGTTGAGGTGGGAGGTTTGTTTTAGTTATTTGCTTTTCCCAGTAGATTATAGAAGCCATTATGAACAAAGTCCTGTGTCAAAAGGAAAGCTCGATAACTTGAGAGCTAAAAGAAGCCGAGACTAAGGATGGAAATTCTCAGTGAACACTCATACATAAGGGATATTTTAAAAAGGTTTCCCAGAGACACCTGGATGGCTCAGTGGTTGAGCATCTGCCTTTGGCTCAGGTCATGATTCTGGGGTCCTGGGATCAAGTCCCACATTAGGCTCCCCGCAGGAAACCTGCTTCTCCCTCTGCCTATGTCTCTGCCTTTCTCTGTGTGTCTCTCATGAATAAATTAATAAAACCTTTAAAAAAAAAAAGTTTCCCACGCAATCTGAGTTCAAATTGTCTATTTTGGTTAGAGGATTGATTGAAGTAGAAACTGTAAAAAAAAAAAAAAAGTTTAGTATATAAAACAAAGGCCAACCCCTTCCTGCCCCATCCCCCAAAGAAGTCTTAACATTCTTTCTATATCCCCCTTCTCAAAAAAAAGGCCCTTAACTTGGTTCTTTTTTGTTGTTGTTATTGTTTTTAGTTTTTCTTTACTCTGTTTAAATGCACATTTGATAAACAAAATCACACTCCTCAACCTCCTTCCACCTAGTACAAAATTATCACTTATATTTCCACCACCCAACATTTGAGCTTTAATTTCTACAAGTGTGTGTGTGTGTGTGTGTGTGTGTGTGTGTGTGTGTGTGTCAGAGTGGGTGTGGGAGGGATCCACAAGTTTCTTTTCTCCCAAATATAAAATTGTCTGATAATGCTGAATGTGCTTCCCCTGCCCCCAAATCAAGATTCTAATCTGAGTTTCCACCTCTTTGAGACCCCCGGGTTCACGTTCCCAAATATCTCCATTGGAAAACCAGAACCAGCTGCAAATGTTGTAGATCTTTTCATTTCAATTCGTCAGCATTTCCAAACTGTGAGAAGAGTCTAGCACTTGGAATTGAATGGAGCCAATTTACCCCAGCTCCACCCAGCAAAATTGCTTTCATGATGTGGTTTGAGACAAGTCTTTATTTTTGAGATTTTCTTTTCACCCACAACACACACATCAGTCATTCAGCCTTTTAAGAACAACCTCTTCAGAGAACTGAGGTTCTGAGGAACATAACTGAGAAGGACCAGTTCTTTGATCATCTTTCTTTGTGGCTAAAGCAGCATGCTCTGGTTCCCTCGGGAATGGGCAGTGTTCCAAGTTGAAGTGCCCGAATGGGGCTGATACTCAGCTCTGTGGTTTAAGGAATAAGTGTTTTTATGGGTTTGGGAAGCAAAGATTAATATTAGGCTTGATATGCCCATCACATCTTTTATAGACTATTGTTCATTATCATCTCTTAGGATTATATTGGGTCCTATAAACCAAAGCTCAGGTGGGGGTGGGGGTAATAACTTCTTTTTTCTTCATTGCTCCTTTTATTCTATTACCCCTTCTCACTTTTTTCTTACGGAAGCTGGAGGCTATGTGTGTCTGCACAGGTTGTGAAATACAATGTGAATTGGTGTCCCTGGAGCTGGCAGTCCTGGCTGCAGATGTCTGTAGGCAGAAAGGCCTTCTCCATGGGGATCCTAGGGAGACATTCCTCCAGGATAGGCACTAAATGCATCTGGAAATATCCCCAAAATGCCTGACTTCTGTTCTGGAGGTAGATTTGAGCTTTGAAGTTTATAATACAATGTGAACCTGGTACCTGGGGAACTCTTACCCACAGAAGTCCACTGATCAACTTCTTATTAGACTGTTGCTTAAGAAAATCCTGTGGATTCTTCTCTTCTAGAAACTGCATGTTTTCCTGTTCCAAGAAGTGCTTGTGATCACTCGAGCTGTCACCCACAATGAGCAGCTCTGCTACCAGTTGTACCGGCAGCCAATCCCTGTAAAGGACCTCCTACTGGAAGACCTGCAGGATGGAGAAGTGAGGCTGGGCGGCTCCTTGCGTGGGGCATTTAGCAACAATGAGAGAAGTATGGATGGCAGTCAGTTTTGACCTGTTGAATGGTTTTGGTTGTGGTGGTTCAGAGGGAGTGGCTGGGGGAAAGAGAAGAGCCATGGCCTCAGAGTCACGCTACATTCCAGTGCTGTCTCATTACTCACTGCCTGTGTAACCTTGTGCAATCTCTGTGAGCCTCAGTTTCCCATCTGCAAAATGGGCATGTATACATTCCTACTTTCTAAAGTTGTTTTAAGGATTAAGATACTACAAGTAAACCTGTCTGCACAAAACAGGTGCTCCTTAGGTTCCTTTTCTCTATCTCCTTCTATTGAATAAAAGCATGCTTGACACCTGTTAGTCCCTATGTCGATACCAGTTGCTTACTGGTGGCTCTTGTTGAGCCAGCAGGCTGGTCCCTGAAGAAGCTCGAGAATGGTCATCTGGGTTGAGGATTCATCTGCAATTACTTGAATGGGCTTCCCTAACTTGAGACTTAAACAAAGAAATTAACCAAGAGAAGCTAAGATGGCAGCGTTTCCAGAGTATCTTGTATGTGTCATTCCAGGAACTAGTACACACTGGTAAACTAGGTCAAATTCCTTGCCCCTACAGAGCTTACATTATGATAGGAGATAAACGATGAAGAAATATTCAGATGCCATTAAGAGAACTAAAACCTAGTATAAGGTAGATAGGGATAACAGCTGGAGGTTTGCTTTGGGGGAAATGATCAGAGGAGTCTTCCTTGAGAAAGTGACATTCAAGCCTCTTGGGTTAACACTGGCATCATATTGTCAAAATAATGAGTATGTACTGCCTCTTACCTACTCATCAGTTCCTCCACCTTGGTGGTGGTGGTGCTGGTGGTGGTTGAATACTGACTGTGTGCCTGTAATTGTATCAGTACATATATTATCACATTTAGCCCTCATAATAATCTTATAAGATAGGTTCTCTTTGTTTCTCCCATTTTACAAAGAAGGACACTGAGACATGGAGAAGTTAAGGCGCTTGCCAGGAGCAAAGGGTGGAGCCTGAATTTGTCTGAAGTGGTAGTTCCCCAGCCCACTGGCTACAGAATTAGTGCAAGGGGACTGAGCACACGTGCTTCTGTGAACCAAGCGTTGCACATGGCATGTGGGACCTGTTATGTGCCAGTTAAACTAAATAAAAGGTCTTCCAAACTGTACACTACCGTTTTTCAAATGCACACAACTCCTCTGGAGATAATGAAAATGCATTTTTATTTTAAAATGAAACTGAACTTGTAACTGCTCTGAGTCTTTACCTATCTTCTCAACCATTCAGGTACTAGATATACAGGTACCATTGTGTGGAGGATCATGGGCATGTTTTGATATTCCATAGAGCTTCTGAAACTTGAAAAGGCTGTAGTTTGGGGCAGTGGTTGAAATTCCAGATTATTAGGCCCACCGACCTTGTACCTATTGAATCCTAATCTCTAAGGGTAGGGTCTGGGCATCTATGTTTTCAACAAGTTCACAAGGGATTTTAATATGCACCCGGGTTTAAACTGAGGTCCATTTGCTAGCATCACAGGCAACTGAGAGTTACCTTGGCATCAAACTTAGTCAGTGGTGGCTGCAGGGCAGAGCTGAGCCATGTCCTGGACTGATGGGACAGGTTTCACAATGAATGAATGATGTCTGCCCTAGATACAGGGGGAGTTAAGGCCATCTTTGACCTGGGAAAGACCTGTCCATTGACCTTTTTTATATGTATTTTTCACTTCTAGTTAAAAACTTCTTCAGAGTAAGTTTCAAAAACGGATCCCAAAGTCAGACCCACTCACTACAAGCCAACGACACCTTCAACAAACAGCAGTGGCTCAACTGCATTCGTCAAGCCAAAGAAACAGTTCTGTGTGCTGCTGGGCAGGCTGGGGACCTGGACTCCGAGGGACCGTTCCTAAATCCTGCCACTGGGAGCAGGGAGCCACAGGGAGAAACAAAACTTGAGCAGATGGACCAATCAGACAGTGAGTCAGACTGTAGTATGGACACGAGTGAGGTCAGCCTCGACTATGAGCGCATGGAACAGACAGACTCTTCCTGTGGGAACAGCAGGCACGTTGAGAGCAATGTCTGACAGAGGCGTGTGTACTTCCTGGAAGTAACCCTGTGTCTTACCTGTACAGTATTTGCATTCCACAAATGGAACAGTTTGGAGAAGCACTTTTTAATACTTTCGTGACCCTGTTGACCCAGTCCCTTGTATCTGTATCCTTGTCCCTAGTACTGTAACTGCCAATCTGTCTGTGTAAGCTGGGGTTCCGTGGCAACTCACCTTGTGTTGCATTTCACAAGTGTCTGGATGGTTGGAGAGGTACTTGAACAAGTTACTTTCATGTGTTCTGCTGGATTTAAACCAATAGAAAAGAATCTCTAAACTACTGTTTCATGTAGATTGCTTAAGAGTCCTCCTGTGTTTTCTCTAGTGCTTTTCTAGCTCTTTGACATGATAGCTGAAAGCATGGAATTTACAGGGCATGAGGAAGTCACTTGTGTATCATGATGATCTTTGCAGGAAAACGGAAAAAGATCAGTCCTTACAGTGAACCTGGTTCAATGTTATCCATCCCAAAAGCGTGAACACATACTTGGGGATTCTGGATGCTTAATTTTGCAAAGGAAGAAGCACTATGTTGATATCATTCAGTGCAAATAATCTATTAGGACTTGGAATAGTCTCTTGGAATAGACCTTAAGAGAACTAGCCCAAAAGCAGCTGTCAGCTCTGAATCTTGAATGAAATGCAGTTGCACTAAGGGGTCTCTGTCATAGTTGCTGGCTTGCTTTAGAGAGCCATTTCAAATACCAGAATAGAACTCAAAAGGCCTGGGGGATACCTGGCAGGATAATGAGAAGGCCCATCATCACTTTGTTTCATGTGCCAAGGGCTACTCATATTTTGGAGCATTGAGGAAGAGACTGTAGGTGAGTCAGTGACTCTGTTTATCGAAACATATGAGAAGAATTTGGAAGAAGTGCTTCATCATGACCTTAGGCAGGAAACATTCAGAGAAAAGCAAGATCCAGTGCCCTTCTGGGAGAGGCCAGAGTCTTGGGTTTTCCTGCTCTGCTTTTGGGTCAACACTTTGCCGTCTCAGGCTCTGTGCTATGATCAGTCATAATTACATTCTCTGTAGGCCAATTTTAATTAACTCTATGATTAAGTAGAATCAGTTAGCCAAACTAGTAACCTCCTTGTCTAGCCTTGATTTACAATGCAGGGTAGACTGCCAACCTTTAAAAAAAGTTAACTGAATACACAGAGAAGCTCCCTGTGAGTGTAAATATCAAGGATGACTTGTGCAAAATTATTCCCACACCAGCACTAGTAGTAATGATTCTAAATTATTGCCAAAAATTTTTTTTAAATCTTCTGTGTCTTTTGAGTTTACAGAAAGCAGTAAATGCTATGTTATCATTTTATTATGTACATCTAACATGTGCATTCAAAGAAGCTGTGTGACAAGATGTATCAATATGAAAACAAGGTAATATTACTTATTTTTCAAAAACGAAAAAATATTGTGGTCAATTTTACCCTGTAAAACATATTTCTGTATTTATAGATTTTAAACTTGGTGAATTTTTTTCTATTATGAGTTTATTTAAAATTGCTTTGTTTCTCAAATCGTTATTGATTTAGCAAGTGAATGAACTGCAGATAAAAGCAGACATAAGCTGAGAACTGATGTTTGATGGTGGAGGAAGAGGAAATCATTTTCTGCAAGAGCCATCGGCCACTTTGGCCAGTATGTTGAGACAAGAGGTCTGTTAAGTACTGGCCTATGAGAAGAAAGTGAATGTTTTGATGAAATGAATGTTTTTGTATAATGGCCTTAAACTTTTCTGGAAGCATTTCAAATAAATTACATTAAAATGTTACCCTCTCTGTGTACAGTATGTGCACTAGAAATGTCAAATTTCAACTATCTTCCTAGGAGGTTCTTTCTGGAATTTTTGCTTCTTGTGCCCAAATACAAACTTTAAAATGGGGTGCAGGTTGGAATAAATGTTTTGATTTGATCTATCAAGACTTTTGCAGAGGTCCTGTTTCTAAGATCTATTTTTTCAAGCATTCTCAACTCATTTACTTATTCATTTATTCATGTTTCACTTCTGTATCTTGAATCTGTACCTCATGTAAAGTCAAGAGATAAGTCATGATTGTGATAGGAAAAGAGTGTTGAATCTCACTGCTAGGATAGGCGACTGTTGAAAAAATTGACACCAAATAGTAGAAAGCAAATTCTACTTGGAAATTCTTAATGGAGGGGGCACCTGGGTGGCGCAGTGGTTGAGCATCTGCCTTCAGCTCAAGTCATGATCCCAGGGTCCTGGGATCAAGTCCCACATCGGGGTCCCCGAAGGGAGGCTGCTTCTCCTTCTGCCTGTGTCTCTGCCTCTCTCTGTGTGTTTCTCATAAATAAATAAAATTTTTTTTTAAATTCTTACTGGAAATTCAAGCCACTTTTTCTTGAGTTTAGTGGTTAATTTGGGGGCACCTGGGTGGCTCAGTCACTTAAGCAACCATCTCTTGATTTTGGCTCAGGTCGTGATCTCAGAGTTGTGAGATTGAGCCCCACACAGGGCTCCATGCTCAGCAGAGGAGTGTGCTTGAGAATTAACATTTTAATGCCAGCTCTCTGAAAAATAAATAAATAAATCTTTTATAAATATGGTTAGTTTTATTCCTCCAAAGAGTAGTCTTTATTTTTTTTATTTTATTTATTTGTTTAGAATTGTGGGGGAGAAAGAAAGAGAGAATCTTAAGCAGGTTCCACATTGAGTGTGGAGCCCAACACAGGTCTCCATTTCACAACCCTGAGCCAAAACCAAGAGTCAGACAATCAACTAAGCCACCCAGGTGCCCCCAAAAAGTAGTCTTTAGATGAAAAGGCTAAAAACTAGGGGATCCGTGGGTGGCTCAGCATTTTGGCGCCTGCCTTTGGCCCAGGGCGCGATCCTGGAGACCCGGGATCGAGTCCCGCGTCAGGCTCCCGGCGTGGAGCCTGCTTCTCCTTCTGCCTGTGTCTCTGCCTCTCTCTCTCTCTCTCTGTTTGTGTGTCTATCATAAATAAATAAATAAATCTTTAAAAAAAAAAAAAAGAAAAGGCTAAAAACTTTTAAGCTATTGGTCACCAATTCTCAATAACAGGGTGGCTCAATAGAGCTGGTAGATAGTCTCATCTTTTAATAAACTCCCACCATTTTCTGTAACCTGCTGTTAATTCTAAGATTAGTCAATATATTCACATAAATGTAAGTCCAATTTTTCCTTTTCCAAATGAAAACTCACTCCTCATCCTTTTCTTTCTCCTCCTTCCTTTCCATCCTCCTTGTCTTTCTTTGGTGCTTCTTTGGATGTCCCTTCCACCTCAGATTACCATGATCATACTGACTTTGATACTGGAGGCTGACTGGTAGTGTACTAACATGTTGTGGGTTAGTACAAATGACTGAGGGCTAAATGGTTTTCTTCAGTTTATTCTCAAGATGTTATTTTACACATAACTAGATGTAATCCTTGCAGTCAAAATGAAAAGTCAGAAGCAAAGAAGAGTAAGAACCAGCAATTTTGTGCAAAATTAGAGTGTGGTTTCAGCTTCTGGGTTGTGGTCACCAGCAGTGACTGCTTTCATTTCCATCCCTGGCACAGTCTTCAGCAGCTGAGAATGTAAAACTCTTCATTACAACAGTGCTGTTTTCACAAAATTTCTGTGAGTACAGGAAACTGCAATCCACTGTCTTGGAAAGCAAGCTGTTAAACTTTCCATTTACATTCTGTCTGTGTCCACCTTTTACTAATTCTCCTAAAGCCTGAGAACTCTTAGGGAGATTAGATCACACAGTTTTATTTGAGCCATTTCCCCACCTGACTCCCCTTGGCTACAGAGAACCCACACTGGACACCCCTTCTCACTGATGCAGTTGGCTCATTTAACTCATACTGTCTTTGTTTGTTGACAGAATGCTGGAATTATCGCATTGAAAGGGAATTTGAAGAGGGTGACTCAAGCCCAAACCTACCAGAAAGAATCTGAAGATCATGAAGATTTAAAACCTTGTTCATAGAAACACACAATGAGAAAAGGTGACTATATTCACTGCACCTACTATGCCTTCATGCAAACAAGCTGCGAAACAATCGCTGCTCATAGTTTCACACCTTCTTCCTCCAAGCTTGGTAGGCACATTAGTCGGTTGTGTAGATTCACCCAGACTAAGCACTTCTTCAACTGACCTGGAGAGCATAGCGAGGAATTGGAAACCATGCTTCATGACTTTGAAATCTGATCATCTAGTTCAGGAAACGGGATGGGCATTCAAAATGACTGGTCCATTGACACATATGTGTTCACACACAGACACACTTAAATGTTAATGAACTATGCTACTCGTCTGTGAAAGGTTTGAAGAATATCATCCTGCAAGTGTTGTATTCACTGTATCTGTTTCTGTGTCTGTGAAGAGACACCTTAAACCTCCAGGCCATTTAAAAAAGTGAGATAGTGAATATGAAATCACTTTGAAAACTACTAAGAGATAATAGTTTTCATTGTTGTTATTTAATACTTTTAAATTTACATACAGCATTATGAAATTTCTCAAAAGTATGGCATTGGCCTTTTTCATTCATTGTACTGAATAATTGAAAGAGGGGTAAGTGGTCTTCTCAATCCAGCAAATCCAGAGTATTTTTTTGTATTTTTTCTTTGGTATTTTCTTTCCCACAATTTTCTGGGTTTTTCTTTCTCTCTTTCTTTCTTTCTTTCTTTCTTTCTTTCTTTCTTTCTTTCTTTCCTTTTTTTCTTTCTTTCTTTCATCAACCCCAGAAAGAGATTTTAAACCTTGTGGATTTGGTCTCTTATTCTTGATTGGTTTTCAAAAATCCTTATCCCTTTATTCCTACTTTTCATTTCCTTATATTTTGTTCTCTCTCTTCATTTACCTCTCCAAAGCCACTCTCTAACCTGATTCTTCCTTTACTGTGCCTGTGGGACTTGCATGTACTTCAACGGGCTCTCTTGCTTGTAGCTTCTGACCAGAGGGGAGTCCTTGCATGACATCAGAGAGGGCAACAAGTGAGGT
Organism: Vulpes lagopus; assembly: GCF_018345385.1. Lineage (NCBI taxonomy): Eukaryota > Metazoa > Chordata > Mammalia > Carnivora > Canidae > Vulpes > Vulpes lagopus. Next base: position 24,579,124 of record NC_054830.1, on the reverse strand, counting down.
TAGAGTATTTATCCTCCGGCTCTCTTGAAGAATGCCTCGGTCTGACTGCATCTCTTGACATGAATTCACAACTCCCCTCAAGGAGTCCTCTCTGAGTTCCCATTAAGCTTGCCAGCCTAGGATTGTACCAGCCTACCGTCACTAGCCGTAGGAGACTGCATTGTTTCTATACCCTGCCCACAAGTGCATAAGTCCTTTATGAAGTCCTCCTTGAATTAACCTAATTTGAATCTGCTGCAGAGCTTGCTAAGCCTCTGACAGATACTAGTGTCTGACATAATAAACATTATTTAACATGTGCTATCATCATCATCATCACTGTTATTCCACCATCTGCATTCTATTTTCATGTGTTGTGGTTCAAGGATACAAAGATCTTGTGGAATCATCAAAGATGGATTTTGTGTTTCTGTTTCTTATTGTTGTGATGGATTGTTTTCTGAGAAGAAACATGAAAATATATTTCAAAAACAAAGGCAAAATAGACTTTTTCAGGCATACCAAAGTCAAAAGAGTTCATAACCAGCAGGCCTATACTACAAGAAATGTTAAAGGATCTTCTTTCAATCGAAGAAAAATGACACTAGATGGACATATGGATCCACACAATAGAAAGTAGAACCGTAAAAATGCAACTATGTGGCAAAATAAGAAATACTCTTCTTCTTGTTTAAATCTCCTTAAATTAATGACTTCCAGCTATTATAGAGTAACAAGTATTACTTTTACCTTTTCATCTGAAAAAAGAGAGAGAGAGAGAATATACATGCAGCTGTGGTTTTGAAGACACTAGACATCAGATATGGAAGAACAATGGACCTAAGAGACAGAGAGCAAATGAGTGAGGCCTATGATTTGCTCCAGCTTCTGGCCTTGAGAGAGTTTTCAGGCAGCAGTGCAGAGAGTGGAAACCCAGTGAACTCACTGAGTGGAATAGATGGAGCTGAAAGTGAAGGGAGACCAAGGCAGCTATGATTTAGAGAGGGGACCAATGCCTAACGAGAGAACAGTGGTGGTCTGCAGAGGGACCCACTCAGGTGCTCAGCTGAGTACTGATCAGTGTACACATGTGAAAAAACTACCCAAGGGTGGTACAACCTATCAAAAAGGATTAGAGGGAACTCACACAGTGCTGGGAATAGTGCCTGTTCCCACAAACCACACCAGAAGAATATCACAATTGAGTAAAGTGCTCAGAAGGGCCTACTTTCAGGTGTGGGGAATAATTAACTCTATAGTAAACACTACTCTGGTTTCCACCTAACAAGTCTTAAAAGAAAGGCTAAAAAGGATCAAACCATTTCCAAGCAACTTAACTGCATCCCAGAATAAAACTCAATTATTTATAGAACTTCAAAATTATCCCGCATCTAACAGGGTAAAATTCACAGTGCCTGACATCTAATCAAGGGCTATAAGGCATGCAGGAAAGTACAACCCATAGTGAAGAAAACTATATAAAAAACAATTGAAACCAACTCAGAACTGACACCAATGTTGGGATTAAAAGAAAAATGCTTGAAAAGTTATAGCTGTGTTCCATATTTTTATGGTAGGTGGAGAAATAAAAATAGTTTTAAAAAGACCCGGGGCAGCCCGGGTGATTCAGCGGTTTAGCGACGTCTTCAGCCCAGGGTGTGATCCTGGACACCCAGAAATGAGTCCCACATCGGGCTCCCTACATGGAGCCTGCTTCTCCCTCTACCTGTGCCTCTTCTTCTCTCTCTGTGTCTCTCATGAATAAATAAATAAAAATCTTAATTTAAAAAAAAGGAAAAAAAACCCACAAATTTAACTTCTAGAGATGCAAGCTACCATGGATGAGATGAACAATACACTGGGTGGGATTAATAGCAGATTATACATTGCAGGAAAAAAAATTAGTAATATAAACTATTAGCAATATAAACTATTCACCATTAAACATAAAAGATAATTTTTTAATGAAAAAAGCATCAGTGTGTCACAAGACAAATTTATAAAACCTGTACATTGAAAATTTAAAACATTGATGACAAAAATTAAAGAATACCTAAATGAATGAAAAAAAAATACCATGTTCATGATTTGGAAAACTCAATATTTTCAGCTCTCCCCAGTATTAATTCATAGATTTAACACAATGCAAATCTGAATCTAATTGGGATGGTTTGTAGAAGTTGACAAGTCAATTCTAAAATTCATATGAAAATCTATGAGACCTAGAATAGCCAAAACAACTCTAAAGATTAACAAAGTTGGAAGACTTATCCAAAACTTATAGGGCACTTGGCTGGCTCAGTCAGTGGAGCATGTGTTGGGGTTGTGGGTTCAGGCCCTACATTGGGTGTAGAGATTACTTAAAAAAAATAATAAAGTCTTAAAAAAAGTATGAAACTTAATATAAAGCTACAAATTCCAAAACAGTGTAGTTGGTATACATATAGACAATCAATAGACCCAAATAGAGTCCAGAAGTATAACCAACCATATGGTCAACTGATTTTCAACAAAAAATGTGAAGGCATTTCAGTGTAAAAGAATATTTTTTAAATAAATGATGCTAAAATAACTGGATATCTAAATTCATCAAGACCTAGAAATTTAGACTTATATCACATCTTATTTTAAAAAATTAACTCAAATGGACCATAGACATAAACTAAAACTATAAAACTAAAAACTATAAAATCTTAAGAAGAAATTATGAGAAAATCTTTGTGACCTTGGATAAGGCAAACACAAAGGTAAGGCAAATTTGAGGTTAGATATAACTTCAAAATCAAAATCCACAAAAGAAAAAACTGATAAATTGAACTTCATTATAAGTGACATAAAAAGTGACATTGAACTTCTCTTCACAAGAGATGGTTAAAAGACTGAAAATACAAGCAGTAGAATGGGAGAAAATGTTTGCAAACAAAATCTCTGATAGAGAACTTGAATCCAATGTATATAAATAAATATGAAAATTCAATAACAATTGAATTTTAAAATGGACTAAAAATTCTGCACAGCAAAGGAAATTATCAACAAAAGTAAAAGACAACCTACTGAATGGGAGAAGATATTTGCAAATGACATATTCGATAACAGGTTAGTATCCAAAATATATTTAAAAAGTATGTAACTTAATACCAAAAAAATAATAATCCAATTAAAAAATGAGCAGAAGACATGAACAGACATTTCTCCAAAGAAGACATACAGATGGCCAAGAGACACATGAAAAGATGCTCAACATCATTCATCATCAGGAAAATGAAAATGTAAATCAAAACAAGTTATCACTTCACACCTCAAAATGGCTAAAATCAACATAAGAAACAATAAATATTGATGAGGATATGGAGAAAAAGGAATCCTTGTGCACTGTTGGTAGGAATGCAAACTGGTGCAGCCAGTTTCCAGTTGTGGAAAACAGTATGAAGGATCCTCAAAAAAGTAAAAATAGCACCCTATAATGCTTCTATTTTTAGTAATCACACTACTGGGTAGTTACCCAAAGAATATGAAAACACTAATTTGAAAGGAAATAAGCACCCCTGTGTTTATTGCAACATTACTTACAATGGCCAAATTATGTAAGTGTCCATCAATAAATGAATGGATAAAGAAGATGTGGCATGAAATATTATTTAGCAAAAAAAGAAAAAGAAATCTTGCTATTTGCAACAACATGGTTGGAGCTAGAGAGTATAATGCTAAGTGAAATAAGTCAGAGAAAGACAAATACCGTATGATTTCACTCATACCTAAAATTTAGGAAACAAAACAAAGGGAAATAAAGAGAGACAAACCAGAAAAATAGACTTAACTGTAGAGAACAGACAGATAACTAACTACCAGAGGGGAGGTGGGCAGAACAATGTGTGAAATAGGTGAAGGGGATGAAGAGTATACCTATCTTGATGAATGCAATAGAATTGTTGAATCACTATATTGTACCCCCAGAACTAATTTACCACCTTTTTTTGCAATTAAAAAAACAGGAAGATTACAACTTGAATAAGAAAAAACAATTGGGGAACCCTGGGTGGCGCAGCGGTTTAGCGCCTGCCTTTGGCCCAGGGTGCGATCCTGGAGACCCGGGATCAAATCCCACATCGGGCTCCCGGTGCATGGAGCCTGCTTCTCCCTCTGCCTGTGTTTCTGCCTCTCTCTCTCTCTCTCTCTCTCTCTGTGTGTGTGTGTGTAACTATCATAAATAAATAAAAATTAAAAAAAAAAAAAAAAGAAAAAACAATTGTGTTCAGCTCCTTGCTCAGCAGGAAGTCTGCTTCTCCCTCTGCCTCTGCCCTTCCCCCCCGACCCCAGCTTGTGCTCTCTCTCTCTCTCTCTCTCCCCCCACTTCTCTTGAATAAATAAAATCTTAAAGAAAAAGAAAGAAGAAAGAAAGGAAGAGAAAAAGAAAGAAGAAGAAAAAGAAGAAAGAAAGAAAAAGAAGAAAGAAGAAAGAAAGAAAGAAAGAAAGAAAGAAAGAAAGAAAGAAAAGAAAGAAGAAAGAAAGAAGAGAGAAAGAGAAAGACAAGCAATTAAAGCTAACATCAATACATCAAATACTGGCAATATTTGACCAGGATTTTAAATCAGCCATCACAATAATGCTTCAAAAATCAACTGCAAATTCTCTTGAAACAAATTTTAAAAATAGAAAATCTCAGCAAAGAAATAGAACTTACATGAAACAGTTATCAAGTGGAAATTTTAGAATGTGAAAATACAACCAAAGAAATTAAACCAAAAAGCCCTTTGGGCTTGATAGTAAAGTGGAGATTATAGACAACAGGATCAGAAATTCAAAGACAGATCAATAGAATTGACCTGAACCATAGAGAGAAAATGAACTAGAAAGAAACAAAGAGAGCCCCAGGAACATGTAAGACTTAAAAAAAAAAAAAACAAAAACAAAAAAAAACCTAACATTGGCATTACACAATTACACACAACCCAAATAAGTACAAGTTAAACTGGGAAAATCTGAGTAAGATTGGCATATATTATCAAGGTCAACACCTCCACCTATTCCCATCCTGCTGTTGGCTCCAGCTGACTATTCTTTTTTCTGTCACTGTAGATTAGGGTTTATTTTTCTAGAGTTTCATATAACTGAAACAACATAGTATATATTCTTTTGTGTTTGGCTGCTTTTCCTCATCACAACGGTTTTAAAATTCAATCAGGTTGTCATATATATCAATAGTACATTCCTTCTTATTAATGAATCATATTCTATGATGTGAATATACCACAATTTGCTTATGCATTCACCTGTTGATGGATTTATAATTAAAACTACTGTAAACATTCACATACAAGTCTTACTGTAGACCTATATTTTCATTTCTCTTGGGTAAATTAGTGCAGCTGATGGGGTATATATTAGGTGTATTTTAGTTTAATAAGAAACTTCTGAACTATTTTTCATATGATTGTATCATTTTATATTCCCAGGAGTAAATCTCAGTTACTCTGTGTCTTCAAAAACACATGGTATTGTTTGGTTTGTTTCTCCATCTCTTTTTCATGGGACTAGTGGGCATGTAACCATATCTGATAGTGATTTTAATTGTATTTCCCTGATTACTAAAAATGTTGAGATTCTTTTCATGTACTTTATAAGTCACCCTCATATCTACTTTTGTAAAGTGTCCAAATATTTTGCCTATTTTTGTAGAGTTGCTTGTGCTCTCAGTATTGAGTTCTGAGAGCTCTTTATATATTCTGGAACGTAAGTCTTTATCCAGTTTTTGCTTTGCCGATGACTATCCTTCCATCAATAATACTACATAGCCTTGACTCTTGTAGCTTTATAGCACTTCTTAAAGTTAGATAGTCTAAACATTATTTTTTTTTCTTGTTTATTTTTCATGATGACTTTGGCTATTTTAAGTCCTCTGTTTCTTTTTCCAAATAAATTTTAGAGTAAGCTTATCAATTTTTACCAAAAAAGCCTACTGAGATTTTGACTGGCATTATATTGATTATAAAAATCAATTTGAAAGACAGCCCGGGTGGCTCAGCGGTTTAGCGCCACCTTCACTTCAGCCCAAGGGCCTGATACTGGAGTCCCTGGATTGAGTCCCACGTCGGGCTCCCTGCATGGAGCCAGCTTCTCCCTCTGCCTCTCTCTCTCTCTCTCTCTCTCTGTATCCCTCATAAATAAATAAAATCTTTTAAAAAAATCAATTTGAAGAGAATTGCATTTTAATAATATTGCCTTTCAATCAATGGACATGCTTTTTCTCTGTATACATTTATGTCTTTGAATATATCAAGGTAAGTTCTCTCTACTCCTAATTTACTGAGAGATTATTTTGCTTTGTTTTTTTGTTTGTTTGTGTGTTTGTTTTAAACACTTCACCCATTCATTTATGAAAGACACTTAGAGAGAGAGGTAAAGACACAGGCAGAGGCAGAAGCAGGCTCCATGCAAGGAGTCCGATGTGGGACTCGATCCCGGGTCTCCAGGATCACGCCCTGGGCTGAAGGCAAACGCTCAACCGCTGAGCCACCCAGGCGTCCCTGCTTTGTTTTTTATAGCTTGAATGGATGTTGAATTTCATCTAAAGTTATTTAATTTATTGAGGTGATCATATGGTTACCCTTTTTTAATAGTATAATCCTATTAATTTCTAATATTAAACCAAATTTGCATTCTTAAAATATATGCTACTTGATCTTAGAGTATCCTTTTTTCTAAAAGAATTTATTTTTAAGTAACCTCCACACCCAGTGCAAGGCTCAAATTCACAACCCTGAAATCAAGAGTTGAATGCTCCACTGAGTGAGCCAGTCAGGCACCCCTTAGGGTATCCTTTTTAATCCTTGAAAATCTATTAAGACTTGTTTTATATCCCAGAATATGGTCTATTTTGGTGAATATTTCATGTGTGTTTGAAATGAATGTGAACTCTGATATCGTTAGGTAGGATGTCAATTAGATGAAGTTGGTTTATAGTGCTGTTTAATTAAGTATTCTATTATCAATGTTGATTTCCTGTCTACTTTTTATATCAATTAATTTTTTAAGTATTCATATTTCCAAATATAATTTTGGATTTGTCTCTTTTTCCTTTAGTTCTATAAGTTTTTGTGTATGTATTTTGAAGCTTTGTTATTCTGTACAAACACATTTAGGATTGGCATATCTTCTAGATGAATTAACCCCTTTACCATTATGAAATGTCCTCTATTTCTGGTAATATTCCTCATTCTAAAACTTTCTTTTTAATATTAATATAACCACTCTAGCTTTCTTCTGATTAGTGCATAAATGATATATCTTTTGTCATCATAGCTTTTGATTTGTATGTCTTTACATTTAGATAGATTTCTTGCAAAAGGCATTACAGGTCTCACATTTTTTAAAATCTTGCCTGACAATCTGTCTTTTAATTGGAGGCTTTATGCCCTTTGTACTTAAAGTAATTAATAATATACTTCATTATAGGTTTACCATCTTGCTACTTGTTTTGTTTATGCTCCATGTTCTTCTTTCCTTTTTCCTACCTTTAGAATTAGTGTTTTTTAATATTTCATTTTATCTCCATTATTGATTTATTATTCTCTCTCTGTCTCTCTCTGCCTCTGTCTCACTCTTTTTTTTCATAGTGGTTGTTATCACAATCTTATTCTAACTCTTATTACAGTCTACCATGAAGTAATATTAAACTGTTTCATGTATAATTTAAGAAACTGATACCAATATATTTCCATTTCCTCTTTTCCATTCTTTGTGCTAATGTTATACAATTTGTTTCCTTTTGTAATAAGCCCTACAATTCACTGTCATTATATTTTCTTAATAAAGGTATTCATCTTCTTTAATTAAGTACTTAGATAAAAATCATGTTATATTTGGAGCACCTGAGTGGCTCAGTTAAGCATCTGCTTTCTGCTCAGGTCATGATCCTGGGGTCCTGGAATTGAGCCTCCATCAGGGCTCCCTGCTCAGGTGGGGAGCCTATTCTCCCTCTCCCTTTGCCCCTCCCCCCACTTGTGCACTCTCTTTGTCAAATAAATAAATAAAAACCTTTTTAAAAATCATGTTATATTTATCCACTTATTCGCCATTTGTACTACTTTTACGTCCTTTGTATATATCAAGATTTCCTTTGTTATCATTTTATTTCAGCCTACAGAACTCTTTTATTGGAGGTCTACTAGTAACAAATTCCTTCAGTTTTTGTTGGAAAAAGTTATGCTGTAATTTTTAAGGGATATTGCATTAGATATAGAATTCTAGTCTGACAATGTTTTTTCTCTCAGCACTTTAAAGATGCAATGGCATTATTTTCTGTTTTGCATAGTTTCTGATGATAGTTTCTGGTAATTCTTACCTTATTCATTTGTATGGAATGTGGTGGTGGTTGAGGGTGGTGTTTCTTTGTTGTTGTTGCATCTAGGATCATCTCTTAATTATCGATGTTCAACAATTTGATTATGACACAACTTGTTATGGTTTGTATCTATGAATGTGTTTAACTTTCTTGGAGTTCATTGAGTTTCTTGAATCTCTGAATTTATAATTTTCACAAAATTTGGAAAACTATAGTGCATTATTTATTCAAATAGTTTTTTGTACTCCCCTCCTTTTGGGACCCAATTACACATATTAATTAGACAACTCCATGTTTTTTCCCGTAGGTCACTGAGGCTCTGTTCATTCGATTTTCCAATCTTTTAAAAATCTGTGCTTTATTTTATATGGATTCTATTGCTAGGTCTTCAAGTTCACTGGCTTATTTTTTAGCAGTGTCTAATCTTATTAGTGCCATCTAAAGAAACTTTAATTTCTGATACTATATTTTTCAATTCAGCATGTTCTATTTGGTCTTTTTATCTATCTTCCATTTCTTTCCTCATTGTGCTTATATTTTTTTATTTTAATAATAAATTTATTTTTTATTGGTGTTCAATTTGCCAACATACAGAATAACACCCAGTGCTCTTCTCGTCAAGTGCCCCCCTCAGTGCCCGTCACCCATTCATCCCCACCCCCCGCCCTCCTCCCCTTCCACCACCCCTAGTTCATTTCCCAGAGTTAGGAGTCTTTATGTTCTGTCTCCCTTTCTGATATTTCCCACACATTTCTTCTCCCTTCCCTTCTATTCCCTTTTACTATTATTTATATTCCCCAAATGAATGAGACCATATAATGTTTGTCCTTCTCCGATTGACTTATTTCACTCAGCATAATACCCTCCAGTTCCATCCACGTTGAAGCAAATGGTGGGTATTTGTCATTTCTAATGGCTGAGTAATATTCCATTGTATACATAGACCACAGCTTCTTTATCCATTCATCTTTCGATGGACACCGAGGCTCCTTCCACAGTTTGGCTATTGTTGTGCTTATATTTTTATTTAAATATACTTACATTGTTATAATAGCTATTTTAATATTCTTATCTGTTTGTTAGTTCCATCATCCCAATAATTTCTATGTCTGTTTTTACTGACTGATTTTTTTCCCGTTGGTTATGAATCAACATTTTCCTGATTCTTGGCACGTCTAATAATATGTTATCAGATCTCATAATGTATCTGATCCATTATGATACACTCATTATGAGTGTCTGAATTTGTTGTTTTCCTTTATAGAATGTTAGGCTCTGTTCTGGCTGGCAGGTAAGTGAATTATTGAACAATTTCATGCTTTTAAGACCTATTTTGATTTTTGCTACAACACATGCCTTTACTCTGGGAATTGTTCATTCTTACTACTAAGTTGAGAGTTCGGGTTAATTGAAGTTCCCACAGATTACTGAGTATTCTCTAAGTATTACTTAATTTACAACTGCCCGGTCTTTCTTTGCCCTATCTTATGAATGTTCATCTACATATGCATGGTCAGGGGATGTCCTAGTGAACTCTGGGTCTCCTTCTGCACAGCTCCCTATTCTCTAGAACTCTGTCTAGCTCTCTAGTCATCTTGGCCTCACCAACTTTTCAACTCAGAGACTTCTGGCTTCTGTTTGCATTCCCCTCCCTGCATCCATGCTTGGAATGGCCTCTAGGCAAAAATCTGGGGTGGCTGTAGGAGTCTATCTTTTTGTTTCCCTTCTCTCAGGGGGTCCCAATCCATACTTCCTATTGTCTAACGTCTGAATACCAATGTTATATATTTTGGCCAATTTCTTAGCTGCTTAGATGGGAGGGCTATGTCTGATCTTAGTTATCCCAGTTTTACTGGAAGCAGGGGGCCTAAAATCATTTTTAAAATTTGTATTTTAAAATATACCAGATATGGATAGATTATAGATATAGACATATAAATATATAGTGAAATATTATTCAGCCTTAAAAAGGAAGAAAATTCTGACGCAGGCACACTGTGGATGAACCTTGAGGACATTGTGTTAAACGAGCAAGCCCATCACAAGAGGACCTGGGATGGAGTCCCACGTTGGGCTCCCTGCATGGAGCCTGCTTCTCCTTCTGCCTTTGTCTCTGCCTCTCTCTCTCTGTGTGTGTGTGTGTGTGTGTGTGTGTCTCTCATGAATAAATAAATAACAGCTTTTTTTAAAGATTCATTTATTTATTTATTCATGAGAGACACAGAGAGAGAAAGGCAGAGACAGAGGCAGAGAGAGAAACAGGCTCCATGCAGGGACCCCCATGTGGGACTCGATCCCAGGACTCTAGGATCACACCCTGGGCTGAAGGCGGCGGTAAACCGCTGAGCCACCCAGGCTGCCCAATAAATAAAATCTTAAAAAAAAAAACACATATATATTCACATAGCCTTCTGCTGAATATTTAAAAATATTGTTAAGCAATATAAAAAAGTGGCTAGGGTCTAAAAAACTGCATAGTGAAGTTTTGCTGCCCTCTGCTGGAAAGTTTGTGTATATGCTCCCAAAAGTCTGGTTTCTGGCAACAAAGGGATTATAAAGCGTCAAGTGTTGTGTTCCCTAGCCCAGTGACAGATTCTGTTCTCAGAGCCTAGAGCTTCATAAAAGTGTCTTAGACATTCTGCAAGTGTCTGCTTCAAATTTTATTTCCTATCACTAAAACTATTTTTACAATAAACACAATATGGTGTATTTAGATGTTACATAATCTAATTTTGACACACCAGATATGACCTGAATCTAGTCTAGAATGCAAAGAGAAATATCTTAAACCATTCAGTCTTCTTACTATTTGCTCTTAAACTTTTGTGCTCCTTGGGACGCCTGGGTTGCTCAGTGGTGGAACATTTGCCTTTGGCTCAGATCGTGATCCTGGGGTCCTGGGATCGATTCCCACATTGGGCTCCAGGTAGGGAGTCTGCTTCTCGCTCTCCCTATGTCTCTGCCTCTCTCTGTGGGTCTCTCATGAATAAATAAATAAAATCTTAAAAAAAAAAAAAAACTTTTGTGCTCCATCACTCCATTTCAAACTCTGTGGTCCTCTGTTATACATTCCAATAGGGAAATACCTTCTAATATTTCATAGGGGGTGTGACTAGCTTGAAATTTGTAAAGTATTGTAGGGTCTTTTGCATCCGAATTGTGAATTGGTAGGATTTTCATCCTTTATACAGTTTACTTAAAAACACCTGGCAAACTCTAAAAAAAAAAAAAAAAAAAAACACCTGGCAACATTACTTCATGGTTTACTACGTGGTCCTTTCAGTGATTTCTAGATTACTGTCATTTTTTTTTTTAAAGGAATATGGTGGCAGGGAGAACAACAGCTTCCTTAGTAAATATTTTTTATTTCTTCCATCTCTTTACTTCATCCATTTGAAATTCTCTCACACTGTAACACAACTTTGGTTTGTGTCTAGGCTGACAACAGCCAAGGCTGGTGAGGTTCTAAGCCATCTCATACCTAGGTTTTAGCAACAATATACTAACTGGTCTTCTTGCTTTCGTGTTATATCCCTAAAATCCACCTCTATAACGAGCACCAGAACAATCTGCCAAAAATACACATGTGATTGGGTCAGCCTTTACCTAAAGTCTTAAGTTCTTATCTCTTCCCTTCAGGATTAGGTCCAAGTTCCTTAACATAGCACATGAGCTTATGTGATTCAGTTCAGCTTGCTTCTTGACTTCCTGCCTCACCCTGTATTCCAAAACAAGAGCCAACTGTGCTTCCCTGCTGCATAAACCTTTTTGCTTCTCACATTAGTATCTTTGTCTCTTTTTCCCTCACTGTCCTCCCTACAGGGTTCCTGTCATGCTCCCTGACACTTCACTTCCTCCTCATTTCTGCCCTTTGCTAACTTAGTGAGTTTCTAGTGGATGGTCTCCTTTGTTTGATTGCTTCATTATCTTTACAAGCAGGAACTATGTCTTATGTTTAATCCTCTGCACCAGATACAGTTTCCAGCAAACATATACTGTTTAATAACTAATTGCCAAATAATTAAATAGGTTTAGTAAATGAGTACCAGCAGCATGAGTGCAGGTATGAAATGTTCTCCTGTCTTACAAATGTCCTATGTTATTGTAGACAGGCTCTGTTTAGAGGTTGTTTGCGACATTAAGATATGCTTGTATGATAAGACTTGCAATTTGACTCCACCCCAGACATAGTGACAAAGGATTTTCCTTGGATAATATACAAAACTTAAATATCTGGGATACATTCTCTTGGGTGCAATTCTGCAAAAATGTAAGATCTGTTGAATATGCTTTTTGTAGAAATGGTAACTTCATACTTATAGAGTGTAAGAAATATCTGGAAAAATATTAAATGTCTTACATTGCTTATTATATTTATAGGAAAGAAACTCAACTAAGGGACATAGTGTGGAGGCCGAGAAAAATCAAGGCCATTCCACCTCAAGTTTAGCATTAGCACAAGTACAGCCATCTTAGGCCCCTGTGAATAAGAGCTGAACTTTATAGGAAAAAACTGCAGAATGTTCTCAATGTCCTCACAGGGAATCCCATATCAAAAAGACAACAGAGGGATCCCTGGGTGGCGCAGCGGTTTGGCGCCTGCCTTTGGCCCAGGGCGCGATCCTGGAGACCCGGGATCGAATCCCACATCGGGCTCCCTGCATGGAGCCTGCTTCTCCTTCTGCCTGTGTCTCTGCCTTTCTCTCTCTCTGTGTGACTATCATTAAAAAAAAAAAAAAAAGACAACAGAGCTCAGAATTGCCCTCGGCAGAGAATCCCATATCAGAAAGACAACAGAGCCCACACCTGTGGTAGAAAGTCCCATATTAGAATGAGAACAGAGCTCAATACCCTTGAAAGCCCCATATCAAAATGTAAACAGAACTTGAGAAATTCCTCCACCCCTTTTGAAAATCCCCTAGACCAGCCTATAAAAAATCCAGCTGTAACCCACTTCTGGGTCCAAGTCCCTGCTCCGCTGTGTCAGGTATACTTGGACCCAAGCTCGAGCTTGCTAATAAACCCTCAGTGTCGGCTCCTTGGTGGTTTCTCGGATTCACAATCTTGGGTACAATAGGATCTATGATAGCAGATAGATTAGCAGAGTGATGAATTTGTTAGCATTTAAAGAAGCAGCAGCACATATGTGAGTATAATCAACATCTCTAGTAGGGGTGTGGATAAAAATCTTGTAAAAAAAATTTGGGGGGGATCCCTGGGTGGCGCAGTGGTTTAGCGCCTGCCTTTGGCCCAGGGCGCGATCCTGGAGACCCGGGATCGAATCCCACGTCGGGCTCCCGGTGCATGGAGCCTGCTTCTCCCTCTGCCTGTGTCTCTGCCTCTCTCTCTCTCTGTGACTATCATAAATAAAAAAATAAATAAATAAATAAAAAATAAAATTTTGGGGATCCCTGGGTGGCGCAGCGGTTTGGCGCCTGCCTTTGGCCCAGGGCGTGATCCTGGAGACCCGGGATCGAATCCCACGTCGGGCTCCCGGTGCATGGAGCCTGCTTCTCCCTCTGCCTGTGTCTCTGCCTCTCTCTCTCTCTCTCTCTGTGTGTGTGACTATCATAAATAAATAAAAATTTAAAAATTTTTGGAGTTAGATTATTTTAATGCTATTTTTATTTTAAAATATATATGAATAGTATTTCATATTTAGTATATATTTTGAGCCTTTGCAAAGTAAAGCAAAATGAATTTTGAAACATTGTTACCATATGCTGTCCCCAGAGAAACACATTTAGAGTCTCAAGAGAACGAATTGATCACTATATGACACAAACCACGAGTAGGATTCCTCTAGATAAGTTACTGAACACCACATTTTCTTCAATTAGATAAATGTCTGGTGTTATGTTTCTATAATTTATGTAAATTGCAACCATAGACCTACCAATTACCCTATTTAAACTTGGCTGGTTCCCCAAAGACTTCTTAGGAGAAAACTTATAATAATTAGTTGCCTATCTTTTCAGAGCCACTGGGGGGTACTAAAACTCTAGATCATATTTTTTGTAACATTCTATTTTTGCAAATCTCTTCTAGCCAGAAATTTTTTTACATTAAATGGAAGAATAATTGGAATAAACATTTTTGCATGTGTTTGGGGGTTTTATGGGAAAGGATGTTTGAAATATAGTATTTAAAGCCAAACAATAGTCTAACCTTTAAAAAAAATTGGGGGGGGGGATCCCTGGGTGGCGCAGCGGTTTGGTGCCTGCCTTTGGCCCAGGGAGCGATCCTGGAGACCGGGGATCGAGTCCCACGTGGGGCTCCCGGTGCATGGAGCCTGCTTCTCCCTCCGCCTGTGTCTCTGCCTCTCTCTATCTCTCTGTGACTATCATAAATAAACAAAAATTTAAAAAAAATTTTTTTTTAAAAAAGATTTAAAAAAAAATTGGGGGAGGCGGGCGGGGGATGGGGGTGAATGGGTGACGGGCACTGAGGGGGGCACTTGACGGGATGAGCACTAGGTGTTATTCTGTATGTTGGCAAATTGAACACCAATAAAAAATAAATTTATTATTTTAAAAAAAAAGAAAGAAATGTACCAGAAAAAAAAATTGAAACGGATTTTTTGGAAAAATATTCTGGAATATCTTATATTGATAATTCACAAGAACTTCTGTTTAATATTCTCTTTATGGAGGTTAATATTAATTTTCATAAAAAATTTAAAACATAAAAATCAAGAAAAGACACAGCTAGCACTTTTGCTACTTATATAGGCACATATTATAATGGCTGGATAGAGACATGAATACAGTATAGATGTCAATTATTGCTGCCTTCATTGACCTAGACTATATCTCAGCTGTTATATTTGCATCATGCTGCTGCTGCATTGGTGGAATCTCAGTTTGTTCTTTTTCTTTGAAGAAAAAACATAGAAAATTATTTATTCAGTTATCTTTAGTCAACACAGATGTAAGCATTGGTTGGAGGTCAAAATAACTTCCTACATCATATGCCTGAAAAAAGTATTTCCCCCAAGTTATTACTGGACCACTTTGTCAATTTCCTTTTTTTTTTTTTTTTTAAGATTTTATTTATTTATTCACAAGACACGCACACAGAGAGAGAGGCAGAGACACAGGCAGAGGGAGAAACAGGCTCCATGCGGGAAGCCTGATGTGGGACTCGATCCTGGGTCTCCAGGATTACGCCCTGGGCTGAAGGCGGCGCTAAACCACTGAACCAACTGGGCTGCCCTGTCAATTACCTTTAAAAAAAAAAAAAAAGTTTTATGGATATAATTCACATACCACCGAATTATTAAAGTATGCAAGTCAGTGTTTAGTGTAATCATCACATTTAATTTTAGGACATTTTCATCATCCTAAAAGGAAACCATACTCTTTAGCTTTCACCCCTAAATCCACCCATGCCTCCAGCTCTAAGTAAACACAAATGTACTTTCTGTCTCTTTATAGATTTCCATATACTGGCCATTTCGTATAAATGGTATAATTCCAAATGCAGCCTTTTGTGACTGACTTCTCTCCTGTAGCATAGTTTTCAAGGCTCATCTACATTGCACGTACCAGTTCTTTATTCCTTTGTATTCTGTTGTATAGAGAATACCACATTTTATTCATCCATTCATCAGTTGATAGATATTTGCTAATAATATTCATTTATTTATTTACTTATTTATTTGAGTGAAAGAGAGTGTGTGTGTGTGTGTGTGTGTGTGTGTGTGCACGTGAACACATGCAAGGGAAGGGGCAGAGGGGGAGGAAGAGAATCTCAGGCTGACTTTATGCCAAGCACGGAGCCCATGTGGAGGGCTCAGTCTCATGATCTTGAGATCATGACCTGAGCTGAAACTAAGAGTCAGAGGCTCAACCAATTTAGCCATCCAGGCACCCCAATCCCAATACTGTTCTCTTAAAATCAGTATTTACTGTGTACCAAAATGTCCTGTCAAACACATCTTTTATTACTAAGCTTTTATAAATTCGGGAGAAAATGTGCAAAATCAAAGTCAGTCTGAATATGTTTCTGGGACTATGTAGCACCAAGTAATAGACCAATAACCTGAATCATGTGATGTAAAAGGGAAGGCTCTTGGTGAAACAAATAAAAATGCAGGGTGCCTGGGTGGTGCAGTCAGTTAAGGCGTCTGACTCTTGCAGTTAGTTAAGGTGACCAACTCTTGGTTTCAGCTCCTGTCACAATCTCAGAGTCGTGAGATCAAGCCCAGTGCCTGGCTCGGGCTCAGGGCAGAGTCTACTTGAGTTTCTCTCCTCCTCTCCCTTTGCTCCTCCCATTCGTGCTCACATGCACTCTCTCTCTCAAATAAATAAATAAATCCTTAGGAAAAAAAGAAAGAAACAAGTAAAAATGAAAGAAGCTTGTGTTTGTAAGGGATTTGGTGGAAAGTTTCCTACTGCCCTAGAAGAATAGGGCAGAGAAGAGAAAGACCACACTGGAGAGGGACTGAAATGCAATAGTGCTGTACCTCAATCATTCTTCCTTATTTCTCTTGAGAGCCTTGATTGACAAACTAAAGATCCTAGAGACTGGCAAGCAAATTGATTTTGTAAGATTAGAAAAGCCTGAAATTGGAGTTAGGAGATGCAAATTTGGGTCCTGCTCCATCAATTCCTGGTGGTATTTCAGAAAGACAATTAAAGCGCCATTTCCTCCCCTGCCCAAAGTGGCAATGTTCTCTTCTGACAATTTCTGTGAAGATTAAATGAGGTCATGGAAAGCACTAGATGGTAAACCCAGGGTCAGGATGGACCTGCTTTGTTTTCAGCTGTATACCCAGAAGCCCAGCCTGGGACTGGTAGCAGATAAGGTTCCAAGAAGCATATGTTGAGGAAATGAATGAAGCATTTGGTACACTGTAAGGAGTTATTAAAATGTTCTTTCTGATTTATTACACCTTTTCTTCCAATTTATTTAATCTTCCACATTAAGTGGTGTGATGGCTCTTATTCTGAAAATATGAATTCCTACCTGAGGTCCTTTTGACCTCCTTTATTATAAATAAAACCATAAAAGCAAAGACTTTTCATTTGAATTTTTCACACATTTCACCACTGTTTGCATTTTTGCAGTGTGCTACTTCCTCCTAAACATTTTTACTTTTTGTGTGACTCATTTTCTTGGCACCCTCCTCCTTCTTAGAGAACTCTGCAATGTAAAGTTAGTATAAATCTGAGTCTTTCTTTAGGTGCAAGTGGCAGTGGTTTAATGATCTTATGAAGTCTGTATCAGCTAGCCAGCTGATATGACACAACAATCACTTCCAACTGTTAAATCCTTTTAATTCAACAAGTCTTGGATTTGGCAGATGAAGTTCATCTGTCTTCTCAAATGCAATACAAGACACTACGAATTTGTGTAGATCATTCAAAGGGCATTTGCTAGACATGCCATAACTTATATTTTCAAAAAATTCAGATTCTCATATAATGAATCCAGATGGCATAAAGCAAGATATACCAATAAGCACTTAATGGGGTAAAACCAAATTGGGTAATGTGAGATATTAGCAATTTTTTAGCCAGAAAATACCAGATGCCACTCTCTTTGACCTCAGTAGTCAAAACATACTTAGTAAACACCTGCTATGTATCAGGCACTGTGTCAGACCATGGTTAGCAAACCCAGATATTATTCCTCAGCCCGTGGAACAGACCACAAGGTCTACTGGGAGAGACAGATTGCATTAATCCCACAAATGCAGGATTGAGGGAAGTGGGAAGTAAATTGGGTGCAAGAGACAAATTTCTATGAAAGCACCAAACAGGGGAACCCAACCTAGATGACATGGAAGGATTCCTTGAGCTAAAGGAAGTGCAAGAGCTAACAGGGAAGAGAATGGCACACCACACTGGGGAAACCGCATGTACTAAGGTCACCATGGGGAGCTTAGCAAGTGTGCCAGGCTGAGAAAGCACCAAGGAGGGGCTTAGGGAAGAGGAATGCAGATGGAAAGGTATAGGAAGGTCAGAATCAGCAAGGCAATATGGGCCACATGAAGAATTCTTTTCTTTATCCCTTGAATAATAAGAACCCTCAGAAGAGAGTGGTTTGGTTTTTTTATTTGTTTTGTTTTGTTTTTTGTTTAATTGAAGAATAACATCATAGGGTAAGATGCACAACCATAAAATGTGTATATAGTCCAATAATATTTATATATGTATACAGTGCATAACAATCACCCAGATCAAGATGCAGAACATTTCCACCATTCCAGAAAGTTCCTCATGTCCCCTTTGAGTCAACATACCCTCTCCACACCAAACACTAGGAATCAATTATTTATCAGCATAGATTGTTCTTGCCTGTTCTTGAAATTCATATAAATGAAATCATACTACACACACTGTTTTGTATCTGGATGTACTTCATTTAACATTGTGCCTATGAGATTCAGCCATAGTACTAAATTTAACAGAAGCCTTAGAAGGGTTTGACTCAGAAATGAAACAAAAACTAACAGTAACTTGGTAACAGCTCTTGACTCCTGGGTTTAGTTGATATTTGTGGTTAACAGAGTCAGCTGTGCATTTGAAGGGATACTTGCATACTTGCTCATCCTTAATTATTTTCATTGCATACAAGTTTTTCCTTCCAGATATCAACTATGAATGAATTTCAAACAAGTTTATTGTCCAACTACAGGGTCTTTATTATAGTTACCTGGGATATACTCAAGAAATATATCTGTTAAATGAATAACAAGATAAATACTTCAGGGAAGAAGACTCCGTGTAAGTAGAATTGCTGTTTTATCTTAAGTGTAATGGAAGAAATGACAGTTTCATATTTTTTGATGCATCTGAATAGGCAATGGCATTGTAGCCTTTAAATACTGTCTTTATTCATAAAAATGAATGGAGTGAACTAATTAATCTCTCAGATCCTTGAAGCTCTATGAATTGGATCTGTTAGTGGTGGTTTTGTTGATTGGTTTTCATTATGCTTCCATACGGCTGCTGTTTAATGGAAATGTCAAACAAACAAACAAAAAGCTTCTTAGCTGTGTGACTTTGAAGTCTCAAGGTGAGCATGAGTAACATCTATTACCTGAAAAAGACCCGTGAAATTTTTTTTAAAGATTCTATTTATTCATGAGAGACACAGACTGAGAGAGAGAGGCAGAGACACAGGCAGAGGGAGAAGCAGGCTCCAGGCAGGGAGCCCGATGTGGGGCTCGATCCTGGGACCCCAGGATCATGCCCTGAGTCAAAGGCAGGCACTAAACCACTGGGCCACCCAGGGATCCCCGACACGTGAAATTTTTTTGCAAATGTTAAGGTATATTGTGACTACCAATCTTATTAGTGCTTTTGTTTACCTCAGTTCTGTTATTAATGCTTCTGTTTTACACTGTGTGAATCCTGTAACTGGTTTTTTACTTACCTAATAGCTTTGATCAGCATGTAGAAATCTACAGTTCCTCTAGATTAAAACAGAGACCCTTCTAAAAATCTCTGCATTGGCTTTTTGGGGGATTAAGACCTTGTTTTATTCTTGCCAGAGTTACTGAGTAATGACAATGACAGTTTCTGAGGATGCTTTTCCATATCTTCTTTCCTTTTCTTTTTTAAAAAGTAATTCTTTTATAGGGATGTATTCATATGCTTTAAAGAATGAAAGGATAAGGGCACCTCGGTGGTGTAGTTGGTTGAGTGTTCAACTCTTAGTTTTGGCTCAGGTCATGATCTTAGGGTTGTGAGACCAAGCCCCTAGTTGGGCTCCACTCTCAGCACAGAGTCTGCTTAACACTCTTCTCCCTCTCTCTCTGCATCTCCTCCTCTTAAATAAATCTGTAAAAACAGAAATAAATTATGAAAGGATATAAAGTCTCCCACCTTCTCTTTCAGAGCTTTCTCCCTTTCAAAGGGAAAGCAATGTTGCTAGTTACTCATGTAGATTTCCACAGAAGTTTTGTGCAAATAGATATACATACTTTTGTAGTGCAAATGATAACATTCTATCCTGTTCTGTACCTTGTTTTTGTTTGTTTTGTTTTTAAGCACATAAGCTACTTCATCAGAAAAATGGGAATCACTTGAGTACCCACCTCATAGTTGTGAAAATTAAATAAGTTTAACATATGCAAAGTACTTAGAAAGCACCAAGTGTATTGTAGCCTCTATATTCATTTCCTATTGCTGCATAACAAACTACCACAAACTTAGTGGCATAAAGCAATACCCAGGTGTCTTACAGTTTCCAGAGGCCAAAGTCAGTATAGCTTAGCTGATTCTGTGCCTGGGTCTCACAAGGCTGAAATCATGACATCAGCTGGGCTTCATTCTCACCTGGAGACTCACTAGGAAAGAATTTCCTTTTAAGTGCTCTCAAGTTGTTGGCAGCTGTAGAATTTATGGCCAATTTGCTTTATTAAAGCCAGCAAGCGGGGGGAGAGAATGATTCTGCTGCTTGGAGTCTCTGATCTCAGGGAATGAGTAGGTCCTCTATTCTTTTTTTTTTTTTTTTTCATTGAGATATAATTCATATATCACAAAATCCATCCTTTTTTAAAAAAAATTTTAAAGTAAGCTCTACATCCAATGTGGGGCTTGAATCCATGACCCTGAGATCAAGAGTTGCTGACCTCAGTATTCCAAGGACTGAGCCAGCCAGGCACAGTCCTTTTAAAGTGCATCCTTTTAAAGTGCATATTTCAGTGGTTGATAGTATATGCACAAAGCTATGCAATTATCATCATGTCTAACTTCAGAATATTTTTATCACCCTAAAAAGAAATCCCATATTCATTAGCAGTCTGTCCTCATTCGCTGAATACCCTCCCTCCTCACCTTTTCTAGCTTTGGTAAACACCAATCTGCTTTCTGTTTCTATGGATTTGCCTATTCTGAACATTCATATGAATAGGCATATAATATAGTGGCCTTTTGTGTCTGGCTTCTTTCACTTAGTACAATGTTTTCAAGGTGCATCCATGTTGCAGCATATATCAGTTTTTCATGCCTTGTTATGGCTGCATAGTATTCCATTGTATGGATATATCCTATCCATTGTATGGATATTTAGGTTGTGTCCAATCCTTTGCTATTACAAACACTTGATATTCCATTATAAACAGCAACAGATATGTTTAAATATTTTGTATGTGAATGAATATATCTGCATTATAAATTTCTAGAAGTAAAATTGCTAGATCAGAGGTTCATCCATTAATAATACTAATATTGTTCAGTTATACCACTTATAATCTGTCTTTTAAAGTACTGTTTGAGGGAGGGAGGTGAGATTATATAGCAGAAAATGCCCTGAGTTCTGGACTTTATTTTACCACTAACAAGAGAAGTTAGTGTACAGTGGTTATTAAGAGCATGGGCTTTGGAGGCAGACTGCCTGGGTTAGAATCTTAGTTCTGCCACTTATGACCTAAATGACCTTAAGAAAGTTAAATAACAACAAAACAAACAAACAAAAAAAGAAAGTTAAATAACCACTCAGCTTCAGTTTCTTTAGCTGTAAAATGGGATGGCATTAGTGTCAGGTTTAGTCTGGTTGGTAGTGAAATGAGGGTAACAAGATGGAGGGTCCACTGCCATGTTGTTGGTGCCTCCTGATCCCGCTTGATCCCGCCGGCCCAACATTCTGATCCTTTTGTTGTTATAGGGCATCAATTCAGATCTGGCTACTTACTGCTGAGTAGGGGGCGTCATGGGGGTCCCTTGGAAGTGGGCAAGCAGGAGTAGGGGTGTAGGAGGAGTTGGTTGACAGATATTCAAGACATTTCACGAATTCGTTCCTGAATGAATCCGAGAATGCAAGGGGCCACCATTAATAATGCCAATGATTAGGAGTGGGCTTAGAAGGGGGAGGAGCCATGTAGTTAGTGGGGTCTGCCACCATTGAGGTGTAGTTGGCTGCTGGGGTGGTACCAGGTTTGGAGAGACTCATGAACTTTGGCAAGGGTGTGGAGATTGGTCTCAACTACACCTGTTTCACTGATATAGTAACAGCATTCTTCATTGAGAAACTTGCAAGTTCCGCCCTTGTCTGCGGTGAGGAGGTCCAAGGCATGTTGGTTCTGGAGAGCTATCTGGGCCACTGAGGTTATTTTGCATTGTAGGGAAGCCAGAGACTCTGCCGAGGCCTCAATGGCCATTTGAAGCCTTTCAGATAGGTCCCTGGTGGAATCTACAGAGTGGATTAAGGCCCCCATCCCCAATCCCCGTGGCCACTAGGGTTGAGGCCAGGGAGACACCAACAACTAGTGGGAGAAAGACCACTCGTTTCTGCTTTTCCAGGGTGCTGGTGAGGAGAGCTACTTCTGCCTGACTATAGATAGTTAACCCCAGAACCAAGGAGACAGGCAGACAGAGGAGAGAGGCAGAGGTATTAAGAGATTTAGAAAGGGTGCCATTGTACCAAAAGAAACCACCAATAGGGGCGTGATGAGCGGTAACCTTTGACAGGGTGGCGTTGCAGAGGGAGAGTTAGGGGTAGAATACAGAAAGGGGAATTGGTGGTTGAGAGGGTCAGTGAATAAGGGAATGTCATGGAGAGAGGGAGAAGGTCCCAGAGGTGTGGGTGTGGGGTTGGTGCAGTTAAATGGATTGCAGAGGGGAACAGCCACCAGGGGGGCTTTGCCCAAGGTGGCACAGATAAAGCAGTGGGACAAATTAATAGGTTTAAGACCCGGTCGGGGAAAAAAAAAAAAAAAAAAAAGACCCGGTCAGTGAGTTTCTGAAATTGGAAATTGGGGACTAGAAGGAAAGGAGGTTTGATCTTTTAACTGGATTTTTACTGGGGGAAAGGGGGGAGTGGCCACAATTGGTTTAGAGGTGTCCCAGACTTGGGGGTTAATGGGTAAAGGAAGATGGGGTGGTGGGGAGGGATCAGGAGAAATTAAGGGTAAGATGAGGTGAGTAGAGACAGTGGGTGAGGGAGAAAGACAAATGGTGGCCTTGAGTTTGTGTAGGATATCCCAACCGAGGAGAGGAGCTGGGCAGGAAGGAATGATAAGGAAGGAGTGTGAGAAGGGGAACCCATCCAGGCTGCAAGAGAGTAGTGGGGTAGTTCATGGACTAGAGGAGGTGCCATCAATTCCCACCACCGCTACTAGGGAGGTGAAACTGGCCCCTGAGTAGGAAGGCAGAACATAGTAGGTCGCCCCCATGTCCAACAGGAAAGAGATGGACTTATCTGCTGCCTGGAGCAGGACCCTGGGCTTGGCCTGGGTTAGGGGGTGTCTAAGTCTGGGCCTCATCAGTCATCAGCCAATCCGAGTAGTTGGAAGTCTGGACTCACTGGTTCAGGGTTTCTTCCTCGGTGTGCAGGCACCAAGGATCCTCCGAGACCTGGACAGTCGGATTTCCAGTGGCCCATCATTCAACATTGAGGGCATGGCCGCGTTGGCTCCTGGGGATTGAAACATTGACAGGCCCAGTGTCCCTCAGTGCCACATCTGAAGGAAGCCCCAGGCAGGGTACAGTTGGTTCCCCCTTTCTGTGGGATCCCGGAGCCCGCCAGCCGCAGGGCTGCCACCAAGTCTTGGGTCTGGAGTTGGACCTTCTGTTGGAGCCTGGCCTAACACTTGAGTTCAGCCGCTTCCTCCTGGGGATTAAAGACTTTAAATGCCATTTTCACCAGGTCGGGAATGGGAGTTTAAGGACCCTCCTCAGCCTTTAATTTTTTACAGATATCAGGGGAGGACTGAGAGATAAAATGGGTCACCAAGACAGTAGCCCCAGCTGGGGAGGTAGGGTCCAGGCGAGTGTACTGGGTTTGTACCTCAGTGAATCTATTAAGGAAAACCACAGGGTTTTTGTTATGCCCAAGATTGCAAATCCGAGAAACCACCAAGGAGCCGACACCAATGCAAGCACACGAGGGTTTATTAGCAAGCTCGAGCTTGGGTCCAAGTATACCCGACACAGCGGAGCAGGGACTTGGACCCAGAAGTGGGTTCCAGCTGGATTTTTATGGGCTGGTCTAGGGGATTTCCGGTAAGGGTGGGGGAGTTTCTCAAGCTCGTAGTTCCTCATTCCAATATGGAACTTCCTGTTAAGGGCATGCTCTGCGGTTTTTCTTGGAACTAACTTGGGCTAGAGGCTGCAGTTGTTACTATCTAGGGGCCAGGGGTGGGGGACATTTTCTGAAATTTCTTGGGTCCCACATTCCCCCCTTTTTCAGAGGAACCCAATGCAGGACCCATGATTGGGTCCTGAATGTTCAGTGGTTGGTATTGTTGCCTTAGCACCATGAGTTGAACAGTGTTAACCTGGTCCTTGACAAAAGCCACTAGTCTATTAATGAGGCAGGGTCTAAAGGTCAGAAAGAGGAGGAGGAGGAGGGGGCCAGCTAGGGAGGACAACAAGGTAGTTAGCCAGGGGGAATGATCAAACCAGGATTTGAACCACCCCTGTTGCTGCCCTCGCTCTTGTTTTCGCCTGTCCTTCCCTGACCTTTGCCATCGATTCTTGGACTATCCCTGAGTGGTCATTGTAGAAATAGCACTCTTTGTTCAGGGCAGCACAGATTCCCCCTTGCTGTAGAAAAATTAGGTCTAACCCCCTCCTGTTTTGGAGCACCACTTCAGATAAAGATGTTAGGGATTCTTGGAGGTGGGAAATGAAGGTCTCTATGTGCTCTATGTCTACATCAATGGCAGCCCTAACGCTACTGTACTGGGAAGCCTGGGTGGCCAGTGAGGCAATACCTATTCCTGCACCAGCCAAACCAATTCCTAGTAGGGTGGCAATGGTGACAGCAGAGATGGGCTCTCGTTTATTTCACCCGTGGGTACCCAGGTCCATCCATTAAAGTACCTGCTCATCTGAATGGTAGATGATTCTAGGGAGTAGTTGAACCAGCACACAGAAGCCCCTAGTTCTGTTTATAACCTGTCGGTGAGCACAGGGAGTTAATCCCTCAGAACAGGCCCACCAACTGTCTTAGGGCGGTAGACGATACCTGGTACTGTTTATAGGCTGTGTAATGTTGCACAGAATCTGGTAGTGGTGTGGAGGAGTGCCTAGCAGAGCCCCTGGCCTGACATGGATTGTAAGGTGAGGCCTTTACTACCAGGCTTTTGGTTCCACCTGCAAGCATTAGGGTACATGGTTGTGTTATATTGACCCATTATTGCAATTCCTTCATAGAAGAGGGGCTGGATGTCATAGCACAGCCAGCAGGATCGGGTAAAATTAGGTTTAGCTGCATTGAGGAATTTGTAAGCTTGGGACATCAGAGCCCAAAGAGGGTGTTGAGAAGGGTTGAGGGGAAGGCAAGTCGGGACTGGGGTGCCCCAACTGGAGGAGTTGTGGGAAAAATTCAAAGGGGGTGTTGTAGAAATTGCCTGAGATTGAAGAGGCACTAGCACAGGGTTGGGGCCTATCCCTTGAGTTTGACCTGGGGGCTTCTCAAGTTGTCTGATCATGAATAGGACTCCATTATCATACCATGAATAGGACTCCATTATCATACCCGCTTTGGTAAAGTTGGAGCCCCCCACAGAAGTCCTACCCCCCAATTTGTATCTTGTTTCCCAGCCTCTGTGAAGGAAACGGTGACTGGATTACAGTAAGGGCATCCCGAGCATGTGGGGCATGTAGTATTCAGTTGGATTTTTATGAGGCCGGTTGGGTTTTGTGACAGCCAATGGCATGTCCCAGTTTGTTCGCAACCCCATGTTTTGCAGAAGTAGTCCGTCCAGCCACCACATTTGGAGGCCTTATTATGGTCAGACTGGGAGGGGGCCAGACATATGTAAAAGCAGGTATCTCAGAGGGCCATCTTGGCCCTCTTGGTGCCACATCCTGGTATTCCTATTCTGCCTTGGTGCCAGGGGTCCTGACTAAATAGTTCACATAAGTCGATAGTCAGATTAGGCCACCAGGCACCTCTAGGGGGTAGCCCCGACAGCTGGGTTACTATCTGATTAGAGTTTGGGATGAGGACTTGCCAGGTTAGATTAAGTGGCTGGTGGGGGTTGGTTTTAGCCGCGAGGGGATACAGCGCAAGTAATATTAGCGGGGTAAATGGGAGCAACGCAGCCTTAGCTTTAGGGAATTGTCCTTGTCAGGCTGACTCTTCCATTCTGGAACAAAGTCCTTGAGGACAGCATGTGGATCAGCTGGCCGGACATGGGTGTAGTGGATCCAGGGAGTTATTCTGTCGACCTTGAGAGCGGTGGGTGTAGTCAGGATCACAATGTAGGGTCCTTTCCAGCAAGGCTGGAGTGTTGGTATCTCTGCAGGTACATCCAATCGCCCGGTCAATATCGATGGGGGTCAGGAGGTGGCCCAGTCTCATAGAGGGCCCTCAGCTTAGGCCATACCTGCTCATGGGCTCTTTGTAACATTTGGAGGGAAAAAAGAAGTTGTTGGTCATTGAACTCAGCAAGCACTTTGGGTTTCAGGGTAGGAATGATAGGTGGGGGTATACCAAATACGATTTCGTAGGGAGTCAGTCCCATCTTATATGGTAAGTTCCTCACCCTATATAGGGCAAAAGGGAGGAGAGTCACCCAGTCCCCACCAGTCTCTAAGACTAATTTAGTTAAAGTCTCTTTTAATGTCCTATTCATCCTTTCTACTTGACCTGAGCTCTGGGGTCTGTAAGCACAATGTAATTTCCAATCTGCCCCCAGTATTTGTGCTATTCCCTGTGTTACCTTAGAAATGAACCCTGGTCCATTGTCGGATCCAATCCTGGAAGGAAATCCATACCTTGGCAGAATGTCCTCCAGCAGCTTTTTGGTAATGATTTGTGCTGTTTCATGTTTGATGGGGAACGCCTCTGTCTACCCTGAAAAGGTATCTATAAAAACTAGCAATACCTTCCAGGCCTTACCTCAGTGAAATCTACTTCCCAGTATGCTCCTGGGCGGTCTCCCCTGAGTCGGGTTCTGGGGTTAGACCCATGGGCAGTGGCATTGGTTAGCTGGCATGCATGACACTTGCCACAATCTGCTCGATCTTTGCTTGAGAGTCTTTTTCTTTTTTTAAGATTTATTTATTTATTTATTTATTTATTTATTTATTTATTTATTCATGACAGACACAGAGAGAGAGAGAGAGGCAGAGAGACAGGCAGAGGGGGAAGCAGGCTCCACGCAGGGAGCCCAACATGGGACTCGATCCAGGGTCTCCAGGATCACACCCCGGGCTGAAGGCAGCTCTAAACTGCTATGCCACCGGGGCTGCTTGAGAGTCTTTAACAGTGATCTTTGCATGTCGTATGAGGTCTTCCATCTTTCTTGTTCCCATATGAGTACTCCGATGCATTTTGGATAGGACTTGTCATCCTAGTTCCTCTGGCAGGATGATGCTGGAGTCTGTGGCCCTCCACCAGCCACGCAAGCACTGGGTCATAGGCAAGCGTTTGATCCAGTGTAAGTCAGCATCAGTATAGTTGGGGGTGTCTGGCAGGGTCGGTGCCTCTGGATCGGGTAGCATGGTTGTTAAGACCTGGGTCACCTAAAGGGCCGCCTCCTTTGCTTTTGAATTGGCTATCCGGTTTCCCCTAGCTACTGGTGCATCCGCTTTTTGGTGTCCCAGACAATGGATGATAGCTAGTGCCTTGGGCAGCCAGAGGGCCCTCAGGAGTTCAAGGATCTCTGTTTTGTTTTTAAATAGTCTTTCCTTCTGCTGTCAGAAGCCCTCTCTCTCTGTAAAGGGCTCCATCGATATGAGCAGTGGCAAAGGCGTACCTGCTGTTGGTGTAAATGTTTATTCGTTTACCTTCTCCCATGGTTAGCACCTTGGCCAGTGCGATCAGTTCTGCCTGTTGAGCCAATGTTCCGGCTGCCAATGGCTCTGCCCAGATGGTCTCCGTTTCTGTGGTTACGGCTGCCCCCACGTATCTGATTCCTTCTTGGACAAAACTGCTGCCATCCATATACCAGGTGGCGTCTGCATTAGGCAGTGGCTGGTCCTGGAGATCAGCTCTGATTCCGTGTACCTGTGCCAAAATTTCTTGACAGTCATGCAGAAGGGGGTCCCAGTCTGGGTTAGGGAGTAGCATTGCCGGATTCAGTGTTGTCGGTGGCTTGAATAAGATTCTGGTGGGGTTTAGCAGTAGGCTCTGATAATGGGTCAGACAAGCATTGCTGATTCAGTGGTCTGGGGGCTGTTTGAGTACCCCTTAAATAGCATGTGGGGTGGTAACATACAGTTCTTGCCCCATGGCCAGCTTGTCTGCATCCTTGACCATAGTCGCCACCACAGCAATAATTTTTAAGCATGGGGGCCATCCAGCAGCCACCTTGTCCAGCTTTATGGAGAGATAGGCTATGGGTCTCTTCCAGGGACCTATGTACTGGACAAGGACCCCTTTTGCCACCCCGTCTTTCTCATCCACATACAGGTAGAAGGGCTTGGTTAGGTCGGGCAACCCGAGAGCTGGGGCAGACAGCAAGGCCTGTTTAATGTCATTAAAGGCTTTATTCATGGCCTCCGTCCATTCAAAATTTTGCTGGTGCCTGGTGGCCTCATAGAGGGTCTGGCCATCTCAGCAAAACTCGGAATCCATAATCGACAGAACCCTGCTGACCCCAGAAATTCATGTACCTGGCAGACGGTTTGTGGCTGTGGGATCCTTAGGACAGTTTCCTTCCGCGCATCCATCAACCATTTTTGTCCATCCTTTAATTTGTACCCTAGGTAGCCTCTGCTCTGCAGATCTGGGCTTTTTAGCTGAGGCCCGGTATCCTAGAGCCACTATTGTCTGGAGCAAGTCCTTGGTGCCTCACAGGCATGTGTCCTGGTCCTCTGCCACCAACAGGATAATATCTACATATTGCAATAAGGTCAAATGAGGGTGCTCGGAACGGAACTCACCCAAGTCTTCATGTAAGGCCTCATCGAAGATGGTTGGCTAATTTTTGAATCCTGGTAGTCAAGTCCAGGTGAGCTGGCCATTGATGCCTTTCTCGGGGTCCGTCCATTCAAAGGCAAAAAGGTCTTGGCTCTTGGGTGCTAAAGGCAGGTTGAAAAAGGCGTCTTTTAAATCTAATACCATATACCAAGTTTTGTCTGGAGGCAAGGTGGAGAGGAGGGTGTATGGGTTTGGGACCGTAGGGTGCATATCCTCTACTCACTGGTTGACTTCCCTTAAGTCCTGGACTGGCCTATAATCGTTAGAGTGCAGTTTCTGCACTGGCAGCAAGGGAGTGTTCCATGCCGATTGGCAAGGCCTCAATATGCCCAAGTCCAGTAGTTGCTGTACGTGGGGTGTGATTCCCATTCACGTTACGAGAGGCATGGGGTATTGGCGGACCCTGACAGGGTCTGCCCCTGGCTTTAGTTCTATGTATATGGCCAGTCGGTGCTGGACCAGCCCAATTCCCCCAGTTTCTGCCCATGCTTGGGGATATTCCTGCAGCCAACAGTCAATGTCAGTCATTGGGGCTGAGAGCATTTGGTGGAGATGATATTCGTCTTCTAAACTCAGGACAAGCACCTGAATTGGGTTTCCCTCCTTGTTTAGGATTTTTGCCCCTTCAGGGTGGAAGTGAATTTGTGCCCCCATCTTGGTGAGCAAGTCCCGACCTAACAACAGGTAGGGACACTCAGGGATGACCATGAAGGAGTGGGAGATACCCAACCCATGCCAAGATCCACAGTTCTTCGGGTAGTCCATGGTACTGTTTGGTGCCTGTGGCCCCTTGCACCCATGAAGTCTTGCTTGCCAAGGGGGTTGTAATAAAACCGAGTGTTGTGCCCCAGTGTCCACTAGGAATTCAACAGGTTGCCCCTCCACTCTGAGAGTTACCCTGGGCTCGGGGAGGGGTGCCAAACCCCGACTCCCCTAGTCATCCAGGCCCTCCATCTCCAAGATCTTGGCAGGGGCCTTAAGTATTTTGTTATGGCAGTCTTTGACCCAGGGGCCCTCTTCTTTGCAATAAGCACATTGGTTTTTGTTCAGTTTAGGGCACTCCCGATGGGGACCAGGGCCATCCTCCTTACCTGTCCCCGAAGCCAGCTTCTTAAGGTGCCTCTGTTGTTCCTGTGGGTCATCCATGGTTGTGGCCAGTAGGATCTTGGCCAGGTTTTGGGTCTGCTGGTCGCTTAGTTTAGTTTGTTGCTCTTCCAGACTTTCTCCATTATTATAAACTCTTTCTGCTACTATTATTAAGTCCTGCAAGCTCTTCTCTCTCAGTCTCTCTACTCTTTGCAATATCTTTTTAATGTCTGGAGTGGCCTGGTTAACAAAAGCCATGATAATTGCAGCCTTTGTTTCTGGGTCTTCTGGGTTCATAGGGGTGGACTCCCTAAAAGCCTCTATGATTCTAAGAAGGCTGCTGGACTCTCATCCTTATCTTGTCTTACATCATATACCTTGGCCAGATTGGTAGGCTTGCACGTGGCAGCCTTGAGACCTGCCATTAGAGTCTGGCGGTAGACCCGGAGTCTCTCCTTACCTTCAGCCGAGTTGTAGTCCCAGGTAGGCTGGGATAAGAGGAAGGCAGCATTTATGAGGTCTGGATTTTGAGTCAGCTGTCTGTCCTCTCCCAGGACAGACTTCCGGTCTTCCACCTGAATTCATTCTATCTCTTTGGTGGTGAAGAGAACCTACAAGAGCTGTTGGCAGTCATCCCAAGTAGGCTGGTGGGTAAAGAGAACAGTATCTAAAAGCCCGATTAGATCTTTCAGGTTATCAGATAATTTTGCATTTTGGGTTCTCCAATTATATAAATCACTGGTGGAGAACGGCCAATATAACATTGGTTGTTCTCCAGTCTCGTTGGGAGGCCCCATGGCACAGAGGGGAAGGGCGGTGGAGTTGGCTGGCCCCACATTTGGAGGTGGGGCCGCCCAGTGGGTCCGTCCGCATGTCCCTATTGTTGGCCCGCACACAGGGACTCCCTCTTCAGGGAGGGGTGGTGCCCCTTCTGCAGACCCTGGTGCCTCCAATGGAGGAGCAGAAGGGTGAGGGGGCGTCAGGTAAGACAGTGGGAGAATCAGGTCCTCTGGAGAAGAATCCTGCAAGACCGGATAAAGGGGCCTTTTGGTCTTAGAGTCAGTCTCCTTCTCGGCCTTTCGCAGGGCTAGAATCTTGGAAGGTCCTGCTTTGGGAGGTTAAAATGATTTTAGCCAAGGAGGGGGATTCTCGATCATGTCCTGCCAGACCAGGATGTAGGGCACAGGGTCAGGGTGGCCGACCGGTTTATCCCTGAAGATCACGGCCTTAACCTGTAAGATAATAGGTAGGTGGAAAGTTCCTTCTCGGGGCCATCCCACGTCAAAGGTTGGCCATTCTGACATGCAGTTAAGTTTGAAATTTCCCTCTCCATATGTCTGTGCTCAGATTATGAGCTCCTTCCCTAGCGTCCGAGAAGTGGGAGAGCATAAGAGACGGGGGTGGTTTGTGTCTGCCCTGTTATGTCCCCCATCCACACCAAGGCACAGACAGTTATGACGATTAACAAGAACACAGTAACACAGACAAATGTTCCAGTGCGTTCCAGTGGGGCCGCGGAGACAAGTAAACCGAAGGGCTGGCTGTCCATAAGGGCAGTCGGCCCTCCTCACAGATGAGGATTTCGTCCTCCTGGCGGGGGCAAGGGACGTCTCCTCAAGACCCTTGGTTGATGGCCTGCCAGCACATCTACCTAAGCCAATGTCGACCTAATACAGATTGGAATTCCTACAGGTAAAAGTACAGTTTAGAGCTCTCAGAGAATATGTGTGCAAAAGGTAGAAAAAGTTGAGTGCACTCACGAGGCACAGGACCCTCTGGGTGGAGTTGTGGAGGCCGAGAAAATTAAGGCCATTCCACCTCAAGTTTAGCGTTGGCACAAGTACAGTCATTTTAGCTTCGGCAGCCATCTCAGGCCCCTGTGAACAAGAGCTGAACTTCACCCGACTTCAGTTACAGGAAAAACCACAGAACACCCTTGACAGAAAGTCCCATATAGGAATGAAGACAGAGCTTAAGAAACTCCCCCACCCTTTCCCCCATATCAGAAATTCCTCCACCCCTTCTGGAAATCTCCTAGACCAGCCCATAAAAACCCAGCTGGAACCCACCTCGCGGTCCAAGTCCGTGCTCTGCAGTGTCAGGTACACTTGGACCCAAGCTTGAGCTTGCTAATAAACCCTCATGTGCTTGCATCGGTGCTGGCTCCTTGGTGGTTTCTGGGATTCGCAATCTCAGGCACAACAGGGTCCTCTCGGATCCTGGACGGGCCCCCAATCAGGGCCTTTTGTCTTTGGGACAGAAGGAAGTGGCGCCTGCGCCAGGACTTGAGCAGTAGAACATTGGGAACAGAGGGAGGGGTGAGAGCGGAGGGTCCAAGAAGCCTGAATGTAAGAGACCTCAGGCCATTCACCCTGGCGTTGACAGAGGTTGTTCAGATCCGTAAGGATCTGGTTAAGACGGCGTTTTCTGAGATCCTGTGAGAACCCCAGAGTTTCAAAATTGACCAGTAGACAACCCTAGGGAGCTTTGGGGTCAAATTTGGATTGGGCAGTTCCCATGATTCCCGCTGGGTAACCCAGAGACTGAAAACAGGCGTCCCCGTTTGCAGCTCAAGGTTATGGACAGAAACAAAGGTCACTGTGAGGATAAGGACATCTCCTGATCCCCAGGGACCAAAGGAGAGCCACGCGGCACTCGGCAGGAGTGCCCTGGCGTGTCGGGCAGGACCACCTGGTCCGGGGTGTGGAATCGGGGGAACTTACCAGCATCTCAAGGCGTTGGGTTCAGTTAAGGTCCTGGTGATGAGAGGAGAGAGGCTTCCCACCAGAGTGGGGCCTCGATCTCCTCCCGGGATTCGGCACCAAATGTCAGGTTTAATCCGGTTGGTAGTGAAGTGAAATAGAGAGGCCAGGCAAAGGTCGGTGGAGGCAAGCTTTTAATGGAAGCACTTTCGGATGAGGTTCCGGCCCTGCAAGGGAGTGAAGCTGGGGAAGTCGGGGACCGGGGAATCGCACCCAAAGGGCGTACATGGAGCATTTTAAGGGGGGGAGGGCAGAGGAGTTGTGTCTGTCTGAGGTGATAGGTATTAGGGCATATTACTGGTGGAATCGGTATGGGGCAATAACTGCTTATGCCCTTATATGGGGTTTGGGTAAGGTGCGGTTCAGGTTTCCTGCATAGGTCCTGTGTCCCCATGGCGACGTGTCCTTGGGCGGTCTGCTGGTGCTACCTTCTGAGGTGAGGGTAACTAGATGGGGGATCCAATCCCCCTTGATCCTGCGGGCCCAACAATTAGTACTTTCTGTGGGTATTAATGAAATAATACATGTAAAACTTTTATACCAGTGCCTGACACATAGGAAGTGCTCAATAAATGTTACCTCTTACTAGCTGGCAATGTGATCTTGGGCCACTGTCTTTTTCTATTTTCTTTTTTTAAATTTTATTTATTTATTCATGAGAGACACAGAGAGAGAGAGAGAAAGGCAGAGGCACAGGCAGAGGGAGAAATAGGCTCCATGCAGGGAGCCTGACGTGGGACTTGATCCTGGGACTCCAGGATCAGGCCCTGGGCCGAATGCGGTGCTAAACCGCCTAGCCACCCGGGCTGCCCTGTTTCTATTTTTAAAATGAGAAGTTTGAACAGGGTTGTTTTGTTTCCAAGTTTTAAAAGGTGATTGTAGTCCCTGGATATTTAATTATATACTGTCTTACGTTGTTCTCTAATGTTCCTTGTGTTATTGTTAATTGCTGTGGGTAGGGGACAACATAGGTTTTATACTTTTAACCTTTGGTAGCCATTGCTCTAGAATCATGTATATCTGTAGTGGCTCTTCCCCTTGTATTCCCCCTACCTCTGCCAAATATATATGCTGGATATCTATATGCATACATGTATAAATACACGTATGGATAGCCTCTAAGTTTTTCTGAGATAGGTAGGATTGAGCAAATTTATGCACCCTCTATCTCTTATATCTTATTGTCTCTCCTTAACCCTCACCATAGATTCTAATTTTACATACATTCCCCACTGATTCGTAAACTCGAAGGAGGTAACCATGTCCATCTGCTTCAGAGGTACATCTCAGCATATAGCAGTGCTTAGCCCCCAATAAGCATGTATTTTTCATTAAAAAGGTATTTTTAATATTGAATATTAGTATTGTGACCCAGCTAAACCTAAATATTTTTGCTACCTACAATTGTCAAGATTATATGTTAAATCTTCCCAATTTCTTTTACCTTATGAGGTATAATAACGAATTCATTAAATTTTTTTAAATAAATGATTTGGATGGGAAAAATTTTTGTCCTCATAAAATTTAAGATTCGATCTCTGTAGAAATGGTTTATCCTGACTTCGTTTTAGGTACTGTACCAACAACGTGTGTGTTTGCCTTATACATAGCCTAAGGGTTTCTAGTTTCCAAGTAAAGTTGGCTTTTGCTGAGCAAATGACGAAATCCTTGTTTAGTTGAGTAATGGCTCCAGCATGCAATTAGTTCCTCCTTCTTTTAATCTGATAAAAATGAGCTTGTAGGGATGCCTTTAATGAACCAACAAAAAAGAAAGTGACCATCTGGAGACCTCAACATCCGAGTTTCTGATCTTCTGTAGCCTCTTTTATTATTAAGTAAAGTCTGATCCCCCACCTTCCGGTTACCTTTAACTTAAAATAACATAGTAGTTTGTCTTAATATAGCCTCTAGTGTTTTCATCCGTTTTTAAAAATGTTTTTACATTAACTATTTAATAAAAAGTGATTGTTTGAAACTCACTTTCCTATGATTTACTGAGCTGATGCAAATAGATTGGCCAAGCATGATTAGCATTTCCATTATATTAGCTGGGATGCTATTTAACACAGGACTTTGGAATCCGACTTTTCCTGTTGCCCCGGGGTACAGTACTCTTTAACTAGTACTCACCTGGTAAGGCCTAGGGTCTTATAATACAGGCTTGGCCAATCAACTCCTTGGGAGACAGCTAGAGCTTGAAAATGGAGACCTGGGTCCCCATCTGTTTGGAGACTGAGCAAAATATCCTCATTTCTTCAGTCACAAAATGCATACAGGTGCAGGCCTGCTGTGAAGATTGAGTCTTAGAAAAGCAGTGAAGTCCAAGTACTCTATGTCAGAATTAGATAGACCTGGCTTCAAATTCTGATTTTTTTTAAATTAACTTAAATTGTTCAATGTCTTACAACACTTATTTAAATTGTGCATGATAGCATCTTCCTGATATCTCTTTTTGGGAGGATTAAATGGAGATAAAGTAGGTGTACTTGTCCACAGGCCTTGTCCAGTGCCTGGCATACGGAAAGCACCCCGTAAATAGTCTGTACTCAAGATAACCCATGTTAGTGGTTTTAATTTAGTTAGCATCAAGTATTTAAAACGCCTTCCACCTGACAAATTGTTTCAAGGGAGAGCGACCACCTGCTGTGTCTCTTTTAATGTGCTGGTAAACTTCCAGACTTTTTAATTAACTTAAATTGTTCAATGTCTTACAACACTTATTTAAATTGTGGAATACTTCAATACCGGAAAATTGAAAACACCAAAGGGGGGGGGGGAGCCTAGAAGCCAGCAATCCCCACACCCCCCTTTAAGTTCCCCAGATCCAAATCCTGTTAATACTGGGCGGTGAAGTGACATCAAAGGATCCCAGGTATTGACTGCTGGCTGGAGGCAAGCCACAGGTTCCAACTCTTTAAGATAAAAGCGGGGCGGGGTGGGTTGCAAGATCTGGTGGGAAAGGCCCAACCTCTGGGCTCAGGCTTTCAGGTGGTTGTTTCAGCAGTCCTTTGTCTTATCTCCTCTGCAGGCCCCCATACACACGCAAATATTTCACAAGGCTGCGTTTCCTCCCGTTTCCTCCCGCATCCGCTGCTTGAAAGCTCCTTTGGTGGAGGAAGCCCGTGCGTGCGGACAAAGGGATTATCTGGCTACGACAGGCGACGCCTGCGCCCGCGGGAGCCACCCAGGCTTGCCTCCCTCCCCGCAGCGCCGGCCGGAGCGGCCCGGGAGGTCGCGGCGGGCCTTCAGCTCCGGCCACCCCCAGAGCCCGCCGCGGCGTCGAGGTATTGGCAGGGCGTTGCCGTCACCCCTTTTGGCGGGCTCGGGCGCCCCGAGGCTCCGCCCCCCTGCGCCGTCTATCCGCGCCCGCGGAAGCGGGCGCCGCGCCCCCATTGGCGGAGCGGCCCGCGGAGGCCCCGCCCCCTCCCGGCCCCGACGCGAGCACGTTGAGTGGCGGGGGCCGGCAGAAGAACTGCCCGAGCGAGGAGCGGCTCCTGGGGCCGGGCAGCACGGTTGGGGCGCCAGCTTTGGGAACCCCCCCCCAGAGGCTGCTGGGTCGGGACCGCGGCCCGCGGTCACGGGGGGAAGGGGGTGGGTGGGCTGAGAGCAGCTCGGCGGCGAGGCCGGCCCGCCGCCCCTTCCCCCCCACCCCCGTCGACCTTGCCGGCAGAAGCTTCCCGGAGCTCCTCACGCCGGCGCGATGGCGACTGCTGGGGAGACGGAGGCCTCTCCGCCGACGGACGCGAGCTGGGAAAGTGGCGGCGGCGGGGACGACGAGATGAAGCTGGCGCTTCCGGAGCTTGAGTCCTCCCCACAAAATGGCGGCGGCGGCGGCGGCGGCGGCCTTAGCATCGCGGAGCCCGGCGGCGGGGCCGGGCCTGAGGAGACCGCTGCGGCCTCGGCCGCCCCGGGCGTCAGCCACGAGCAGCCTCAGGACGCGTCTGAGGCGGGCGCGGCCGCTCTGCTCAAAGGCCCCGAAGAGCCCGAGAGGCCCGTTAGGAGGAGTTTTCAGATCCCCAGGAAGAGCAGAGAAAAGAAAGGTGGTGCTTCCCCTCTTCCCCAACCCCTCTTTCTCTCTCCCCTCCATCTTTTCATTAGAACCTCTCTGTCTCCTCTTCCCACACCCATCCGAGACACGTAAACGCGCATGCAGCGCCAGCCGCCTCCCCTCGCTGCCACCCAGCTGCTGCGCCTGGTGCGAGAGGAAAGCGGTGGAACCACGCTCCCCTGCTCCCCCTGTCCCCGCGGAAGTTGGAAGTAGCTCAGGTTGGAAGCTTGTCCGTAAGGCTGCAGCTCCCAGAGAGGAAAGATGGTGCTCGGCGCCCCTCCCTCCCAGCCCCTGAAGGCACAGAAGCTGGTGTGTCCTCCTAAGGATGCTTCTGACAAGTCTCACTGTGGAAATAGCCCGTTGGCCATGGATTCTGGGGCTTTCTCCAAGGCCTTTGCATTCAGAGGACCACAAGTGCTTCTCCCTATGGAAATTTCTTCAGCTAGAAGTGTCTACTTGAAATTTGCTCGATGTCAGCGTCTCCCCTTGTTTAGAAGTCTCCATTAGATGTGATCCATGCACACTGCTATTTTCCATCACACTTCATTTCCATGTAGATTCTCCCCCTTGTTTTTGAAGCGTAAGATTAAATAGGTCTCTCTCTTTAAATCCAAACTTTAGAATGTTTTCTCTTGTATTTGAGAGGAATGGGAAGGTAGGTTCTTGGTGCAGTAATTTCCCTCTGGAAAGGAAAAAAAAAAATAGAGAAGTTAGCTTATGCCCAAGAGTCACCAACTTGATCTTGCAGACAAGAGAACTTTTTATAAAAAGGCCAGTCTAGTTTTTGGAACCAACATAGGAACAGTTATACGAACTACTTTTACCTTTTTAAAACTTAATGCTATATTATGACACATTTCTAATGGAGATCGAAATTACTATTATCGTTTTCTGTTGTACTATTTTTGACTATCCAGTGATTTGGGATGTTCTGGATCTAGTCAATTTAAAGTCTCTGTTGTACTGCGTGGTTCAGTTTTTCATGACTTCCTTTGGAAAAATTATGGGAATTCTTATTTGCAGAAAACTTTTTAATTTGTAATTTAAATAATAGTAAAGACTTAGAATCTTGAATGAAGCCTGAGCTTCCTTTTTCCATGTGCTTAACCATCTCCATTTGTACAACTGAAGTTGTTAGAGCCTTTTATCAGTAATATACAAATAAAGTCAAACTGTTAATTTCTATTTCAATGACAAAGCCAAGGAAATCCTTGATATGAGAAACCATGTTGACAAAAATGAAGTTACCTTTGTCCACTAGCATGAGGAATGTTTCTAGAAATATCTTTTAAGGGAATTGATGTAAAGTTCAAGAGGATACTTGTAAAAGTCAATTCTTTGGTTTAGTTAAGATATATGGTATCCTCTATATGAGGAAAGTTAGATGCTCTCATCCTAAATTATCAACTGGCAGAGAATAAGTTTAAAGTACATTCGGGTGGGCTCTGAGGAGGTAGGAAATTGAAGCTTTTTTGTTCCAAGCTTGATAGTTTTGAAGTCCCGTTTTTTTTTTTTTCTTTTAAGTGCCCAAGAATATGGTTTATGATAATTCTAAACCATAGATTTACCATCTTTAAATTTTTGATAGGACCAGAATATTGTAGAAATCCTCATGGTTTGGTTTGAGATGAGGGAAGTCACCAGTAAATGTTGAGGTGCACTGTATTTACATGTATTTTTTTTTTAATTAGGTAAATCCAGAGGTTGCTGTAAAATAGGCTTTATTTGAATGCTAAATGTGGATATAATTGAGGAATTAGGAAATATAAAACCTAGCTTTCTCCCCTGAGTCTGATGCTCCTTGGGGAAAATTTATGTTTTCTATTTTCACTTACTAGAGGCAAAGGGTTCTCAACTTTTGTCTTGTCAGGGAGGTTATAGGTAAGGAAAATAAACACACCGAACTTTTCTCCTGTTGAGTGAAAATAAATAATTTATGCACTAAGCGGCAGTTGTTCAAGTAATGCAGTAACGATTTAAATAGAGCTTTTAAAACTTTAAATAAGCAGCTATTTTACCACCACAGATTTTATCCTGTTTAAGCTGGAAGAAGTTAGTGATTGCCGATAGAGTTTAATAGGAAAATTGAACTTTGCATTATTTTTTTTAAAATGCTTTATTAGAAATACTGTAGCAGGTGCTGCTAGTTTCACACTTCATCCCCAAATCACCTCTTGAAAGGTATCACTTTATGCACCGGATTTGGCTGGATATCAGTAGTGGTCATTTGAATCTTTTAGCGCAAATGTTAGATCATTTTCAGAAATACCTTTGAGCCTTTCAGTATCAGAGATTCTTTTGCATTCATATTTTAATATGGCAGAACTTTGCTTGTGACTGTGCTTTTCCAGTGAAACTTAACATTATGACTTGATTATTTTGGGTATCTTAAATACTATATGAGTACAACTTGCTGACTCAAACGTTTTCTTGATCTTGACGATAATATAACACCCAGAATACTGCCGTTCTAATTAATAACATTGGCAAACACTTTGTAGTGCTTAGTAAGTTGTAAGCATTGTTTAAAGCAATTTACACATATTAACTAAATCTCAACAACTCTGTAGTAGGTATTCCCATTTTACAGATGAGGAAACCGAAGTATTGAGAAGTTAAAAACCTGGCTCAAGGTCATATAGCTAGTAAAAGGTAGAATTGGATTTTGAACTTAGGTGTCTAGTAGTTAACACTAAAACTGTAGCAAGACTTCTTTTTTTATAATATAAATGTCTTTGTTAGCTTTTGATCTGACATTAAAATTTTTTTAACCTCTTAAATTTAGAAATATTTAGTATGTCTTCATCTCTGGGGTATTTTGAGATTCAGAAAGTATGTTCATTATGAAATTAACACATTTAATCAGTGACAGATTAAGTGACATAACTATCGACTGGAAGAGTAAAATTTACTCTTTGATGTGTGTTGTGTTGTTTATCAGCTGGGCTATTTTCTATAGTGTAAACAGGCACTGTTCTAACATTTAACCAAATTGTATAATTGCATTTTGTCAGTAGAGGTTTCATTCTTTTTTTTTTAACTTTAATACTATAAGTAATTTAAAAGTAAATTAAAATTGGTAATTTGATATAATTTTTCCTTCCAAAGTTCTTGGGGAAATAGTGATGATTCAGTTTCTGGAAAATGTTTATTGGTTAATGTTTTCTGTAGGGCACAAGACTAACTGCTCATGTCCCTGCATCCATACTGGTCTAAGTCTAGCAGGATAAATGGCTAATTCTCTCCAACACCCATCTTTTCCCCACAAAATTTGCAGCTGTCTTTTTGAAGACTTTGGGGCAAAGTCTCCTTTAAGGATATTTGTATGGTGTTTCCATAGTTGTACATGAATGATTGGGTTCTAAGTACCATAGATTTCTCTGTATAGAAGTAAGCAGGCAAGCACAGGCAGAATCCGGTCATCCATATAAAACATTTGGTAGGTGTGTATAAATTCTAAGTAACAGAAGTACAGTTTTCTTTGATTTATTCCTCAGGCCAGAAAAAGTCAATAGTTTTATATTTGTATTTGTCTCTCTAGTTCTCTGCCAGCATAGTCATCATATTCTTATTTGTACTATGTTCAGTCTTTTTATTTAAAGATTTTATTTATTAGAGAATGAGAGAGTGCAACAGTGGGAGGGGGAGGAGCAGAGGGAGAGGGAGAAGCAGACTCCTTGCTGTGCAGGGGACCCTATGCCAGGTTTGATCCCAGGAACCTGGAATCGTGACTTGAGCCAAAGGCAGACGCTTAACCTCCTGAGCAACCCAAGTGCCCTCCTATGTTCAATCTTGATTTAGAGATGAAACTCCATTCTGTAAGTATTATGTCTGTAGCAATTTTATTAGACTGAAGAGAAATTATTTTTAAAATCTTTTAAGTAAATATTGGAAGGAACATGGGTATTTGTTGTATTTTAATCAGCACCAGTAGACCTCAGAGAAATGAATTCAGAGAATTGTAGAACCTACATGATCCACATCCCACTCCTGGCTATTTCCTTTTCTTCCATGAATTAGTTACTTTAAATTGGAATGTGTATTCCACATTGTCTTTTTTGTATGTTTTGGTAACAGTGGTTTTTATTTAAGAAGTTAGTTTGTGGGGCACCTGGGTGGCTCAGTGGTTGAGCGTCTGTCTTTGGCTCAGATCATAATTCCAGGGTCCTGGGATTGAGTCCTGCATCAGGCTTCCCAGAGGGAGCCTGCTTCTCCCTCTTCCTATGTCTTTGCCTCCCTCCATGTCTCTCATGAGTAAATAAAAATAAAATCTTTAAAAAAATATATAAAAAGTTAGCTTGTTTTGTATATATGTTTACATGATTTTTTTGTTTTACATATACACATAATACATGGTATTGAACTAAGTAAATTGGTAAAAGTAATTGAAAAAAATGTTCCTTTGAGTAAGGAACCAAGCTGTTTCATGACCTATATTTTATATCTATTCCAACTACTTAAATTATACCATTAAATTGAATATTTTGTAAGCTACCAGTTATAAGGAAAAATGATTAATGATAGTATGGATAGTATAGAATCAGGAGATCTGAAATCCAGTTCTAATTTTCCTTGTCTGAATTAATGTCTCTTATTGTCTTTCTAAATCTGCGTTCAGTCCCATAAAACCTCTATAATCAATTTTGTCAATAAGGAAATCTTGTGAATTATGAAAGTCAACTCATTAGTCCTGTGTTTAACATGTATTGGATGGAAGTCCTGTAAAGAAAAATTATGTTTCTCAGTGTGTGGAGTAACTATTCAACCTTTATGAACCAAAAGAGTGTGATGGCTTTTGGCCCTGTTAAATGCATTAAAATGAAAAAAAAAATAAGATTTGACAGAAGAGACAATAAGAAGGTAGAGCATAATCCTGGACATCAAGTTCATTTCCTTTTACACCTAACTTCCTGTGTCTAGTGTTATATATGATTTCTTGGTCTAAAATGAGAAAACCGTTTTTTTCCAGCTCTGTAATGATTAGTTTCAGCTCTTGTGTATACACACATAAATCTTAAGAGTTCAGGATACAAAATTTGGAGCTAAGTGGCCTGAATTTGAATCTTACCTGTCCTATTTATTCATTAACTGTAACCTCGGGCTGCTATAGCTGTTAGGTTCATTTGTGAAATGAATATAATCAAATTTCATGAGCTGGTTTTAATGACTAAATGAGATAATGCCTGCAAAGCACTTAGTATAGTATCTGAATAGTGATAGTGACCCACTAATGGTTAGACTCAGTAATTGTCAGAATCCAGAGAACAATGTATTTGATACTAACTTTCTTAAGTTAAATAATTACCATGTAAAATGTTCTGTTCCCCATTTGGATAATCACAGAGTTGATTATTATTGCCTCAAATAATGGCCCATAATAAGATTATGATACATATGTGTTTTCTTTAAGAGAAGTGACCAAAGGATGTGCAGTATAAGAGGATTATGAAGTACAAAATAGGCCACTAGGGAATGTACACTCAGAACATAAATTCGTTAAATTTCTAATTATTACCAGCACATTGATTTGAAATCCTTAAAAATAGTTATTTTTGTGGAAATGATAACTGGGAAGGGAAAAAAGTTCTACTGGCCTAAGTAGTAAAGCCAATGGAGTCATTTGAAATATACCTAGGACACAGGCATCTTTTTGTATATTTTCATACATAATTCTTTTTCCTCGGCAGTCTACTTAAGTACATTTAACGTGATTGTAGGACATACTTTGGAATGAAACAACTGTTAAGTACTTCTCAGAGAATTGGAATGTTAATTTCTACATAAATATATATGATTTAATTTTTCACTTATTA
The DNA here is from genome assembly GCF_018345385.1 of Vulpes lagopus. Classification (NCBI taxonomy): domain Eukaryota; kingdom Metazoa; phylum Chordata; class Mammalia; order Carnivora; family Canidae; genus Vulpes; species Vulpes lagopus. The sequence goes on along the minus strand of NC_054830.1, from coordinate 24,536,265 downwards.
GGTCAGTGGTGAAAGTAGTATTGGGACAGCTTAGGTAAGGAAAATAACTTATGTAGGCGTGTAAAATTTCATAGAAGTTTAAAGCCATATGGTACTTTCAGGGGGAGCATTTTAGATGTCTGAAGACACTTTGTTAGTTAGAAACAAAAATCAGTCTGCATAAAATCCAATCTTAAAAATCATACTTCACCCGTTTTGGATGTGAAAGCCTATAAAGACTATTTCACATGCTGTTTTCCTTGCCAAGTTTTTCCCAATTTAGTTGGGAACAGTCACAAAGATGTTTTTCCCAACCATATTCTGTAAAACATTTGAATAAGGATGTATTTCCTCCTCTTGAGCTTTCATTTTGTTTTACATATTACTGAATTGTTGAATTTGAGAATTTAAGAGGACAGCCATGATACTTCGGTAGTTGTAGGATATATTTGTATTCAGTTTTAAAAATCTTTTACAAAGCTTATTCTTGTTTTCCTTACCAACTTATTCAGTTTACTTAGGCCCAGTGTTCATAGTTCCAGCGATTGGTATATGATAAAGATAGAGTAAAGAACAAAGCAGATACAGGTCTTGCTCATATGGACCTTAAAAGTCAATAAATTATTGAGTACATGCTACAAATTTGATTACAGGACACCTTTTGTTCTTAATAGTATGTTCTTTTTGAATTTTTTTCCTGCTACCCCTATTTAGTATCTTTTTTGCATCATAATTATGTTGGGTTTATTTTAGTGTGGGATCCCAAAGTAGTAGGAACCATTTATACACATTTTGTTACTGAATGTTAGTTTTTTACAGACACTTTTATGATACATACATAGTTTGGTAGATGAGTGGATATGTCATTTGACATCACATCCTTTAAAGCCTAATACTATGTATAGAAAGTACAATAAACAGTTTATTAGCCTCTGTCTAGTATTTTTAAGAATGGTACAAGTAGGACATTGTTTTTAGTAGTAGCCTAAAGGTAATTTGACATTTATTGACTCTTTAGAAATAGTATCTCAAAAGAAGTTAAGATAATATAAATTCTATGGATACTTCTATATACAGTGAGATATAAGTGGTTCCTTTTGTTGCTTGGAGAACATTTATATGTGTCAACTTTTGAAATTTATTAGTAAGTTAAACTATTTCATGCATAAAGTGGAAATTTGAAATTATTAGGCCAGAAATCCACTGATCCAAGAATAAATAGGATATTTGACTTTTAAGTATTTTAAAAATTAAATGTGGGTATGAAATAGTTGTAGGAGGGGAGAATAAACACTTTTATTGTCTTTATGCCAGATGCTATGCTTAGAGCTTTTTCCATGTGTTGTCTTGTGTGGCATGTAGAATTTAGTGGTTATTAGGATAGCTAGAGTTCTTTTTTATGGATGAGAGAACTGAGCTTGTTTTTGGTTAATTGGTTTACTCAGACTCCACAAAGCTAGTGAATGCTAGATTTGATATTTGTGTTCAGGCTTGACTCCAAAGCTCTACATCTTTCCATTTCACTAAGGTTTCATAATAAATGTTCTACTACTTTATGTTGGTGTATAAGAAGCCAATGGATGTAGCATATTTTATCCTAATTTTAGTACTAAAAACCAAATAGAATAATTTTATAGACACCTAAGTGTCTTAAATGTTTTTAGGCATTCATTTATGCTGTAAGTTTTTAGTTTGCTGAAGTAAATGGCCCTAGACATACTATTTCAGTGTAACAAAATAGAAGTTGAGGATATGCACAGGTTTTTTTCTTACGAGTGTCTTTAAGCAGTTTAGGTTGCCTAATGTAGCATTCTTAAGGTTTGCAAAATTTTTACCTCTTGTCTGCATGTGTAATGCCAGATGCTCATTGCTGAAGGAACTGGTCAATGTAGGCAACTGATTGTAATTTTTCTTCATTGACTTGATTAAGTGTCTCTTTGGCATATCATTTAAAAAAGATAGCCTTGATGCCTTTTTTTTCCAAATTCATTTAGAAGTTACATTAAACCCACAAAATTTAAGAGACTGCATTTAAGATGCAATAATCTTAAAATTAATGTCTTTTTTGTTTTAGCACTTTTTCAGCCATTAACTCCAGGCTCTCGAGAATTTGAAGATGTTCTGAATATTCTCCATTCATCTTACCTTGAACCAACCTCAGTAACAAATTTTAACTACAAACGTGCTTGCTTGATACATAATGAACTTTTGGAAAAGGAGGTAGGTTTTATATTTTGCTTATTGTAAGATTCTTCAGAAGCAATTAATAGCCTGAAAGTTGTTTTATGTTCCTATTCTTTAAACACACCAATTTTTAGGAAAACCAAATTATGGTAAGGAAAAAATTTTTAAATGACATCTTTTTTCTTCTAAATATTATTGATAAAGCACTGTTTATCTGTTGTGATAAGTTAATGTTCAGTTATATAAAATCTTAAGCATAGAAATAGCTTATTGTATAACGGCTTAATTATAAATTTACAAGGCCCTTTGCTCTTTTAAGTATGTATTAATTAAATGAAATCTATAATCTATATTACATCTAAACTGGAAGATAATGAAATCAAATATGTACTTTTTTTTTTTTAGGATATTTTTAATTTTTCCCCTCAATTACTGCCTAGTGGCTGAATTATCTTAATATCACTAGTAGAAATTCTTAATGAAAAAATAGAAACAGAAAAGAAAAAGTGGAAACAAAGTGTATACGATAGTAAATTTAAGTTTCATGTAAAAATTAGAATATTTTTAGGAAAAGCCAGAATGTATAATTCTGAGGTAATATAAATGAGATGTTTAGAAATATGTGTTTATTGCTTTCTGATGCACATGAAATACTATTAAGTATGTATTTTTAATAAGTTGGTGGTTAACTTTCTGGCTCCCTGAGAAGTTTAAAGCCTTGATAGTTTGATGTGATTTCATGGTATGATAGGGGTTATTTATTAACTTTATATGAAAATTTAGTGTAATGATTCATTAATTATATTACTGAACATCAGTAATGGCCTGAATACTGCATATAAATCTACTAGATATGAGTTCCATATTTTGAATATATATCTATTTGCTTGTATCTAAAAGTGAAAGTCAACAGTTTTAGGCGACATGCAGTTCATTTATACTTAGACAAAGGAGTTTTATCCTGGCAATATGTATGGAGCACATCTTATGTAGTTGGCATTGAGAATATAGTTATAAAGAAACGAAACATTTTTCCTTGTCCTAATTGAGTTTATAGTCCAGAAGTGGAGTTTATACTCATTCAGCAGAGATTTATTAAACCACCTACTGTATGCAGTGCATCATGTCAAGTAAAGTGAGAGATCCAAAGGTAACTAAAATATGAACTTAAAAATCTGTGGGAGAGGGGCAGCTCCGGTGGCTCAGTGGTTTAGCGCCGCCTTTGGCCAGGGATGTGATCCTGGAGACCCAGGATCGAGTCCCACGTCAGGCTCCCTGCAGTGGAGCCTGCTTCTCCCTCTGCCTGTGTCTCTGCCTCTCTATCTCTCTGTGTGTGTGTCTCTCTCTGAATGAATTTAAAAAAAAAAAAAAAATCTTAAAAAAATCTGTGGGAGAGTTGGAATATGGTAAAATCTTCATAGAAATTTAGTTAAAATTGATAAGCACTAAATGCTTATCTGATTTTATCTGATTATTATGAGGTAAAGAGTTATAATGGAGAAAAAAATTGAAGCACAGAAATTACAGGGAGAGAAAAGATAATTTGTGCTTTGGTTACATTTGGGATTTCTTAGAAGTACAATTACTGAAGCTCTTAGCTTGAAAGACATAATAACATACTTAAGGAGTTGTTACAGATTTAGTTTCATTTAGTTCACAGAAAAGCGAAGAGAACTGAAGTTTGATGGTCGTTTAGATAAAGAACTTTCAGAATCCTATGCATTTCTTATGGTTGATCGATACCAGGTGGGTGAACTCATTTTATAAAAAATCATTTGAAGATGTTTCCATTGTAAGTTACTAATTTTGCAATGTAATAATACACTTAATAATTATAAACTATTATTTTATAAATTAGTATAAATGATATATATAAATGAAAGAGATGATTTAGTAGGGCAAGATATTTCATTGTCAAGTAATTTGCTTTTCAAATATGCTTAGTTTTTCTCTGACCAAACCTATATTCTTTTCCTAGGATGTGCTTGATAATGAATAATTTTTCTTTTATTAATTTTATCATCTGTATTGTTAATATGTGATGGGAACTTTTTTTTTCTCCTTCAATTAAAGATGTTTAGGTGGGGTTACTTTTTATTTAAATATTTTGCCAGTCTAATGCTATCTAAAAAGGGGTGTTTATATATGTGAGTGGCATGAATTCTGACTGTCACACCTAGTATAAACAAAAATGGATTCCAGCTCTGGTTACATTGGAAGCATAAGCCAGTTTCACATTGATATTTAGTTACAAACTGTTATATATATATATATATGTAAAATTTCTGTAATGCAGAACTTACATAGTTCAGAAGCTTGGCTTTTATTTAGTGCAAGTTTGCAAATTATCTTTTCACTTTTTTATCTATCATGATTGTGAGATGAAGTGTTTTGTTTATTTAGGTTCAAAGCATATGTGAAAAAGGATTACAGGTTGGCCAGTCCAAAATAACAATTCTTGGCAGTCCTTCCATGGGTAATTTTTTTTTCATTTATCTACTATTAAGTTGCCATTTAAACATATGACTTAATTTTACTGCATTACTTAAAATTAAATTCATGTACACTTTGTCCTGTTTCCAGAAAAGGAGGATAGTTTCAGGTTCTGTGATGTAAAATCAGTTTTTCCCTTTGTTTCTGATTTTGCATACTTCAAATTGATCAGAGATTTTTTTAAAGTCAGTCCTGGTGATTTTGAGAAATTTGGTTGGTTTGATGTTTCTGGGTTTTTTTGATGTTTTGCTTTGGTTAAATATCAGCTAATCTTTACTGTAATTACATTTTTTTTTTGAAAAGTATCATACCTTTTATCTCTTATCATTAGGTTAAATGTTTGGATTTTCTTTTTGTATTTGTGCTCTTATTCAGATTCTTTAATTTTTCCTCTTCACTAGGTATCTATCTTTCTAGGTATGCTGATTTATTACAAGCTAATCCTTTGGAAGCTGGGGCAGTGGGCGATGTTGTTATTTTTAAAATAATGAAGGTAATTTTAACATTTACATTTTCATATATCAAGGACAACATTTGATTTTGATTTTAGTTGGTCCTATCTTTTTAAGAGTTCAATTAAATTAAAATCAGTCCTTGCTTAGTTTAGTATATAGAGATACTTCAAGAGTGGTTTGCTATCTTTGATCTATTTGGTTTCCTTTCCAAAGAGAAGAATGAAGAGGGTAATATGTTGGTAATATCATTTAGGCTAATGAACAGTATTGTAAATACAATTTTTATTTTCTTGTTATTAAGCATATTTGAACAGCACTACAGCACTTTTTTTTCCCCATGGTTGGTTTTATTTTTATTATTTATTTTTACTGCTCCAACATTGGTAAAAGGTGTTGAATGTTACCAGCTCTTAAAGAGCTGTTGTCATAGGTGATCTATATTCACAGCAGTATTTTATAATGTTGTGTAGTTGTTAATTAAGTTTAGGTGGACTTAAAAGGTTTTGTCTATTTTAGGGTAAAATAAAGAGTATATACGACCCCATGGGTGTAAAAAGTTTGGAATCTATATTAAATAAAAGTGCTTTGGACCCAACACCAAAGCATGAATGTCATGTGTCAAAGAATGCCAATAGAATTACATCACTTTTGGCTTACAGAGCCTATGAACTTACTCAGGTAGGTGCCTGGATTCATTATGAAATCTCTTTGTCACCAAATACTGTAAAATGTCTCTCTTTATGTACCTTTTGCCACCACACCAGTCAACCTCTGGTTTCCTTATACTACCACCAGACTTAAGTGTCTCTCGCTCCTGTTTGTTTAGTATTTTCAAGAGAGCTCAAAAACATATTGTGGCTCCCCAGACTTAAGAGTAATAATATTGAGATTCCGTAGTCTAGTTCTTTCTTCCAACCTGGTATTTTGTATGATTGCTGCCCTCAACATGCCTCATTTCATTTTGAAGCTGTGGCTTCTCTTGGCCTAAATCCTGGTCTAGAAAGATCTCCTGCCTAATAAAATACTACTCATCTTTCAAGGTAAAGTTGAAGCCCCTTGAATTACCTTCATTCATGTAATACTGTACTATTGATTTGATAGATATTTTTTACTTTTATTAACATTTTTCTAAGATGCAAACTTAGAGTTAAATTTTAAGCTTTATTCAGATACAGTTGATATACAGTAAAGTGTGTATTTGTCTAATTTTAGTCATTATGTTTTTATATGATCTTTGACAACAGTCCCCCTTATCCTCAGGGATATGTTCCAAGGCTCCCAATGGGTGCCTGAAACCACAGATAGTACTGAACTCTGTATGTATTATGTTTTTCCTATGCCTGCATACCTATGATAAAGTTTAACTTACAAATTAGGAACAGTAAGAGATTAATCATAGTAACATTAAGATAGAACAATTATACTATAATACAAATTATTGTGGTCTCTCAGAATCTCATTGTGCTGTTTACCTTTGTGGTGATGTGAGATTATAAAATGCCTGTGTGATGGGATGAAGTAAAATGAATGGCATAGGCCGTATGGTATAGTATTAGGCTACTCTTGACCTTCTGACCATTTGTCAGAAGGAGAAACCTCTGCTTCTGGACTATGGTTACCCACAGAAGCTGAAACTAGAAAGTGAAACTGCATATATGGGGGTAGGGGGCTGCTGTATAAATAAAGTGTATGAAGTATCGAATGTTTTTTTTTTTTTTTTTTTAACACTTCTAAAAAGTGTGTATAGATGGATTGTTTGGGAAGAAAGTGGTATGTTAACCCCCCTGGAAATGTTCTTTTTTTTTTTTTTCCTTTCTTTAACCTATATTTGTTTTTTTTTGTTGTTTTTTTTTTTTTTTTTAAATTTTTTTTCATTTTTATTTATTTATGATAGTCACAGGGAGAGAGAGAGAGAGAGGCAGAGACACAGGCGGAGGGAGAAGCAGGCTCCATGCACCGGGAGCCCGATGTGGGATTCGATCCCGGGTCTCCAGGATCGCGCCCTGGGCCAAAGGCAGGCGCCAAACCGCTGCGCCACCCAGGGATCCCCCCCTATATTTGTTTAAAATAAAATTTATTCTTGCTCCTTTTTTTTTTAAATTTTTAAATTTTTTATTATTTATGATAGTCACAGAGAGAGAGAGAGAGGCAGAGACACAGGCAGAGGGAGAAGCAGGCTCCATGCACCGGGAGCCCGATGTGGGACTTGATCCCGGGTCTCCAGGATCGCGCCCTGGGCCAAAGGCAGGCGCCAAACCACTGCGCCACCCAGGGATCCCTCTTGCTCCTTTTTTTAAAAAACAGTTGTAAGTGAAACTTTTTTTTTTTTTTTTTTTTAAAGATTTTATTTATTTATTCATGAGAGACACAGGCAGAGGGAGAAGCAAGCTCCATGCAGGGAGCCCGACACGGGACTCGATCCCAGGTCTCCAGGATCAGGTCCTGGGCTGAAGGCGGTGCTAAACCACTGAGCCACCTGGGCTGCCCGAAACCTTTTTTTTTTAATTGTAGTATAGTTGACTCTTAATACTCAGGGAGGCTTTTAGCAAAAATTATATTCACTAGTCTTCTGGGATGGCTCATTTGATTATCTTCTGGACAGTAGTTTCAGAAGGTAGCAGTAGGTTTTTCTTTTTCTTTTCTTTCTTTCTTTTTTATAAGTAGTATGTTTTTTTCTAGCAGAACTTGTAAACTGGCTTGACGTTTCCAAAAAATTTCCAGGCATTTTTAGAGCAGCAACATTACTGCAGTTGTTAGTTTCCCAAGGAAATGGACTTTGACGGACAATGCTTTGTTCATAAACTAGGGCATTCTTTTTAATGAAAATCACTAGTCCGCAAGTCACAAAATCCTAATGTTGTGAATAGGTGAAGGGGAGAGACAGATGGGTAGTAAGAAGAGAATGAACTACCTTTGTCACCTGCATTCATAATCTCTTCCACCTCCTCTTTGCTGCTTGGTCTGCAGTTGGAACCAATAATATGTTTTTCTTTTGAGATAACAAAATGCTAGATTTTGGTTGAGGTTGTGTAGCATTTTACTTTTTTGTATCAAAATGACATTTCTGGGCTGACTTGGGAGGTTACAAATGTTCATTTGTACTTTTTTTTTTTTTTAAGATTTTATTTATTTATTCATGAGAGACAGAGAGAGGCAGAGACATAGGCAGAGGGAGAAACAGGCTCCCTGCAGCAAGCCTGATGCGGGACTCGATCCCAGGACTCCGGGATCACAACCTGAGCCAAAGGCAGATGCTCAACCAGTGAGTCACCCAGGTGCCCCCAGTTGTAACATTTTTATGAGGAAATTTGTTGCACATTCGCAGCGGTCAGCTCTTCAGAATTAAGCTTTTAGTGTATCTAAGATAGATAGGTACGTAACATACAAACAAAAGCAGAATATATTATATCAAAATATAAAGTGCAAATTATTTTAAATATATTGGCAAACAGTGCTTAAAGATAGTTTCTTTAGAGGTACTTTTCAATAGTGTTACATTTCTCAGAAATCAGGCAGATAAAGATTCCACTGTGTACATTTTGTCTTCCTACAGAAGTTAATTTTGCACTCTCTTATTTTTAGTATTATTTTTATGAGTATAGCTTTGATGAACTCAGGCGAAGACCAAGACACGTGTGTCCATATGCAGTTGTATCATTTACATACAAAGATGATATACAAACTCCAAAGTTTGTGCCTTCATCAAGGTAAGACTCATGAGTTTTAGACATCATCCAGAATATTATTTTACATGTCCTGCCCTGCTGAACACTGTATTTTCTTCCCATTTTTTTGTTACCTTGCAATTAATTAGATGCATGAGTGTTCATGATGATTTTTTAAAGGTCATTGTGGAGAACATAATTTATGTGGAGATACAAACTGCAGTTTATTTAAACTTGACCAGTTAACCTTTTTTCTTGATATTAAAGATTTGTATAGTTGAGTAAAATGCAGTTTTTAAAAGTGAAGTTTTATGTATTAGCTCTCCTAGAAATGGCGAGCTTCTACAAAAGACGCTTGAGTCCCATCTCAAACCGATTAAATCAAATGTTTATTAAGGAGGCTAGGCATTAGTAATTTTTAAAGCTTGTAGGTGATTCTAATTTTTAATGAATTGAGAATCACAGATGATTTCTTATAAGCTCTAATGTAAAGTGACCAAATATAAAGCAGTTTCCCTTATTTTTTTCCCATGTGGTGATTTCAGAAAAATGTTGGTGAAGTTGATACTTACTTAGAAATACTGTTTTAAAAAGCCACATTTCATGAAATACATATATATATATATTTTTTAAATACATGTATTTTTGAGGTCAGTCTTTTCATTGGTTTTCCAGATCACATTATCTTGTCTTCATTTAAGTTGAGATCCAGCATTTTTTTTTTCATGTCAGCAAATAGCCCTGGTAACCATCCATCCATAGCCATAAGTAGCAATTCATATGACATCTAGACACTTGTGATTTTCATTTTTCTTGTGGCTCTGTATTTATGATTTCCATGATGTATTTACAATAGTGCATTTCAACAGTAATCTTTAAAAGACTCCCAGCACTTAATTATGAGGCCATACTTCTAGGAATAGTAACTATCTGCTAATTTTCTTTGCCTCTTCTTTGATTCCATCTTTTGATCTCTATATCATTTAAAACGAGCATTGATTAAACATTCTTGCTGTACATTGAATGCTGCCATGAATGCTTCTGCCACAAGGCCTCTGCATTTGCTGTTCTCTTGCCAATTAGCGGCATCATTTACACTTAACACTTTTATCAGATCTCTCCTTATCATTGAGGTCTTCCATGATTCTTATTTTTAACCCCATACCTTAAGTTGCTTTTTTTCTCCATAGCACTTAAAACCATCATTGTCTGGTAAACTATATACTTAATTTTTTATTGTTGTCTGTCTTCTTCATGAGATTGTTAACTGTGTGAAGTTAGGGGCATTTTTCATCCTGGTAATCTATTACCTAGAACTGTGCCTGGTAAATAGTAGGAGCTTGGTAAATATTTATTAAATAGGTTTAACTTGTAACTAATTTAACATTAACATTTAATTTTTTAAAAATATTTTATTTATTTATTCCTGAGAGAGTGAGAGAGAGAGAGAGAGAGAGGCAGAGACACAGGCAGAGGGAGAAGCAGGATCCACGCAGGGAGCCCGACGTGGGACTCTATCCCGGGTCTCCAGGATTTTGCCCTGGGCTGAAGGCGGTGCTAAACCGCTGAGTCACCAGGGCTGCCCAAACATTTAATATTTAATAAATAAGTTTAAATATATATGGAGGCTATTTCTTCAAGTCTCATCATTAAAATAATTCAGAGACTTTAATGGACTCTCTTCTCTCCTGATGACTATTTTTGAGAAAAATAGCTCCCATAAATTTGGACAGATACAGTAATTTGATCCAAGAGGGTAACTGTTTTCTTCATGTGGACTTAGATCTATTAAATGTTGTAATAAGTAGTTAATATGTTCTTCACACTTGGATGAAGGACTTAATTTTCCTATACGTTACACTACTAAAAGTAGCACTTACGTCAAGGTCCTGAGTGTTAACCTTCTTGTTGTTACCAATCAGTAATTTTTTTAAAAAATTTATTCACAGATCTAACAGTTTCAATGCAGATAGAAACACAGGTAAGATTCTTTTATTTCTTTCCTTCAATTTTTTAAATTGAAAAAATAAGTACATAGAATAAGAAATAAGTGTTCTTCTTTTTATTTATAATGAACAAAAATTTGCAAAGTCTGAAAAAGGGCTGAGGCCATGTTATGATGTAGCATCAACATTTGGTTGTTCAAGCATAAGGTCTCGTTTGAGAAGCTACTGATACTATGAATAGTCCAAAGGATTTTAACACTTTGACAAAGGTAAAAAAATAAAACAAGCTTCGCAACTCAGCTTTTTAAAATCTATGTTTATCAGAGGTTTAGGATTCAGAAGACCTAGAGAAGATTAAAAACAATACTGACATTTTCTGTCATTCAGTTTCTCCACAATGAAAAGAGAGTAAGTAGAAGGTATGAGATGCTGTAGGAATTCATGTAGTTAACTGGATTTAATACAGTTGTCTTTGGGGGAAATGAGGGCACTAAATATATTGTCTTTGATCTTAAACTTTCAGATATGAAGACATTTAGACAAATTTGTTATTTTTTGGACCTGAAATAACCATGTGAAGGAAAAAATACTGAAAGAAAAATCCTAATATTTCTATTCTCTTATAAATAGAAATGTCATGGGGTTTATTTTGTTTTCTGTTGTTGTTGCTGTTCCTCTACTTAAACATTGTTTCTAGGTGTGTTTCCCTTATTTCTATCTAGCAAACATGTATTTGCTCCTGGGCTGCCAGTGGCTGAATTATGTCATTATTCTTTTTATTTAGATAAATTTAACTACACCTTGTGGAAAGGACAGCTTTTAAATAAAGGAAAGCTTTTGTGTTATATTTCTCTGAGGTCAGCCACTCGTGCTTTTTTGCCTATCAAGCTGTAAGTATGTTATATTACAAGAAAATAGCAATTAGTGGTTGCTAATTATTCAGTTTCTTCTTTTGTTTTTTTATTCTTAAATTTTACTTTGGTTTGAAAGAATATAAATGTCTATTTGTTTTAAAAAAAATTGGTAACTTAGGAGAGTTAGTTGGCAAAATGAGCCCTCTACCTTTCTGTCTTGGTTTGAGAGTGGGCTAAATAAATAGTCATACACATTTATGGCATAAAACTTTCTCTGAGTGATTTTAAATTTTAACAATGATTTTTCAAAGTTTTATGCTAATTAAATATATATATATTTTTCATTTAGCACATGATAGACTTAAAAGTTATCAGTTCTGTGTTGGAAACAGTTTTGATGTGGTGAGTTAAAATTTATAGACTGTTTTCAGTCCTGTGCAGCATATATTAGGATAGAAAGGTCTAGAATGATCATTTGCTATCACCCCAGTAAATATCATGGGCCTTCATAAATGTTTGAAGATTACTTTAACAGTTCATACTTGAATTGTCTTTAATAAAAAGACAGCCTTTTATCCTTTCTGTTTTAGTAAAAGTGGTATATAAGGTTAGCTTCTGGCTTAAAGTTGAAGGTTGGTGATACTGGCAGCCTTTTATATACTTCTGTGAATATATCTGGACTTCCATATCAAATCCTCTTTAGAATCACCTATAATATTAATAAATATGCTCTTCTGCTTTCCACCAAGATCCTCATATGAGTGGGGGCGGGGAGGAAATAACATTGACAGAGTTAAACATACAGGTAAGGGAAACATGCTTTTTCAATTTTCTTTCAGTCCTGAAAAGTTAGATGTTGAAACAGTTATGAGTATTGATCATCTGAAACAGAAAATCCCTCCAGCACTATTTTATAAGGAAACATACTTAGGTCCAAGTGAAGGTAAGTAATTTAATTTTATTAAGATATATAAAAAGCAGATTTGATTTGAATATTTACTGTGTATTTTTTCTTATGTCAGTTTTGAAGAATGGAATGTATTGCAGCCTTTATGAAGTTGTAGAAAAAACAAGAATTGGAAGTAACATGGAGAGTTTACTACAAAAACTAGAGAAAGAAAAACTTGTGAGTGAAAAATTTTTAAATTTCCTCATTCTCCCTTAGAAATAAGCATTTGAATAAGTGACCAGATTATTTAAATTTATATCATTTTTGCCTCTGAAAGTACCATAACGTCTCTTTGTTGCTATTTAGCGAACAGTTATACTATGGCCTTTGATAGTCTTTTTATTTTAGCCATGACAGTAGACCTTCTGTAAGCCAGTCTTCCCCATGAATACAATCTTTATTGTATTTTGTGATGTGACAACATATAATTATTGAATACTATTTTCTTATGCTGAGTGTATACGTCAGTAAAGAATGAGATAAGGAGACTATTCTTTTCGATTATACAGAGTGATAAATGGAATTCCTCAGATAGATGTGGTGTGTTTCAGTAGACTCTGTGTCATATTTGAAGATTCAGAAAGAACAGGGTGCTTGGTGAGGTTGAAAAGAGATAAAGGAACACTAGAGTAGTTGGGGGAAAGTGGTAGGACATGAGACTAGGAAAATGTGTAGAGGACTGTGTCCTGCAGGGTCATGTAGGTGGTATTAAAATGTTTGGAAATTTGGATGTAATCTTAAGAGTAATTGGGTTTTAAAGGGAGTAGCATGAGGTTTTGATTATGTACACAACATGATCAGATCTGTGCTGTGGAAGTTTATTTGGTTACTCTTTAGATAATTGAGGGGAGGGGAGGCAGGAAACTAGCATTACATTACTGGGTGGTAGTGGCTTGGAGAAGAAAGGTTAAGAGTGATGATAGAGATTGATTTAAGAGATACTTACTAGATAGTATCCAATTTAATAGATACTGATTTTACTGAATTTGAATAGAGGGATAGGTCAGGCATCAGCTGTGATGGGTTCAGGAATGAACAGAAAATGAATATATGCTGTTATGTATAGTTTAACTGAAGGGGACAGGAGAGGAGCTATTTCAAGGTTTCTGTTAACCTGAGATAGATGAACTCATGTTTAAATGTTGATGGAATGTTTCAGTAGAGGGGAAGTTTTGCACAGATATGCTATGTGATACAAGTTTTTCAGTAGTTGACTTCCTTTTACTCCTACTTTGTTGAGCCTCAATTTCAAATTGTAGTCAAATGGAGGTTACTGTTAATGATTTTCAGAATTTGCAACTGCATTTTTAATGGCTTTGTAGAATTTCATTGTATACACATATATTTGCTTACCTAATCCATTGTTTATAGGTAGGAGAGTCAAATTGTATACAAAACTTAGAGGCAGAGTTTATACACTTAGGAATTGGTGGACATCTAACAATAACTTATTAATTAACCAGCTAGAAATCTTGGGGTTAGGCATTTTAGAACACACACATGCATACACACACATACACATTCATTACATATGGATATACTTTTATATTTACATATCTTTTTTCTTCTAAAATAAAACTATTCCTCATGATCAAAACCTGTTTAATTCCAGAGTTCAGGGGATCCCTGGGTGGCTCAGTGGTTTAGCGCCTGCCTTTGGCCTAGGGCGCGATCCTGGAGTCTCGGGATCGAGTCCCATGTCAGGCTCCGGGCATGGAGCCTGCTTCTCCCTCCTCCTGTGTCTCTGCCTCTCTCTCTATCACAATTAAATAAATAAATAAATCTTTAAAAAAAAAAATAATTCCAGAGTTCAGAAAGTGAAAGTTTTGGATAGTAGGTTTGGATATAATTAGATACTGGTTTATCCAAATCTGTTCCATTCTTGCATTTCAGAGAATGAATATTGAGTCTTGGCAATGAGGAGTTTATCAGAAGATTATAACATCTGTTCCATTTCTAGTAGTAAGAATCAGGATAGGAAGATACTAGTATTTTCTTTCTTTCTTTCCTTATTATTTTAGGTTCTTGGAGGACTGGGTTTTCCCAGAAGTAAGATCTTACATCTTAGAGGACATGAGCATTCCACAAGGTCCATTACCTAAATGTAATGGACCCTAGATATTTTGTGTAGCTATCCCTTTTCCTGCAAACCTCATTGGGAATTATTCTAACTACAGCTACTTTCTTTATAGTCTAATGATGGGAGATGCGTTGAGGACTGTTGGGTTCTCAATAATTCTGTCTTGAATATGCACACGAAATGTTATGGATCAGAGATAGATTTAATGAATACATCATAGTAATTGTATTAGCCTTCCTTTGCCCCAGTCTTTAGCCTTAGGGCAACCCAAGGAAAGACCAATCAAACAGGCAACAGATGAGGTAAAATGATTTCTCTTGGCTTATTAAAGGAAGAAGGCCACTATCTCCTTCCCCTCCTGGAAAGTTCTCTTTGAAAATGTAAAGTGCATTACATATTAATTACAACCCTGTAGTAAATAAATAAATCTTTTCAGGAGCTGTTTAGCCCTCTGGGACCTAAGGACATCTCCAAGTTTCTGGGACTCATTCATCCTTGAAATATACATACATAAGTCTTCTGGCACCTTGGGGCTTAATATAGGAATTAATTGTGCTGTAACCTCTTGACCTTCTTGTGTACCCACTTGGCATTCTCAGGGAGATAAGGGAAATTTAATTATCCTTTTCGATCAGAGCAGTTATTTAGATAATTGGCTACAGATCTAATTCTTAAAGTATATGAGGAGTAAAAGATTTCTAGAGGAAATGAAAGCAATTATTCCCTATCTTTGTATTTACTTTTCTGTGTATCAGCAGGCTAGTTTTGGTGGAGGAGCACTGAGAAATCTAGGGAAATTTTCTCACAGGGAGATTTATTATGTGAATATGATTATATTGAGCTCTCTTGTGGTAAGGCATAAGTTAATAATTCTTAGAACTAACTTAATATTTAAAAAAAAGAACTAACTTAAGGAAAATGATGGATGTCGCTAAATTTGAATGTTGTTTCTAATGTGAACATTCTGTATATCTCCTGGTGTATATGTACAGGTTTTTCTCTTGGGTATATATCTAGTATATTGGATTTATTTATAAGTAAAATTATTGAATCATAACATATACACGTGACTGGCTTTACAAGATAATGCGATAATTGTTTTAAGTGTTGGTACCAATATATATCCCCTGCTACCAGCAAGTTCTCATCAATTCACACAGTCGCTGGTACAGATTGTGGCAGAGTCTTACCAATCTGGTAGTTGTGAAATATATTGTACTGGGATTTTAGCCTGTATTTTCCTAAAATATGATGAGTTGATCATCCTTTTATAAATTTCTTAGTGTTCACTTGCCTATTTTTCCTTGTGTTTTCTTAATAATTTGAGGAATTTGATACATATATTTTGGGTACTAACAGTGAGGTATGTGTGCTAGAATTTTTTTTTCATAATCTGTGCTTGCCTTTTTTATTTTACTCATGGTGTTTTTTTTTTTTTTGAAGAACAGATGTTCTTAATGTAATTAACTTTATCTCCCTGAATGTGAAGCACTTTGTGGCCTCTTTAAGAAATCTTTCCTTACCCCTAGATCTTACAGGTATTGCCCTGTGTTTTCTTCTGAATGTGTTATGATTTGGCCTAAGGCACTTAAGTCCTTAAATAAATAGTTTTGGGTTTGTTTTTGTTTTTGTTTTTGTTTTGTTTGACAATATAGGAACCCAACTTCATTTTTCCCCAATGTGAGTAACAAGTTGTTCCTGAATCATTTATTGAATAGTCCCTCCTTTCTCCACTAAGAAGCCTTGATTGGAGGTAGGGCCAACTGCCCCACTTTTTTCATCCTTTTTGGTTTAGGAGTGTTTAGCTATTTGAGACGTAGCTTTTTTCAAGAACTTAAGTTTCAGCTTTACTTTTTTTTTTTTTTTTTTTTTTTTTAATTTTTATTTATTTATGATAGGCACACAGTGAGAGAGAGAGAGAGGCAGAGACACAGGCAGAGGGAGAAGCAGGCTCCATGCACCGGGAGCCTGATGTGGGATTCGATCCCGGGTCTCCAGGATCGCGCCCTGGGCCAAAGGCAGGCGCTAAACCACTGCGCCACCCAGGGATCCCTCAGCTTTACTTTTTAAAAAAAAAATTTAGAATCAGCTTTTAAGTTCCCCCTCCCAGCCCTCTCACCTTGCCCGCAAAAAACCCTATTGGGATTTTTTTTAATTGAAATTTTGTTAGGTCTATAGATCAAGTTTAAGAGAATTGATATCTTTTGTGTACTGTCTTATCCATGAACAAGATAGCTCTTTACTCCTTTAGGGTATTCTTTTAATAGAGTTTTATAGTTTTCTGGATACACATCTTGGTTATTTTTTGTTCAGTTTATCCAGGCATCTTACTATTTTTGATGCTATTTTAAACAGTATTTCCATTTGGGTTCTTTTTCTATTTGTTAGGTATATAAAAATGTAATTGGTATTTATGTTGATTTTATGTTATATCAGTGTATGAAATTTAAGTAATTCTTTTTTGTACATTCTTTGGGATTGCTATATAGGCTTTATTATCTGGGAGCAACATTGTTTTGTTTCCCTCCTCCTCCCTCTAGTCCTTAAGCTTTTTATTTCTCTTGTATTACTGTGTAATCTAGGATCTCTAGTACAATGTTTTTGTTGTTGTTGTTTTGTTTTGTTTTTTAATTTTATTTATTCATGAAGAGACGCAGAGAGAGAGAAAGAGACAGGCACAAGGCACAGGCAGAGGGAGAAGCAGGCTCCGTGCAGGGAGCCCAATGTGGGACTCTGTCCCAGGACCCTGGAATCATGGCCTGAGCTGAAGGCAGACACTCATGGCTGAGCCACCCAGGCGTCCCTAGTACAAAGTTTAATAAAGGTGGTAGTGATAGGCATTCTTGTCTTTTTGATTTTAAAAAGAACATATCTAACATTAATCATTAAGTAGGAAGTTTGCAGTAGGTTTTTCACAGATATCTTTACCAGTTTAAAATTTTCCTTCATTATTTTTTTTTAACCATGATGGGTTTTGAATTTTGTTAAATGCTTGGGCCAGGGGCATTTATCAAGATTGTAACATGGTGTATTGGTGTATTAGGGTTTTCCAAAGGAGCAGAACTAATAGGATGTACATATGGAAAGAGATTTATTATAAAGAATTGGCTCACAAAATTATGGAGGCTAAAAAGTTCCAAGATTTACAGTCAGCAAGCTGGAGATTTGGGAGAACTTATATGTTCAACTCATCTAAAAATACTCTCAGAAATACCAAGAATAAGGTTTGACCAAGTATCTGGACACGTTGTGACCCAGTCAAGTTGACATGTAAAATGCACCATCATATATAGAATTTAGCTTACAGGCTTATAAAATGAATTATATTTTATCTTTTTCCGGTATTAAACTGTATTTGTGTTGCTGATTAAGAATACCAACTCCAGTGGCCCTGTGTGGCTCATTCAGCTAAGATCTGACTCTGATCTCAGCTCAGGTTTTGATCTCATGGTCATGAGTTGAAGCCTTGCCAGCATGGAGCCTACTTTTAAAAACAAACAAACAAACAAAAAACACCAACTCTTTTTTTTTCTTTTAAATGCATGGTTTGATCTGTGGATGTTTTTTTTTAGGAATTTTGTATCAGTGATGATGAGTGAGATTGACCTGCAATCTTTCTCATACTGTCCTTATCTAGTTTTTGTATCAACATCTGCTAGTTTCTCAGAATTGAGTCAGGTAGTATTTCTCATTTTGCAAAAGATGGATATATATGTATGATTAAGATCTATTTTTTGGACGTTGGCTAGCACTTAACTACAAAACTGTGTCATTCATATATGGATGATTTTATTTTTTTATTTTTTATTTTATATATATGGATGATTTTAAAGTATTCAATTTAGTGTTTAAACTTTACAGGCTTTCTGTTTTTTCTCAAGTCTGGTTTTTAGGGATTTGTCCATTTCTTCTACGTTTTTGTGTTTATTGTGATAGTCATTTATATAGACTCTTATTAATAGCTGCTGTGAGCATTATTATGTGATAATATTTTCATTATGCTTTCCCTGGTTAGTCACTTTCACCAGAGGTTTGTCTATTTTATTAATCAAATATGGTTTTAACTTCTGTTACAGCTTTGTTTTACTCTTACTAGTTTTAGCTGTTTTATTAACTCCTACTTTTGGGGGTTCATTTTGTAATTTCTGCCTTCTTAAGTTGGAAAAATGTTCAATGAATTTTGAGTTCCAAATACTGCTTTAGTTGCATTCCACAAGAGTACTTTTGTTTTTTTCTAATTTAATTGTTATAATCAGAACAGGTGGTAATTATTGAAAATTTATTGATACTTGATGTAAAACTGACATTGTGGTCAGTTTTTTAACATGCCCCTGGGTAGATTTACCCCCTCCCCCCCCCCAAAAAAAGTGTCTTCCTTAATTGTTAGAAACTGGGTACACAATTCTGGGTTGACAGCTATTTTCTCTTAGCACTTTGACTATATTACCGTATCTTTTGGCATCTGTCTTTGTTGAGAGGTTAGTTCTTAGTCTAATTATTACTCCTTTGTCGGTTGTCATCTTTTTTGTTTGCTTTTTTAATCTTTGGTGTTTTGCAGTTACATATCTAAATATAGATTTTTCATTTATCCAACTTGCTGTATATTCTTTAGTATCTGGATTTACATATTCATTTCTGTAAATACAGTTAGTTACTATCTGATTAATTCTTCATTCTGTTTAGACTTTCTAGGACCCTAGAGTATCTTATGTCAGGTCTTTTCATGATGTACTTGATATCTGAACTTTTGTGTTTTACATCCACTTGTTTCTCAGTGTGCTGCATTCTGAGTATTTCATAGCTGTCTTCTAGCTTACAAATTCTGTGTTTAGCTGTGTCTAATTTGCTGTTTAATTCATGCATTGAGTTTCTTATATCACATAGTTTTTATTTCTAAACAAGTATACTTGATTATTTTTGAGATCTGCCTGGTCTTTTCTTTTTTTGGGACAGATTCTTAACTTTTTCATTAACACTTACTTGAGTACCTGTTATGTGTCAGGCACTGTTACAGGAGGTAAAAGTTATATTCTGATACTTTACGATTTTATTTATTTATACGTGAGAGATACAGAGAGAGGCAGAGACACAGGCAGAGGGAGAAGTAGGCTCCGTGCGGGGAGCCTGATGTGGGACTCAATCCCAGGATCACGCCCTGAGCCAAAGACAGATGCTCAACTGCTGAGCCACCCAGGCATCCCTCCTTGGTATTTTTTTAATTGAAATAAACTTCACTTTAAGTGTACACTTTTTTTTTTTTAAGTGTATACTTTTTGAGTGATTTTTAGTGGATTCACAGTATTATGCAACCATCACCACTATTTTCAGAACATTTTGATCACCCCAGAGAGCAACCTCATACCCATTAAGCATATACTCTGCATTTTTTTCTTTAGTTCCTACTAACTATGAATCTACTTCTGTCTTTATGGATTTGTCTGTTTTAGACATTTTATACATGCGGTATGTGCCTGGCTTCTTTCACTCAGCATAGTAATATTTTTTAAAGATTCTTTTTATTTGAGAGGGGAGGAGCAGAGAGAGAGACTCTTCAAGTAGACTCCCCACTGAGCATGGAGAGCCCTATATGGTGCATAAGCTCACGATCCATGGGATCATGACCTCAGCTGAAACCAAGAGTTGGTCGCTCAACTAAATGAGCCACCCAGGCATCCCTCTTAGCGTAATACTTTTATGTATCGGTACTTGATTCCTTTCTTATGGCTGAACAGTATTTTCTTTTTTTCTTTTTTTCTTTTTTTAAGATTTTATTTATTTATTCATGAAACACACGAGAGAGAGAGGCAGGGACACAGGCAGAGGGAGAAGCAGGCTCCATGCGGGGAGCCCAATGCAGGACCGGATGCAGGGTCTCCAGGATTTGGCCCTGGGCTGAAGGCAGCGCCAAACCGCTGAGCCACCCGGGCTGCCTTAACAGTATTTTCTTATGTGGATAATACCATATTTTGTCTATTCATCAATTGTTTCCACTCTTTGGCTGTTATGGATAAGCTGCTATAATAATTTGTATACCAGTTTTTCTGTGAGCATGTTTTCGATTCTGCCAGTTATTTCTTTAAGCATCCATACCTATTATTTTATATATTATATTTAATAATTCCAATTTTAAGTCCTTGGATGTTGGAATCTGTTGTTTCTGCTAAATTTTAGAGTAGCTTATTTCCTCTTAGTTTATGAGCTTGCTGTTTTATATTTTTAACATTTTTTTTAAAGATTTTTTTATTTATTTTTAATTTTTTATTTATTTATGATAGTCACAGAGAGAGAGAGAGGCAGAGACACAGGCAGAGGGAGAAGCAAGCTCCTTGCACCGGGAGCCCGACGTGGGATTCGATCCCGGGTCTCCAGGATCGCGCCCTGGGCCAAAGGCAGGCGCTAAACCGCTGCGCCACCCAGGGATCCCTTTAACATGTTTTTAAGATTTTATTCTATTATTAGATTTTGTGTCTGTCATGTTTAGTTCTTTACTTCCATTTTGCATACAATTGTAGTAGCTCATGAACTTTCTTCACATTTATGTTGTTTTCTTTCCTCCTCCTTCACAGTGCTGTTGGAGTTTTTTTGTTGTCATTTTTTGAGCTCCAGTTTGAAAGGGTGTGTATACTCTTGAGAGCATTCCTGGCCAACCTGGCATTCTTGTCTTTTTACAGTTGAGCCTAGGATCTTTCCTTCTAGACTTATACGTTTGGCCTAGTCTGTCATCACCCTTTTGCTAGTCATAAGTACTCTACTGCCTGCAAATTGTTCCCTCAATTATAACTCTGCCTTTGCTTACGATGTTCACTCTATTGAAATATCCTTCCCATAATTTTGGGCTCTTGGCGATGTTCCCATCCTTCAAAATCCACCTGAAGTATACTCTCAGTACCTTTTCCAGCTATAAAGTGTATTTTTTTTCTCTTCCTGTTATTTTGTATTATCTTTTTGAGAACTTCTCTGTCTTGTGTTGCTTGTCTTTGAAGTTATTTCTGGCAAGGCAGATTGCCTTAGGTTGAAAGGTGTTTATTAACTATGTGAAGAATTAGATTCTAAAAATACATTTCATTTGAGATTAGCTTGATTTCATGAAAGGCAGTACTTATGCTACCAACATCTAGCATACTGCCTTGACAATTAATAACATGTCTTTTGAATTGTGAGGAAGATATTTGAAGTCTTTAATTTGGTCCTTGTATTTGAGCTTCATGGAAAAATCAAGTTGGTCTTAATTAGGGAAATTCGTTCAGTAATATTTTCCTGTTATTGTTTGTATGAGAAAACTAGGGAATTTTTGTTTGATTGGAATCTTGTTAATCAGTAGAGTTTTTAATTTGGTAGCAATATTTTTCCTAAAGAAAGATGATCAATAACTTGTTTTCTTCATAATTAGGTGAAACTGCTATGTGCCTGCCTTATGATGAGTAATAATAAAGCAGATTCAACTTCTTCCCTCTTCCCAAAATTCAGGTTCTTGTTAAACCTTTGGGAGACCGAGGATACCTTTTTCTTCTTTCTCCTTGTCAAATGGTTTCTCCATATGGTAGGTGATTGCTTTAATTTTTACAGTTCCTTAATTTTTTTCATGAGAACATATTGCCAATCAATTTGGCTTTTTTTTTTTTTTTTTTAGAACATCAAACTGCCAAGTCTCGAGTCCTACATGCTTTATTTCTATTTCAAGAATCTAGAGGCATAGTTCCTTGTAAGTTCTTTGAATATCTAAATCCAGTCACTGATAGATACTTAAATTTCATTGAGATTTTCCAGATAACTCAGTAAGCATTTTGTTTCTTATATTTTAGAAAATATTAGGGATATTAAGAGATATTAGCAGAATAAAACATAAGTTATATATGATTTGATTTTTTTTAACGAAAAATTATTTGGGTGTGATCAGTGTTTTCACTAAATATTGTAATTATTAAAATACTGTTGCTTTGTTTTTTAGTGTTTTGTATTATGAATCTTTTCTAGCTGAGTTAAGTTTTGCATTCAAATTTTAGCAACAGTAAAAGAATCGTGCTAGGTTAAATTTACGCCATTTAAAATTAATAAAAATTTTTCACATTGATGTTAGAGAAAATTTGCTATTCACTGTTTTTAAAAACATACTGGAATCCTATATTAAGGTAAAATTCCCACTGATGGGTTTCACTGTTAGATTAAGAATGACATTTTCAGTTGTAGCCACCGGGTGCCTATATGCTTACTTATGAGGGTAGAACATTTATGTAAAGTTAAACTTGTTATAGTAGGAAGGAGTGACATTGCTATCATTTGCAGGATTCTCTTGCTAGGAGCCTCAGATCTTGCCCTGCTTCTTTATCTCTCCTTATATTTTGCTTACCACCAGTTGAATTGCCTAGGGGCAGTAAGAAATGAAGATCATCAGTGAAATGGGTGTTTTTCCCTTTAAAATATCTTCTGCAGTTTTTATTATTGGCCTGTTTTTAAAAGCAAACTCTTCATTTATTTCTATACTACATATATGTATTAGGTTACATACTGCTAGTTTGGTTTACCATTAATGTATGAATGTTGCATTTCTTTTTGACAACGTGTAGATGTGTATTTGATTCTTGATGGCTAACGTGATTTGCTTTTTTGTTTGTTTACAGCACAAAAAAGTTCAACTAATGCAGCACCACAGAAGAGACACGAGAGCATGACAGATGTATTAAAAATAACTCAGTTTTTACAGTTTGCTTTGATTCAGTGTCGAAAGGAATTCAAAAATATAAATACTATAAATTTTCATTCTGTTGTTGAAAAGTATGTAAATGAATTTTTTAAACGAGGTTTTGGTTCAGGTAAACGAGAGTTTATCATGTTTCCGTATGATTCACGATTAGATGATAAAAAATTTTTATACTCGGCTCCAAAAAATAAATCCCATATTGATAATTGTTTGCATGCCTATATTTTTCGGCCTGAGATGTATCAGTTACCAATTTGTAAATTAAAAGAGCTTTTTGAAGAAAATAGAAAACTTCAACAATTCAGTCCACTATCAGACTATGAAGGCCAAGAAGAAGAAATGAATGGTACAAAAATGAAATTTGGAAAACGAAATAACTCAAGGGGTGAAACTATTATACCTAGAAAGCAGAAGTCTTCTCATTCTTTGGATTATGATAAGGATAGAGTCAAAGAATTGATTAATTTAATTCAGTGTAGGAAAAAAAATGTGGGTGGGGACTCAGACACAGAAGATATGAGAAGCAAAACTGTCTTGAAGAGGAAGCTTGAGGACCTACCTGAAAATATGAAAAAGCTCGCCAAAACCAGTAATTTATCTGAAAATTGCCATCTGTATGAAGGTAAAAATATCAGGTTGCTTTTGTATAGTATAAAAAATAACCAAAAATATAATAAAGTAGTTTTGTCCTTTCCCCTAGTACAGGGCTCTGCAAATTACAGCCTCAGAGGCAAATCCAGCCTGTCCCTTGTTTTTATAAAGAAAATACGTCAGATTTCTGAATTGTGTAGTTGAGGCTAATATGAGGAAAATAAAGTATGCTCGGCTATTATCCTATTAGTTGGAGTTCTTGGCCTTATATCCCTTTAATTTTATGGTTGGAAAAGTACATTGAATATTGGGTTTTCTTAGCATATTGCTGTGAAAAGGAATCTTCTGAGTTTTAAAATCAGATTTCTTAGGGGTATACAGATTTTTTCACATCTCAGGAGCTCAGTAATATGTTTGCCTTTTTCTTTTTTCTGTTTTTCTTTATTTTGTTTTAGTTGACAGTAAAAGAAATGGGAGGCCCTTCTCTTAAAAGAGTGTGTTTCATTATTGCAAGTACTCTAAAACATTTTTTAATGTTTTAAAATAAGCATGAAATGTGTTCTTTGAGTTCAGGGACCTTGTAATTTTGTGCTGCTGCTGTTCTTGTTTATGGCAGATCTTAGTATTCTATTTTTGTTTCTTACTAAGCAGTTTAACTTGTAAATGTTCAAATTCAGTGTGTCTCAGAAAAGACTAGGTTAAATCAATGTTTTTATTATACTGTTTTCTGAGCAATTGGTGCTTGTGTCCTCAGTTACTTTTCAATTATCTGTTCTCCTTTACTTCCTCTCTTTCTGCACATATGATAGCCACTAGCCCCATGTTGTTATTTACGTTTAAATTAAAATTAAATAAAAATTCATTTCATGCACTATATTGAAACATTTTAGAAGCCGTACCACTGTATTGGAATAGCAAAAATGGGGAACATTTCCATCATTATAGAAAGTTCTATTTGACAGGGCTGTGTCTTCAGTAACTTTTAAGTGTTTTTTTTTTTTTTTTTTTCTTCACGTGACCTGTGTTCTCTTTTTCTTTCCAACATTTTCCTCTTGCTCTTACCTCTTGGGTGGCTTTCCTGGCATCTGTCACCCATTTCAGTATCATGTTCTTCAGTCTCAGCTTTGTATTTGTCTTTTCAAAGGTATTTTTATAGACCAGCCAGTTCCACCTGGGTAACCATGTTTCCCACCCTTTTTTTTTTTTTTTTTTTTTTTAAACATATTCCTTGATTAGGGTTCATCTCTCTCCTTGGAATGTCATGGTCAGCCCTTTACACTTCTCTCTTCCTGAAGCGTCTTTCATTTCTCTCAAGCCTCATATCTCCGCGGTTCAGATCCCTCCCTAGCTTTCTGGCTGTTCTGCTTCTTGATGGTTTTTATTTCCTTTTGCTTCCGCCATGCTGAACCTGTTGATATTTACTGATCTGCACTGTCTTAACACTGTTGACCTGTGTCTTGAGAATTAAGTGCTTACTATGTGCCAGGTGCTGTACATACATGGACTCAGTTCAAGTGGTAGACGTTATTATTCTTAATTTACAGATGAGAAAACCCATCTCCAAGAAGTTGAATAATTATCCCTAAGGTTATAACTTAGCTGTGTCTGGCTCTAAAACATTGTTCCTAAACTTGGCTGTATTTACTAGCACTGAGAACATAATGGTCAAGATACTTAAATGTTAGTACTATTTAAGCTGATAATTGGCTAATTTTTTTTATGTGTGAAAAAATAGTTGTAGGTGACCACAGGTTTTATCAATAATTGAAATGGTGGGAAAACTGTACTAATAGGCCAAAGGAGAAGTAGGTCAGGGGAGAAGGGGGAGATAGGTTAAACTGGAACTGGTGACAGACTTGCATTTATAGGTGTTCCTCATTTGTGTTTCTTTTTAGTCATTGTATATACTTTTGATTTTTGAAAATAGAGATTTAAAGGTTGGTTTCTAACTTTTAAAATACCCTCATCTTGATTTGCTAGTAAATCCACTCATTTCATAAGAGGTAACCTATCTTCACTACCCCCTTTTACATTAATTTTTTCGAGATCTGACTTCTATATATATATGTACCCATTTTAAAGGCACAGTTTAAAGATGAATTTTGATAGCTAGTTGCTACCACATCAACATGTAGAACATTTTCATTACCCCCAGATTTGCCTTGTACTCCTTTGTAATCTCACCCCACCCCACCAGTGATCTGCTTTCTGTTTCTATATAATAGTTTTTCCACTTCTGTGATTTTATAATTCATATAGTGGGAATTATATAGGTTATACTATGCTGTTTCCTTTTTTTTTTTTTTTTTTTTTTTTTGCCGTGGTACATTATACCCTGCTTAAATTGGAAATCATTGGAAATCCTGACATCTATCTAGGCTTTATCCCCCTTCAGCATTAAAAGGCACATGACTTTCTGAATGTTTTTTCCCTTTGCAGGTTTTAATATAGTGATTGTACAGAGTACCCAGATTTATACCTGCTTGTAACCATGTCTTAACATGTTTTCTTTCATAGTGTTTTTTGTTTTAGTGCAAGTTTGGTATAGATTTCTTGAGGATGATTTTGTATCTCCAGTATCTTAGCATTGTTATGAAATTAACTGAGTCATTCAAGATAAAGTTTTAGATTATAAGTATCAGTTATCTTAAAGACAAAATCTAATAGGCATAGAGGAGATAGAAATCAAGCCATATTTTTGAGGTTTTTTAGTAGAGTTAAATGTAATCTGCATATCCTCCTAACACTTTGCAAAAGAAGTACAGATATTTTATCTGTTTTCAAGTCAGACAAAACTAGGATTAAACTGATTGGGATTTTGGTAGTAGAGTTTAAGGTAACTATAGCACAGGTATTAATATATATTACCCATACTACCAACATGGTATCTGAGCTCTTTTCTCCATTAATACAATTTTCAAATTATGAAAATAAACTTTCATTTATGGGAATTTTTAGCTATGCAAAATTGTAGAATCAGTTATATTTGTAAAGAAAAGGATGAATATACTTCTATAATCTAAGCCAGTTGTTGCCCATAAATATCTTATAATTAATCTTTAGGTATATTTGATTTTTAAGTTTTTATGCTAACATTCCAAACTTAACTTTAAAGATTTTCTTTCTCTTCCCCTTCAGAGTCTCTGCAGCCTATTGGCTCTCTTGGGCATGATGCTGATTTGAGACAGCAGCAGCAGGATACCTCTAGCTCTGGTGTTGCTGACATCCATCGGCTATTTAATTGGCTATCAGAAACACTAGCAAATGCACGTCATTCTGATGCATCCTTGACAGACACGGTTAACAAAGCCTTAGGATTGAACACTGATGATCACTATGAAGAGCTGAGGCAAAAGCATGAGTATGAGTTGAACTCTCCAGATAAGAAAGAATATGAGCAGCCTACTTGTGCAAAAATTGAAAATGTGCATTTTAAGGGTACTCAGAGCCCATTGCTAGAAATTGATACATCATTGTTAAAATATCCTGTTGCTCTTTCTACCAGTGAAGCAGGCACTGACCATAAACTACATTTGAAAGAAGTAAGCCTATGTCTTTTGATTATCTTTCTTGCTTTTGTGAATGTATGTCTGAAAGAGGACGTAGGTGTGGTTCAATGGGGTTTTTTCCCTTTCAAAAAGAAATAAAATACACATTGCAATAAAATTATCTTTCCAGGGTAGTTAGTACTTCTAAGTTATTCCTTGTTATAAAGTGTAAGTGCAGAAGTAGCAGTTTTCCTTCCAGCTTATAGGATTATGTATACTAACTTATATATAGTTAGTAAAATTGAATCCTCAAAAGATTGGCTTTCTGCTGGCAGTACTAGAACCCAAAAGTGAGGTTGATAAGGTGACCAAAGCCAGTGTGTCAGTATTAAAAACAAGATTAGGTATTTCGTATTTTTCATGCAAATGGGAATGGAAAGTGACAGGACATCCAGTTTATGATACGACGTTGGAGAGTACTGATCCCTAGCTAAGAAGCGGTTTTGTCTTCCCCAGAGAGTTACTGCATCTCTGGGTAATAACAAGATGGCACCATTTTCCTAGGGGCTTATTTTTAATTTACTGTTCCCTCCTATTTCTCCTCCTTGCCTTTGAATAAAAGTCATATGCACGTGCCCAGACTCTCCATTTAGTTTTAGGATATTTTAGGGGGAGGATGATGGCAGGAGACTCACTTAGGGAAGTATGTAACTTATGTAACTTATATTAATGACATTTCCTGGCATATTTAATATTCTAAATTGGGTCAATGGGAGCGTGGGCTGAACCCCACCCACTGCCTTTTTTGTAACTAAAGTTTAATGGAACACAGCCATGCCCATTTATTTAGGTATTGCTTCTGGCTGCTTTTGCCACTACAGTGGCGACTTGAGTATCTGGCCCACAAAACCAAAAATATGTGGTGCTTTACTAATAAAAAAGCTTATCTGCTCTAAATCAACATCAAATTATGTTTTGAGGGAAAACATGTTTTAATTTAAGACTAGAGTATTTTAACTTTGCCATGCTGATTTTACTCCCTTGTAATGTTTAGATTGAAGGTTGTGGATTTGCTAACAAAAGAACATGTGACTCTTGGTCTCAGGGTTGTGAGTTCAAGCCCCACATTGGGTTTGGAGCCGACTTAAAAAGAAAGTTTTGTTTTGTTTTGTTTTTAAGAAAGTTGTTTATTCTGGACATAAAAATGAATCAAAAAGAAAGCTATTGAATATGTACTCTAATTTTTAGGATCCAAATTTAATTAGCATGAATAATTTTGAAGATTGCAGTTTGTGTCCCGCTGTTCCCATTGAACATGGATTCCGTAGACAATCTAAGTCAAACAATGTTGAAGAGACTGAAATACATTGGAAACTGATTCCAATTACAGGTAAGAAAAGTATACTGGGACTTTGGTTGGCTTGGTTTTACTGAGGGAGCAGTTTCCTGAAGGGCTTCATCTTTTCTAGATTCCATTCTTGGGTTACTAGGTGGCTCATCTTACTTGGCTCTGACATCTTCATATCTCATTTTGAGCAGTTTAGAATTCACCTTGATTATTGCTGGTTTGGTCAACATCAGCAAGTATCTGCAAAACAGCCTATGAAAGCAGAGGGATTTAAAACATACTTAACCTTCCCAATGCAGTTTAGCATGCAGACTTCCAAATGAAAATTGTTGGCAGAAATTTGAATTTCTAATAAGGTAAAGTAGTGACAAAGATGAAATGATGGTCTTTGGGGAAGCGGACTAAATGCAGTCTTCATTAGAGTATACTTCATAACAAGCTATCATCTAAGAAGTGGTCATGTTGAGGTTCATCTATTTGAAAAAAAAAAAAACTTCATTTCTTAATACTGGGTTATATTCGAGAAATTAGATCATCATAGAGTGTGGCCTGAAATGATCAAATGCAAAAATCCCTAGAAAGCTTATTGGATCATGGGGCAAGACTAGGTTAGCAAATGGTGAAATATCAATTTGCATTGTTCTGATTTCTCTGTGCAAACACATACATATACACATACACATATGTACATACTCTTACTATTCCAGTTCTTTGTTAGCTAAGCATTTTTTAAAATATTCCCAGGGCACGTCTTTTCTATTCCTAGATTTTTAAAAAGAAAAAAAAAAATAACTTTTGCTAAAAGACTGGCTTGTGACCTAGAAGTTACTGAGACTTCCAAGAACTTTGAGAATAATCTCTAAAACTTGATGAGTTTCCAACGGTGTCAGCACCATTCTCTACTTAGTTACCTTACCAGAAGGGGCAAGAGACCTAGAAGTGATGGTAGAGAAAAGTAACTGGTACTTAGGGAGCTGGAGGTGTTGGCTTGAGTGGGAAAAACAGAATAAGAAAGTAGTCCTACAAATGATTATCGTAACCATTCCTCATTTAGGCAGCTTCATAGTTGATGTTCAGAGCCATTTGAAGGCATAGCTTCTAGGTGTTGATGACTCCATCATCACCTGAATGGAAAGGGAAGCAACTTCCTATTTCTGAATGACCCTTCTGGATTATTGTAGGCAAAAGGTGGAATACTTGGATTTGTTAGCATTTGGGTTTGTCTGAAGGGTGTTTAATAGTTATCACCAATATCTGAAGAGAGTCTACAAATCTAACGGATGCTTTCCCTCAGGAGGGAATGCAAGAAGCCCAGAAGACCAGCTGGGGAAACACGGTGAGAAACAAACACCAGGTGAGAAGGCTCCCTTTGCTTTTCCTCCCCCTGTGCCCTTCTTCAGAATTGCTACGTGCATTTCTAGTTCTCTATCAATAGGCATCATTTTAAGTTCTGTTTATTACAGAAAATTTGGACAATACCATATTTGCATTTAAAATCATTATCTGATTTGCATCAAATATTCTTTTACAAAGAATGTGTTTAAAGAAGTCACTGAATATTCACAGAAGTTAAGTTTTCTTCACCTGTAGTGATTCTATCTGATATGATGACTTGGGAAGACTGGAGTATTTTTCTTAATACATTTCTATAGAATATCCTAAGAAATAGTCTTCAAGAAGTGATGCCGTTTATCTTTCAGGTTATATATTCCTTATCTCCTTATCTTGAATTTTTTTACCCAATTCTTATTATTTAAATAAGGGTAGTATAAATAAGAGACTAGGAAACTCTGGGACTCCAGAAACAGTTACAGATGTTGCTGATGAGCTAGTTGCTGGTGGTTCCTAGAAGACTTTTTCTTTTGTCTGAGTTGTCAATTCAACATCTCTGCAGATGGTCATAGACCTTGTTTTCTTGCTTTGGGTTTGGTGGTGGGCCTTTTTTGTTTTTATTTTGTTGTATCCTGCTCTTTCAGAAATCTTAAGTGGTAGTGGATCCCCCACACACAACCCTTAATTTGGAAGGAAAGCTGAGTGGCTTAGTTTTAGTAGATCTTTATGGTTTTCCTCTCTTTGGGGAATTAAAAAAAGACTGAATAGTTTTCTTCAAGAAAAATCTTTGTCTCCTAGGAAAAATGACCCAAAAAGGCAAAACAGGAACAACAGATAGATTACATACAGGAAGGTGCATAAATCTTTAGTACACAATTCAGTGGATTTTTACATGTATATAGACTTATGTTACCATTACCCAAATCTAGATGTAGAACATGTCCAACATCTCTTAAATTTTCTTCTATATCCTTCCTGTCAGTACTCTCCCTGACCCAACAGTAACCAGTAATCTCTTTTACCATAGATCAGTTTTACCTGTTCTTAAATTTAAGATAAATGGAACCTATACACGTCCTGTTTTACTTTTGGCTCTTTCACTCAACAATTCTTCGGGGATTCATCTATTTTGTATCTGTCAGGAATTCTTTCTCATTAGAAGCAGCCAGGTATCTTGTTTATGCTTCAACATGTGCCACTGGCATCTGCAGTCCTCTCTTATTTGGTATACCATCTTTATATTTTGTGATTGAAAATGTAAATACATGAATGATGCTGCCTTTAGAGAACCCATTATTCCCCTTTTCACTTAAGTCAAAGTACTGCAATGCTTGAATGACACTAGAAAACATGCATTATGGATATTGATGGGTGTTTCCTTTAAAACGTTTATTGAAGACAATTTATAAAATACAGTAAATTTTAGTGATTAGAATTTCATAGGGGAAATTTGTGCAAAATAGAATTAAAATTAAGTAATGGTAATTTGCATTTTTAAAAGGGATTCCCTAGATGGATGTAAACTCTATTCAGCTTTAAAAAAAAAAAATCACTTTATCTGTAGCCTTTCAGGTGTAAGCTTATTGGTGTGAACTACAGCTATACATTTTGGGAGCAGGTATTTCATTCGAAATAATACATAATCAGAGGTTTAAAAATTATAGGTGGTCCTCCCCAGCCTTTTTGTTTTACAAGGTACAATTTAAAATGTTTTATTTAATAAATCAGACATTTGATATGGTACATAACTCAAGAAGTACAAAAATATTTCAGAAAGTAAAATACTTCAGGAATTCTTGCAGCCCTAGCCCAGACACCTAGTCTCTTTGCATGGATCAACATCTATTATAAGTTTCTTATGTATCCTTCCAGACATTTTATGTGTGCACTAAACCCCATGGTGCAGATTTAAGAAGGATGTTCTATATTTCAGTTACTTTATGGAATTTGAATTTCTGGTTTATCAGTTTCACACAGTTTTAATTCTTACATTGGTACATTGGATATTTTGGTTCCCTACTCTTCTCCCACTCATAGACCTGTTGTGGTCTTCTTAATTGCCAACAGGTGCCTTTGCAATAGTTAATGGGAAGGAGTGGTTCATGGTAACTACCAGGGTTGGTGGAGAAATGTTACAAGCTGACTGCTGCTGAGGCTGTTAAGAGCCTTAAGAAAGTGTGAATGTGAGGAAACCCCAAACTGAATTTGTGTGGAGAGAGCATGTGGCCATATCTGGGTGCAAAACTTAAATAGGGAATTTACTATACCTTTAAAGTACTGTAATTTTGAAAACTATACTTGTACCTGCAACTTCCTGATATAGAGGTACCTTTTCATAGACCACAACAGTGATTTGTTAGGAAATATTGGCTAAGATCTAAGAAAAATTAATTTAAAAAATAGAATAATATCATCTAGGCAAAGATCACAAATTTTTTTCTTTTCTTAAAATATTACTATATATTGCCATTAACCATATTTTCCCCTTGTTTTTAAAAGGGACTTAAGGGGGACGCCTGGGTGGCTCAGCAGTTGAGCAACTGCCTTTGGTTCAGGGCGTGATCCTGGAGTCCTGGGTTCAAATTCCGCATCAGGCTGCCTGCAGGGAGCCTGCTTCTCTCTCTGCCTGTGTCTCTGCCTGTCTCTCTCTCTCTGTGTGTCTCATGAATAAATAAATAAAATCTTAAAGGGGGGGTACTTATGGGTATCTATTTTGAAATGTAGTTCTAAAAACATACTGTGTTTGGATTTAGAATTTCTGGGAAAAAGGTACAATCTGTGGATTGAGCTAGTTGTCAAAAGTCAAAGTTACAGTTCCATTAACATCAGGTAGCTGAATGACCTCTTCATCTCAAGAGTATTACTGTTAATGCAGATATGAAATATGTTCTCTTTCATATTATTGAACCTTTTTTATCCCCCTGATCTATCTGGGAAGCAGAAATAAGGAAATGACTTAATTTGTATTGATGCCAAATTGGCACATGTTCGAACACTTCAAAAGGAATCAAAGAAAATAACATCCAAACTTGTTACTCTAGCTACTGAAATCCAGAGACCAGGCTTAAGTAGGGCACATAGAAAATGGGGTTCATAACCATCATTTGAGATTTTTGTTCTGCCTACCAGTGCGTAATTAGTTTTAAATATATACTTTGATCTGACATTCTTATTTATGAATTTGTATTTTCAGATGTTATTTTTTTGGATTGCTCTTATAATAATGAACTCTTCCTATATAGGTATGAAATCACCAGAAGAACAGCTGGTGTGTCTGCCACCACAGGAGGCCTTTCCTAACGACCCCCGAGTAATAAGTAGACAGAGAAGTTCTGATTACCAGTTTCCATCCTCTCCATTTACAGACACACTAAAGGGCACCACTGAGGAGGACGTGTTGACAGGTCAGGTGGTGACAGTGGAGGAGCAGTGTGTGCCAGCAGCAGAGCCGCCCACAATGAGTGAAACCACAGAGAGGACAGTGTTAGGAGAGTACAATCTCTTTTCTAGGAAGATAGAAGAGATTTTGAAGCAAAAGAATGTTTCATATGTCAGTAGAATTTCCACACCTATTTTTTCAACACAAGAGAAGATGAAACGGCTTTCTGAGTTCATATATTCTAAGACTTCCAAAGCTGGTGTACAGGAGTTTGTAGATGGCTTGCATGAGAAACTAAATACTATTATTATCAAAGCATCAGCCAAGGGTGGGAATTTGCCACCAGTCAGTCCTAATGATTCTTGTACTAAGATAGCATTGAATCCTCTGGGAAAGCCTGTCTTACCAGTTTCCTCAAGTGACTTCAACAACAAACAGCTCCTTGAGCCACTTTGTAGTGATACTTTGAAAGACACCAACTCCAATGAGCAGCATTCCTCTACAACTTTGGGTTTAACTGAAGTAGAAGTGAACCAGCCACAGCATGTCACAGAGCTGATGTTGACTTCTGATCATACTGTACCTGGTGATACTGCCCGGGAACCCGTAGAAAAAGAAACAACAAAATCTCCCAGTGATGTAAACATTTCTGCCCAACCAGCTCTTTCAAATTTTATAAGCCAGTTAGAACCTGAAGTATTTAACAGTTTGGTTAAAATCATGAAAGATGTCCAGAAAAACACTGTGAAATTTTATATTCATGAAGAAGAAGAGAGTGTGCTCTGTAAAGAAATAAAGGTAACTAAATGAGAAGGTAATAGTCATGCTGTATAAACTTGTCTTGTTGGGCCTGATCTCTATAAAATGGAAATTTTGTTTTTAAATGTTGATCATATATTTTCACAATTTAATACAGTGTATTAAGACTAATTAATAGCAAGTTTAAATTTAGAACCTGTGACCTAAGTATCTTTGAATTTAGAATCTTGTTTTATC
Organism: Vulpes lagopus; assembly: GCF_018345385.1. Taxonomy (NCBI): domain Eukaryota; kingdom Metazoa; phylum Chordata; class Mammalia; order Carnivora; family Canidae; genus Vulpes; species Vulpes lagopus. Next base: position 24,501,828 of record NC_054830.1, on the reverse strand, counting down.
CAGTGATTTTAAAGACGATTTGTATGTACATTGCAAACCTTAAAAAACTTTTGATTCAAATATTTTTTAAAATGTTTTTTTACTTGGGTTTTTAACAGGAAAGATATAGAGAGGTAGAAGAAGCTGTTAGTGTTTACCTCTTGGGGGTTTTTATCAATCAAATAGAAAAAACTGTCCAGGGATGACCTAATGGTGATATATATAATTTTTTGGCATTTCTCGATACCCTGGTCATGTCAGGGTTCCCTACAGCCTTTTAGATCAAAAAATATGATGATTCTGAAAGACTCTCCAATCATGAAAGATTCCTCACTGCAAGGTACATTTTTTTTCTACTGAAGCTACAGAGTAAGACTAGTGTTTCAAGTATTTGATTTTTAAAAATACATGCGTATTTTTGTGTGTGTGTATCTTTTACATAAGATATGTAAAATTTCTAACAAATAGGTAAATTAAGACAGGAAAAATCATATCAGCGTTTTAATATTAATAATTAGTATTTACTAAACTATAGGATTTTAATCCTTTAAGGGATTGGCATAGGTTTTAAAATAAATGCCTGCTCCCATTTATAGAATTGACATATTATGATGAGTTTATGCTTGTTTTGTCAGAGAAAGCAGAATGTACTACAAACAAGTGCCTTATAGCCTAGAGTGGCCCAGAAACTGTCCTGACATGTCCCGAGCCTCAGTTTGAGGATCTCTTTGATGTTAGCGTGTTTCAGATAGTGTGCCCATGAGAACAAGAGGAACATGGAAATGAAGGAGGAAGTGATTTTTGGGGAAGATGAAACCAGACTTACTAGGAGTTTCTTAGTTGCATTTTTGCCCTGTATCATTAAATGTAGAGCTTCTTAACTTTTCCCACTCTCAGCAACATATTCAAGCATATTTGTAGGGGCAATAGCTGTGTGTTGGGGGCTCTAGATGAGAGGATAGAGTGGATACAGTTCCTCGGTGTGCTCATTATCCCACCTACCCCACCACATTTTTAAAACTAATTGTATCACACAGGAAATGCATTGATTTATGAATGGTGCATTTAATTCATTCTAGCATAGAGCAAGTCCAATTTTTGTTACGTAGAAGAAAAGGGTACCATGTATTTTACAAATCTGATAGGAGACCTGAACTTTAACTCTTTTAATCAATATCCATTGGAAAATATACAGCAAAAATGTTTAGAGTAAAAATACTGTGAATAAAATTTTAAGCTTCTTAAATATTTCCAGAGTCCAACAGATTTATTATTATAGGAGTAAAGTGGTCTTTTCTAAAAGGAAGTTGCAGTTAAAGTTTTTTATTGTAAAAAGGACCAAAAATTACAAGCTGGTCAGACAGTAATTTACCTTCTCATTACCTGTCTTTAAGCTGTTCTGAGATTTGCCCAGAAGCTTTAGAGGTTAGAGCAAAATCTAATAATGAAGATGCTGCTTTAGTTGAGGACTACACAGAAACATCCTCTTTGGGGTATTGCTTATAGACCGTTCTTGACAGAGCAGCAGACTGGTTGTGAGGCACGCTAGGTTTAGACTTAATGGCTGTCTAACCAGCCTTGCCAACCTCGAGAAAATTAATCTGCTCCTGTATCTGAAGGAATGTGACCTCTAGGACCCTGTAGTTTACTTCAGACTTCAGGATTCCACCAGCAAGCAAAGAGCAAAGGAAACTTCTGCGTGTACTACCACCATGTGTCCTTTGAAAGGTAGTACCATGTCACCAACATGGAGGGGAAGGTATTAGATGGGAGGGTCTGTTTTGTTTGAAGGTGTGAACTTGACAGGCATGGCTAAATAGAATGTGAATGCCATGGTACATGCTGAAGCTCTGTATGTAGGACTTTAGGACCATTAAATGAGCTCAAGTAGTCAGAAAAGTGCTCTGTAATGGAAGGAGTAGTTTACCAGCAACCTTGCTGCAAATAACCATTGAAAGGAGAGGAAAATGAGATGAGGGAGTGGTTACTGATTGGGTTCTGGGTTGCCCAGAATAAATAATGGAACTGGGTTAAGAAGCTGGGCTAATCCCAGCTATTATTGTTACAATTTTGTTACCCGTCACTGGCATTTACTTGGCTCTGATTGCATAGCATCCTAACATTGTGACTGTGGCCACTTAAGCTCTGAGCTATAGATTTTTCTACAAGAGTGGGCCTGATCTCTCAGGTTCAGAGTATAAGGCCCTCATTACTCAGTGACTGTACTCAGCGACTACTTATTATTTTAATACTGCATTTCTGGTGTTAAGTAGATATTTGCAAAAAAGCTTTTTAATGTTGATTTAGTTTTTCTCTTTAACAGGAATATCTTATCAAATTAGGCAATACAGAATGTCATCCAGAACAGTTTTTGGAAAGAAGATCAAAATTAGATAAACTATTGATTATTATTCAGAATGAAGACATTGCAGGTTTCATTCACAAGGTAGACTATTAAGTCAAATTCACTATTATTTTGGTTATAAAAGCTCCCTTATTTTCAAATCTTACGGTCTTTGAGGCTAAAACTGTTTGTTTTTAAAATAGAAGATCCAAAAGATAAAACTTCAAGGTTGGGAGATGTAGGACTTGAGACCTAAATGATCCATCTGTGAATCAGCTTGTGATCGAGTTTGTACTTCTGCAAAATTTTAAACTACAGCATGTCACAGACCCTCCCTGTCACTTATCAAGACAAATAATATTCTTTGAATGTCAATAGGTCTGTTGACTCTCTTTATATTGTTGTCATCTTCATTTGTATGTCCCAAGTAAAACCTGTTTGTACCCCCTCTTTGCCAGATCATTTCCCCTTTGTGTTGCATTTGGAGGTACCCCATCCAGTCTTAGGAGCCTGTCTCAAGTCCTGCAGCCCTTTGAAGGCTTTCCTGACTGCATGGGCTCTTGCCCTATAATTCTGACTGCACTCTAGAAGGCTAGACAGGATGGCCTTTATCATTCTTTTTCTAGGGTCTGTTGTGGGTGCCATTTTCTCAGAGTGTTCTGTACATGGTATGTACCCAGTACAGAAATGTTGGTTTATATATTTGGACATGTTGGGAATAATTATTTTTGTATTTGTTAGCCTTTACTTACAGGTTTATTTCACACCTGAGTTTTAACCATTTCATTCTCTTATCCTTAATTCTGTTTTTGTTTTGGGATTTAAACAGGTACCTGGCTTGGTGACTTTAAAGAAGCTCTCTTGCGTTAGTTTTGCTGGTGTTGATAGTCTGGATGATGTTAAAAATCATACGTATAATGAATTATTTGTATCTGGAGGTTTTATTGTGTCTGATGAATCCATTCTAAATCCAGAACTTATCACAATTGGTAAGATTTATGCATTCTTTGGAGCATGAACAACTTCTATCCTTTCTAGGTTTTTCTCATTAATAACTCATGCTTTCTAAATGTATTGTCCAGTGTGCCAATCAGAATAACTAGTACGTTTCTATCATTTTATTGCCTCAAATTCTGAGTCTCTCTTAGTCTTTGCATATAATTTCCTCTAAATCTGGTGTAAAGCAGGTCTCTGCACCTACTGCATTTGGATCCCTTCTGCTTTGTTACTGTTATCAGCATGGGTTTTTTGTTTTTTAATGCATATGTTTTTAAATCTAAGAGGATATATAGATGTCTGTCTCCCTTGTGGGGGGGTGGAACAAGGAAAATACTATATAGGAATGTAGATGTTTCTATATGGTAGCAACAAACATGTCTTCCATAATTCAGTTGAGTGACTTTTATTAAATTTAAAATGAACTTCATTATCTCTAACAGAGAACCTTAAAAATTTTTTGACATTCCTTGAAGAGCTCAGTACTCCTGAAGGAAAATGGCAATGGAAAGTCCACTGTAAATTTCAGAAAAAACTAAAGGAATTAGGCAGGTAAGATTTGAAAAAGAACTATAAAATGGTTGTTGATGTTAACATTGTGTTCACAAAATTTCTCTATTTTTGTTTATAGATTATAAATGCTGCTCAGTTTTCACATATGTGTTTAGCCAGCAATAAGGGGGAATATAGTTATTCTAGCCTGTTTGGAAATAGTATTCTTATTTAGGTAGAAGTTTGCTAACGTTGAAGTTCTAGTTATGTGTATAGGTAAAATTGGTTTAATCTTTGCCACTTGAGCATTTAGAATAATAATCAAAATGGAATAGTCTTTTTTTTTTTTTTTAATCAAATTATATATGCCAACTAGATCAGACTCTCTCCCAGTTGAGGACTGCCTTAAGCTGCTCATCTAATAACACACATACTGAGACATGAATTCCAAGATAATGATGGGATTTGTGATTAGGACATTGATTTATGTAGTTGATTTCTAAAATGCCTACTGGTCATTGGAGTACTAGTCCACTTGAGAGGCTCCACAAATGATCTAACATGAATTTTGGATACTGTATCCTACTACTAGAGTCCATATAGTGTACTTACATTTAAGGTTCTGAGAGACTCTCTAGTTAAAATTGTTTTCTATTTTGTACAACCAGCATTTTTTTAAACTTAGACAGGAAGACATTTTTTTCTTCTGATACTGTAATACCTTCTAATTCTATGGTACACAGGGAAATTCAGGCTTAAATAATTGAAAAGTATTTAACTTTTTGTATTTAGTTTTTTAAAACTTGCTTTATCTTCAAATTATGTGAAAACAGGCATTGGAAAAACCTTTACCTTTGTATAGGGCTTGTTTACAGGGAACGGTAAACAGATAATAATGAGGCCCAAAAGTATTACTTTGGTGCTAATTTCTACCACTTGTTGCCTTGTGCTTGGAGGTGTAGAAGCAGCTTTGAGCCATGGTTTTTTTTTGTTTTTTTTTTTTTTGCAGGAAAGATTTTTTTTTGTCCTTCTATGACCTTTATTCAAGTTCTAAATTAGTAAAGCTAAAGGAGGAAATGTTATTTAGTAAGTAAAGTGACTGAGATTTTAGTCTAAGTTCAATAACTGGCTCTCAGGCTTTGCACCCATAGAAATCCCCTGGACTTACGTGGGTTGCACAATATTCCTACTCCCCTCTCTCTTTGGAAGCACCCTGTGCATCAGGCAGGAACTAATAAGCAGTGCAGTTATCATTGGTTGCCTCAATTGAGAAATTACGGTTTTAATTTGAAGCAAAAACATCCATACCAAATTTTAGAAATGCAGACCTAAATATTGAACTACTTACTTTCACAGGTTGAATGCTAAAGCTCTAAGTCTGTTGACACTTCTGAATGTCTATCAGAAGAAACACCTGGTTGAAATTTTGTCATACCACAATTGTGATTCGCAAACTCGAAATGCTCCAGAATTGGATTGCCTTATCAGACTTCAGGCTCAGAACATACAGCAACGACACATAGTCTTTCTAACAGGTAAAGAGCCTCTTAAGCTTTCTATTATGAATATAGGAATGTGCATGGAATGGTTTTGTTGGCCTGTGGTGGGTGTTAAGCACTTTTCATGGGGGCCGGGGGTAGGCATCGTTGTCTGTGTAAGTTTTCTCAGGTCTTGACTTGAATCTTTTTTTTTTTTTTTTTTCCATTTAGAAAAGAATATCAAGATGCTTTCCAGTTATACAGATAATGGAATAGTGGTTGCAACTACTGAAGACTTCATGCAAAACTTTAAAAATCTTGTGGGCTATCACAACTCAATCACAGAAGAAAACCTTCCACTGCTTGGTGCTAATGAGAATCTTGAGTCACAGTCAGGTAACTTTTCAGTAGTTTTCCTTTTCTTTAAGGCAGACAGAAAAAGAGGAACGATTTTGGTTCGTTTTCATAGAACGAAATGCCTGTTCTGAAACTACTCCCCCCTCCGTGTAAATAGCTTCAGGGGAAGTGTTTCAAGGCACTTATCGTTCTTACGCTTAGCGTACACAAAATCTGCTCATTTATTATACTGTAGTCAATACAAGCTGTTAAGTATGCTGCATACTACAGAGTAGGCATTTTTTCTTTGAGGGTATATAAACTTTATTGGCTGCTGTTGTCAGCAAGGGGGTCCTATTTTTTAAAAGGACGACACCAGATAATGGGGATTTAGCACTGGGCTACGAAATCTCCCCAGACGTATAAAGCAATTTAGGTACAAGGTAGTAGGGATGTATCCATAGCTTTAGTGTTTTGTGTGGCGGCCTCTGCTTTGGTTCCAGGATTTAGGTTAAATGAAAGATGTAGTTTGTTTTTGATGAAAAGCAGAGATGATCAAACATTTGCTAGAACTAACCAGTTTAGTCATAATCCAATGAAGCTAGATGTCAAAATTTTTATTTTTTATTTGTCTTGTCAAATACTGAATTACCGTATAACTTTAGATGCTGTTTTGACATTAACCCCTTTGGAGCTGGGAGTTGGGATTTCCCAACATTAAACGTGAACACATTTCGCAGAAGCTTTTAGCATCGGATTATCTGGACATTCACACCTAGTGTGAGTGTTGTGACTAAGTGAACTTGTGGCTGAAGACCAAGCTTTAAGGGATTGTGGACTTGCAGACCCTGACGCATTATATTGTGTGAGTAGTGTATAATTTTAAAACTTAAACAAATTGTGTATTTCAATAGAGGAGGACTTTTTGTTTTTTAAATGTAGCTCTTTTAGAAAACGATGAAAAGGATGAAGAGGATATGTCTCTGGATTCAGGGGATGAAATCTCACAAATAGAAGTATGCAGCAATTTTCATTCAGAAATATTGGCGAAAGAGACCAAAGGATCACGTGGAACAGATCAAAATAAGAATATTCAAATTGAGTTGCAATCATCTCTTGACGTGCAAAACAGTTTATTAGAAGATAAGACTTATCAAATTGATTCTGAAGAGAGAGCTTCTGTTGCTATAGTATGCTCTGAAGGAGAGAACAGCAGTGCAACTGAACAAGATTCATATAGCAACTTTCAGGTTTATCACAGTCAATTAAATATGTCCCATCAGTTTAGTCATTTTAATGTTCTCACTCATCAGACGTTTTTGGGGACACCATATGCCCTTTCATCAAGTCAGCCTCAAGAAAGTGAAAATTACTTTTTATCTGCTTATACTCAAAGCTTGGATAGAGATAAACCTCCATTAAGTTGGGGGAAAAGTGATTCTTCCAGGCCGTTTTCAAAAGAGAAATAGTCACTTTTTTTTTTTTGAAATAGGTTGTTACTGGACTGTTTCTTATAAGTGAATTAACAATTTATATTTCACTCTCTAAACAAAAGGTTTCTTGTCCTTCCTCAAATGTTTTTTTTTCCTCTTATTTAAATCATGATGGCCTGTAACAGTTGAAGCATCTGCAAATTGAAATAAATATATATATTTTTAACATATATTGTACTTGAATTATCTCATGTTGGCACTTTTAAGTTTTACATTTATATGTCACCTGTACTTGGGCTTCAAATTGAAGCCTGTTTTATATATAAAATGAGATATTTGCAAAAGGATAATAAACAGTGGCTTTTCTTTTTCCCCCCCTCTGTCAGATGATACCAACTACTTTTGCTGAAATGACGTACCAATCAACTGTTGTATTTATTTTAAGCGTTTGTATAGTTTTTTATACAGGTATAAGCCAGTGATGTCAATAGATACTTAAGAGGATTTATCCTCTAGATTTATCTCTTAATAAATCCTCAAGATTTATCTAACAATGAATGCAGGTTCATTTAGATGATAAACTATGTACATAAGACTTAGGACTTAATACCAGGCAGCATTATTTTTTATCTTTAGGCTTAGCCGTGTAAAAATTGCCTGCTGCTAAAATTTTGGGTAAACCTTTCCTTTTATTTGAGGTATTTTGATCATTATGATTTTCAGTGCTTAATTAGTGTGTGGTCTTTAACTTAACCAAATTCATATTTCCAAAAGATAGACGACTTCTGTTTATTAAAGGCATTGAACTTTGCTATAGATTTTTAAATTCGTAGTCCTAGAAAAAAGTATATTTTTGAGGTGGTAAACACTTAAGTGCTTTACTAAAAATAACGTTTAAAATTCAGATACTGGTTTTAAAATTGATCCCCATATACTTTATCTGTTGCTAATAACTGCCTGCATTACAAATGCAAACTTGTTTTTGAAGAGTCTTAAAAAAAGAAATCTTGAGCTATTTTAGTTAATGTTAGGATGTGTTAAGTCAGACCTTCCTTTGGCCCCTCAGAGAACTTGGAAGAGTTCTAACCTCTTAAATCTTTTTATAGACTATACCTAAGTGGTACTTCAATAATAAGCTATGTAAGTGTAGAAGAACATTGTCTGTGAACAGGTCAGAAACCTGTCTTAAGGTAAGTAGAAAGTGCTTAAATGCCTAGATTGTGATAGAGCAGAAAAAAATGGTTTTTTAAACTAAGCTTTACAAAAATGTGTTTTATTGTAAAAATATATATATACACACACAGCGTTGTACTATATAATGTACAAGTTTTAAATAAGCATTTTTAAAATATAGGTTATCTGGAAAATACAGTTATGCAATGAACACATAATTTAGAAGCAACAAATGTGAAGAATTTGATTTTCTACATTTAAAACGAAGAATTAAAATTCTCTTCTTGATTTGCAGCTAAAGGCATGAGATTAGTTTCCAACTCCCTTTGCTTCTGGAGAAGGCCCTGAAATTACATTGATATGTTAGTAAGGTGTGCAGCAGACCTGCAAATTATTCCTATTTTACATTTCAGCCCCGCTAAATCCAAGAATTATATTTACTTTGAAAACCTGTAATAACTTACATCAGATTTTCTCACTTGGATATTGTGTAGCTATCACATATGTTTTTAGCATAAAAACCAATAGGGATGACTTTTCCAAGTCTCCACAACTATGGGGCTGAAATCCACCACCACCACACCCCAGGCTCTTAAAATGGTAATTAGACACACTGAAGGAGTCTCCCTTAACACATCCAGTGTTTATCTTGACTGCACTAACCTTTAGTGGCTTAGACAAGGCCCTGCTGAAATAAGATGTGGCTACTACACATGGTGGGTCACTATATATATATATATATATTCCTGCCTCTTGACCTCACAACTTTTACCTCTATTAAGTGCCTTGTCACTTTAAAAGAAAATTTTAAAATATTTACTGCTTGTTACATAACCTATATGTAATCAAAGCTAGCATTTAAAGAACTAAAGGATACTTTGTTGTCATTTTTTAGCTCTATGCCAACGAATTGGGTAACAGTTTTGAAATGCAAGAGGCAAATGTAAATAAATGACCGGACATGGAAAAGGACACTCCAAAAGTGGTAGCTTAGTTTTTCCTAAGATCAGGGATAGGTATTTAAAAGCCAGTTGATAAAGGTTATAGCCTTAAATATTGAATGTGTTACCAGATTTTATTTTTGCCTGAGCAAGATAATGAGAAGTGACAATAACTGATCTGGGAGGAAGACCTGTAGTCGGATGGGTATTTTTCTTTGGGATTCTGTTCTGAACACTGCCAACACATTCAATTTAAAAAAAAAGTGAACTGCATCACTAAGAATTTATTAAAGCATAATTGTATATTTTCTGCCGTTCATTTTAGGGCCTTATGATAATGTTTTACTTTTCAAATGTATGGTTTTTTTTTTCCACTTAATAAAACTGTCTTAATATTTGAACTGTCTCATGGTTTCATACTGGAATATTTAAGATGGCAATGTGAATCAAACTCCTGTTTTATTTCAATATTAATATACAAGGGAATTTTTAAACATCATGTAACCCAGTAGTCCTGCTAATATCTGCTGTATATGGCTGATGGACAGCTAAGGTTATTCACACTTAAAGCCTACCTGTCTCAGTTCTGATAGTCCCTTAAGGATTGCTTGCTGTCGATCCCTGTTTTTCACCAAGTTAGGATTGAGAAGTGGGTCCCTGACATCAGATTCAAATAGCTGCCATTGTTCTTGGTCACAGTCTGAAGACAGATGAAAGTGGTAAGTATTAGGATTCATTAAGAAAGTACCAATACCAAGCAAAATTTAAGTTAATATTCAATTAAAAATTTAGTAACGGACCCCAGAAGAGAGATTCTACCCCTCCTAGCTACTGTTTGGGGGGAGGGTGCTTACCATGTGGATTCTGGTACTGAAGATCCTGGGTTAAAGGCCTGGACAGTGGTGCATCTGGATCAAGATGATAAATCTCATTGGTTCGGACATAGGGGATAAAATGGGATGGTTCAGAAGCTCCAGCTGATGTTTCTGTCTGACTGTCTCCTAAGATCAGATTCTCTCTGTTTTTTAGTGTCTGAGTTTGTTGTGTTCTGTTTTTCACCAGTTCCAGTGGTGACTGAGACCTGTTTTTTTTTTTTCCCCAAAAAAGCACAATTAACTACTAAGAAGCTTTAAGCACATCTACTCTTTAATCACATTTCAATTTATTCTACATGTAGCATTTTTAAGAATACTAGGTATAGAAGTGAGTTCTATGACAGTTTTCCTAAAATGACAACAGAATAGGATGAATTTTTACTTGGCAAGGATATATGCAGTACAGAGGAAAAATGAAGATCAACACTAGCTGGGCTGATTTAAGCCTAAATAATGTACTTACCAAGTGAACCAAACTTCTTTGTAGAGCCACATTGCAACACAACTCTAAACCACCTGGTTCATGCACAAAGGCATGGAATAAAATTTCTCATCCCTACTAGTCATTTTTTCATAACTTCCTTGATCCAAGTAGAATGTCTGTTCTACTACTGACATAAGTAGAAAGTCCAAACTATTTTAACGGGAAGAAGGAAGGAGCAGAGAATTGTCCCAAGCAGACTAAGCACAGAGCCTGACATGGGGATCAATCCCATGACCCCGACCGAGATCATGACATGAGGTGAAACCAAGAGTCACTTTATTGAGCCACCCAGTCACCCCAAGTCAACACTATCTTGGCTAAGTCTGCAGACAATACCTCCCCTACACTGCTACCTAGATGCTTAGGCCCAGTCCTAACTGGGTCTTCAAATTGTAGATAAATGCTAGCCACACTTCCCTTAAACTTCTGTATCTCACCTCAAAGTCCCTACAGTTTACTGTAACTGACTTCATGTATATACATGCTTTGATCTTACCTATGGTCTGAGCAAAGATTTTGTACTTTTTTACCACACAGCACTAAGTAGCTATGCAATCAATCCAATCCATAACATACCTTTCCTTGCTGAAAGAATCACTTTTCAGAGGTTCCTCCTAAAAGGCAGATAAATGCAGAGAGAAGTAATAGTACTGCCGTATGTCCCCACAAATATTTAAGAACTTTTTGAAATAAAGAGATTGTTATTTTTTTCAGTCCCAGGGAACCAATGCAGTAATTCCTGACCTTGTAAAATTATCCTGTCTATATGAAATACAAATGAGTTTTTAATGGCTATTTGAATAATGAAACCCTGTAGAGATTAATGGTATTAAGTGTCAAGTCTTGCTGTAAGGACCCAATAGTAAATACTTTTGGCTTTGTGGGCCACGTGGTGGTCTCTTGGAACTACTCTAAGCAGACACAGACAATTCATAAAAGGATGAGCCTGGATGTGTTCCTATAAAACTTGATTTACAAAAGCAACAGCATGATGGATTTGCCCATGACAAATGCCTGGTACAAATGAAAGCAAATTTCTTAAATTCTTGCTTAGATCCAGAACAGTCTTGTCAAAATAAGCATGTGGGGAACTATTTTCATCTAGAAACATCAATACATACTTTAAGACAGAAGAGTTACCTTTCTGATTAGATGCCACCTGAACCTTGCCTCAGCTTCTTGAGATGAAGGAAGAACTGGTGAAGTCCCTCTATTATTTTGAGAGAGATGTCCAGGATTATTTCTTTCTACCAAATTAAGCAGTTCCATCTGCCTTCTTACTTTTTTTTCTTCTCTCTGCTTTTGAAGCTGTTTAGGGTACTTTTCTGATGCCGGAATATACCTTTTGAGTGGCTTATTTATATTCCAATCAGGCCTTTGAGGACACTTCTTCATATGTTTTTTCTCTGTCCTTGCAAACTCATACTGATCATTATACCAACTGTTTTCTTTTTCTAAGTTGGCTGCTTTATCCTGATTGATTAGTTCCTGTTTGTCTTTCTTAAACTGATCATTAAATTCTGCAGGAATCTCAGGAGATGAGCAATTTAGAATTTCCCTCTCTATTATTGATCCACAGCATGATTCTGCAATGGTGAACATTCCTGTATTTAAGTCATCTAAAGAAAAATTTTCAGAGGATTAAATTTCAATTGTTGTAAAACACAAAATTTATTATTTTATCTATTTTTTTTCAAAAGCATTTACATAGTTTTTGGTTTTCAAAACAGGTTGTTTCTATGAGTTTGACTAAGTACCTTATCAGTGGAATCATACGTTGTCTTTTTAGGACAGGCTTGTTTTCCTATTAGGATAATGTCCTCGAAGTTCGTTCATGTATTTGTATAGCTTGTGTCCTAATTCCTCCCTTTTTGAGGCTGAGTGAGTAATATACCACTGAAGGTGTATACCACAGTTTGTTTATCCATTCATCTGTAGGGACATTTGGATCGATTCCACCTTTTAGTTATTGTGACTAATACTGCTATGAACATGAGTATCACCCTAAAGCATCAGAATACATCCTTTTTGAGTGAACATGGAACATTCTCCAGAATAGATCGCATACTGGGTCACAATGGCCTTCAACAAATACAAAAAGACGGAGATCATACCATGCATATTTTCAGACCACAATGCTACAACCCTGAAGTCAACCACAAAAAATTTGGAAAGACCACAAATGCATAGAGATGAAAGAATATCCTACTGAAGAATGAGGTTAATCAGGAAACTCTTAAGAAATTTAAAAAATGCATGGACGCAAATCAAAATGAAAACATGACAGTCCAAAACCCCTGGGATATAGCAAGGTGGTCCTAAAAGGGAAGTATACTGCAATAAAGGCATACCTCAAGAAGCAAGAAAAGTCTTAAATACACAACCTAACCTTACACCTAAAGGAGCTAGAAAAGGAACAGCAATGTCTAAGCCAGCAGAAGAAAGGAAATAAAGATTACAGCAGAAATAAATGGTACAGAAACAAAAATACCAATAGAACAGATTAATGACATGTTTCTTTGAAAGAATTAATACAATTGATAAATCCCTAACCAGCTTTATCAAAATGGAGAAAGGACTCAAATAAAAGAGGGGAGATCACAACCAACACCACAGAAATACAATTATAAGAGATTATTAAGTTTGGTTTTTTTTCTTTAAGATTTTATTTATTCGTAAGAGAGAGAGGCAGAGACATAGGCAGAGGGAGAAGCAGGCTCCATGCAGGAAGTCCTGTGTGGGACTCAATCCCAGGACCCCAGAATCACAATCTGAACCAAAGGCAGACGCTCAAACACTGAGCCACTCAGGTGCCCTAGTTAAGAGACTATTATGAAATCTTATATGCCAACAAAATGGGCAATCTGGAAGAAATGGATAAATTCTTAGAAACTTACAAACTACCAAAACTGAAACAGGAAGAAAAAAATTTTAACAGACCCACAACCAGCAAAGAAACTGAATCAGTAATAAAAAATCAGGTCCCAACAAACAATAAAAACAGAAATGGAGGGATGCCTGGGTGGCTCAGCGGTTAAGTGTCTGCCTTCAGCTCAGGGCATGATACTGAAGTCCCGGGATCAAGTCCCACATCAGGCTCCCTGTATGAAGCCTGCTTCTCCCTCGGCCTGTGTCTCTGCCTGTGTTTCTCATGAATAAATAAATAAAATCTTAAAAAACAAACAAAAGAAGATCCCCACTAATAAAGAATTATAGGCCAATATCCCTGATGAATGAACATGGATGTGAAAATTCTCAACAAGATACTAGCAAATCAAATCCAACAGGACACTAAAAGAATTATTCACCACAATCAAGTGGGATTTATTCATGGGCTGAAAGGATATTTTGATATTTGCAAGTCAACATAATACACCACAGTAATAAAAGAAAGGATAAGAACCATATGATCCTCTAAATAGATGCAGAAAAAGCATTTGAGGGATCCCTGGGTGGCGCAGCGGTTTGGCGCCTGCCTTTGGCCCAGGGCGCGATCCTGGAGACCCGGGATCGAATCCCACATCAGGCTCCCGGTGCATGGAGCCTGCTTCTCCCTCCGCCTGTGTCTCTGCCTCTCTTTCTCTCTGTGACTATCATAAATAAATAAAAAATTAAAAAAAAAAAAAAAAAGAAAAAGCATTTGACAAAATACAGCATCCATTCTTAATAAAAACCCTCAACAAAGTAGAGATAAATGGAACATTCCTCAACATCATAAAGGCCATAAACTAAACTCAGAGCTACTATCATCCTCAATGGGGAAAAAACGGAGAGCTTTCCTTTACAGTTAGGAACAAGAGGGGGACATCCACTCATCACTGCTATTTAACATAGTACTAGAAGTCCTAGCCTCAGTAATCAGACAACAAAAAAATAAAAGACATCCAAATTGGCAAGGAAGAAGTCAAACTTTCTCTATTACAGATGACATGATACTCTATATAGAAAACCACCCCATAAAAGAAAACCAAAAAGACTCCACACCAAACTGCTAGAAATGATAAATTCAGTAAAGTTACAGGATGAAAAAAATCAATATATAGAAATCAGCTGCATTTCTATACAACAGTAATGAAGCATCATAAAGAGAAACGAAGGACTGAATCCCATTTATAATTGCACCAAACAGCTTAAGATACCTAAGAATAAACCTAACCAAAGAGGTAAAAGATCTGTACTCTGAAAATTATAAAACACTGAGAAAAGAAATTAGAGACAACACAAAGAAATGTAAAAACATGCCACGCTCATGGACTGAGAGACAAATACTATTACAATGTATTACCCAAAGCAATCCATACATTTAATGCAATCTTGATCGAAATACCACTAGCATTTTTCACAGAACTAGAACAATCCTAAAATTCGTATGGAACCACAAAAGACACCAAATAGCCAAAACAATCTTGAAAAAAAAGCAAAGCAAAGTTGGAGGCATCACAATTCTGGACTTCAAGCTATATCACAAAGTTGTAGTAATCAAGATAGTATGGTACTGGCACAAAAACAGACACACAGATCAGTGGAACAGAGAACTCAGAAATGGTCACACAACTATATGGTCAACTAATCTATTCAACAAATGGCGTTGGGAAAACTGGACAGCAACATACAAAAGAATGAACTAGACCACTTTTTTATACCATCCACAGAAATAAATTCAAAATGAATGAAAGACGTAAATGTGAGACAAGAAACCATTAAAATCCTAGAGGAAAACACAGGCAGAAACCTCTTTGACCTCAGCCGTAGCAACTTCGTATTAGACACGTCTCTAGAAACGGCAAGGGAAACAAAAGCGAAAATGAACTAATGGGACTTCATCAAAATAAAAAGCTTCTGCACAGTAAAGGAAATGATCAACAAAACTACAAGACAACCTAAAGGATGGGAGAAGATCTGTGCAAATGACAGATCTGAAAAAGGGTCAGTATCCAAACTCTATAAAGGACATAACGAATTCAACACCCAAAAAATAAGTCCTCCAGTTAAGAAATGAGCAGAAGACAACATTTTTCTAAAGAAGACATACAGATTGGCTAATAGACACATGAAAAGATGCTCAACATCACTCATTATCAGGGAAATACAAATCAAAATCATGATGAGGTATCATCTCACACTTGTCAGAATGGCTAAAATTAACAGCACAGGAAACAACAGATGTTGTCAAAGGATGTGGAGAAAGGGGAAACCTCTTACACTGTTGCTGGGAATGCAAACTGATGTAATCACTCTGGAAACCAGTATGGGGGTTCCTCAAAAAGGTAAAAGTAAAACTGTTCTCCAACCCAGCAGTTGCACTACTAGATATTTACCAAAGGACACAAAAATACTGATTCAAGGGGCACACGAACGATGATGTTTACAGCAGCATTATCAACAATAGCTAAAATATGGTAAGAGCCCAAATGTCCATGGACTGACAGACGAATGGATAAAGAGACGGAATATCACTCAGCCATCAAAAAGAATGAAATCTTGCTATTTGCAACAATATGGGTGGAACTAGAAGGTATTATGCTAAGTGAAGTAGGTCAGTCAGAAAAGACAAATACCATGTGATTTCATTCTTCTGCGCAATTTAAAAAACAAAACACATGAAGATAGGGAAAGGGGGAAAAAAGAATGGGAAGCAAACCCTAAGGGACTCTTAACTAGAGAGAACAAATTGATGGGTGATGGAGGGAAGTGGGCGGGGGGGGGGGGGGCGGGGGGCTAAATGGGTATTGGTATTAACAGGCACTTGTGTATGCACTGGGTATTTTACTAAGTGATGAGTCACTATATTCTATCTACACCTGAAACATTTTCACCACATATGTTAATAAAAATTTAAATAAAAACTTGACAGGCAGGGATCCCTGGGTGGCTCAATGGTTTACCACCTGCCTTGGGCCCAGGGCATGATCCTGGAGTTCCGGGATCGAGTCCCATATCAGGCTCCCTGCATGGAGCCTGCTTCTCCCTCTGCTTGTGTCTCTGCCTCTCTCTCCCGCCGTGTCTCTTGTGAATAAATAAATAAAATCTTAAAAAACAAAACAAAACAAAAAAAAACCTTGAGGGACACCTAAGGGGCTCAGTGGATGAGCAGCTACCTTTGGCTGAGGTCATGATCTAGGGTCCTGGGATTGAGTCCTGCACCAAGCTCCCTGCAGGGAGCCTGCTTCTCCCTCTACCTTTGTCTCTGCCTCTCTATGTGTCTCTAATGAATAAATTAATCTTAAAAAAAAAAAATAAAGAAAAAACACTGCACTGTATCCTTTAAAAGGGTTAATTTTATGCTATGTGAATTATACCTCAATAAAGCTGTTACAGAGAAATTAAAACCCATGACATTCCTTTATTTTCTAATTCTTATTGAAAACTTTGAATTCCTTTCATTTTTTAAGACTTTATTTATTTACATATTTGACAGAGAGAAAGAGAGCGCATGCACACAAGCAGGGGGAGTGGCAGAGGCAGGCTCCCCGCTAAGCAGGGAGCCTGATGCAGGGTTCAATCCCAGGATTCTGGGATCATGACCTGAGCCTGAAGGCAGACTCTCAAACAAATGAGCCACCCAGACATGCCAACTCCTTTCATTTTTAATCAGGAGCTCAATTCTAAATTGAGCTTAATTCTAACTGTGACATTAATTTTAAGTAAATTTTAAACCAAATCACAAGTTTTAAATACCTGTTTGTACAGCAGTATCCTTTTTGGGAGAGGTTGTAGAATTAATACATGTATTCATTTTACCACTGACATCATCCAAGCCATATCCTAAATTTGAAAGGTTGTTAGTAGATGTAGCATACTCCACTTTTATCATCAACTGACAAGAGAAATATATTACCCAAATAATGACAGTTCAGGAAGATTAACAGAAAATATGTGTAGCAGCAACCTAATATGCACAAGACTTTTGGTGCAATCAGTATGTGTGAACAGTGCAATGAAAATGTAAAAGGACTATCCCAAAGTTTCTTACAAAAAGTGACCTGCATTTTTCTCCCTTATCGAATATAGAGAGATCACTACATAGATTTCACCAAAAAAATTGGGTAAAAAAGTATACATTTTACCTACTATGAGCAAAACATCAGGAAATCTACGTAAAATGATATGGAAAACAAAGGCAGAAAAAAATTATTAAATTTCCTTGCTACTTACAGCCCACTGACCAGTCCCTGAAACAGGCAGTGACATTCCTCTAGGAACTCAACTGCCTGGATGCTGACACTTTGCTAAAGGCAAACGGCAATCTTAGCCCCCAGAATCCTGTAAGTCTACTTGATACATGTTGACAATCATCCCCCAAGCATATAACCCACCAATATACATTTGAAGGGTCCCTAATAAAATGAAGGTTTTATTAGACAGTAATAAATGACCTTTTCCTAGCCCCCACAAGGCCCTGGAAACCTTGCCTCCAAAATTCCTTAGAGACTTACATTCTCTCTAACCTCCTCCCAACCTGAAAGTATATAATGGGTTAAAAAGAAAAAGAAAGAAAAAAGAAAGTATATAATGGGTCACTACCTCATGACCACAGTGCAGCTCTTTCTGCCCATGGGTCCCCTCTCCATGCTTTAATAAAACCACCTTTTTGCACCAAAGACATCTCAAGAATTCTTTCTTGGCTGTCAGCTTCAAACCCTAACATCTTTCCTATATCATAAAAGATTATTGGAAAGTGTAACATTATTTAGTTCTGCTCTTAAGGCAATCTCCCAAATAAAATAAGCAATATAAAGTTACATTAGTTCAAGGTCTGAAATTCCTTAAAAAAATGTTAATAAATGTATTAAAAGTATTTAAAATAGGCAGTTAAAGTCATCTTCAAAAGATATTATAAGTGAAATTCTAAAAAAAAAAAAGAAAAAAGAAAAAAAAAAGAAATTCTAGCAAAGTGCTTACCACCAAGATTTTTAATCAATCCAGACGTATCATGTCCCTTCTGAGCCAATTCTCGTATTCTCTGTTCTTGTTTCAGTCTCTGTGCTAGCTCCTGTGCTCTCTGCATTGTCTGGAACAATTCATTTGTCTTGAGAGTCATGATTTCCTATTAATATTGAAGTATACAAAATTATTAAACATTGTTATCATGAACAAAAAAAATTTTTTTTAAAGATTTTATTTATTTATTCATGAGAGACACAGAGAGAGAGGCAGAGACTTAGGGAAAAGCAGGCTCCTCACAGGGAGCCCGATGCTGGACTTGATCCCAGGACCCAGGATCACGCCCTGAGCCAAAGGCAGACACTCAACCGCTGAGCCACCCAGGCTACTTAACTATTCTGAGCAGACAGGCTCCTCCTAGGGGCCAGGTACTATTCAAGATACTGGAAAACAACACAGCAAAGTTTCTCCCTTTTGTAACTTACACTTTAGTATCATTTTCTCCAGCTATATTAGACCACAAATATAAGAACTCCTTTACCCACTGAAGTTTATAGTAATAAAGTTTTCAAAGTTTCTAAAACCAGGTTCAATTCCATCAGAACTCCATTAAGATTAAAAATATATCATTAAGATGTAAAACACAATGTTAAGGCCATTTCATTCAATTCAAACAAATGATCCTTTTATTTTTTTCAGATCTATAGTTATTTCAAAGGAGTAGTTGGCTCAAGCCAATTCAACATAATGAACTTAGATCCCAGACTATCGCTGCTTCATCAGCTAAGTATGGAATGAAAGCAAGAAAATGCATGCTCTGGGCCCCATCTCCCAGAGCCAGGGGAAATGGTCATTGCTCTACCCCTAAATCTCACAAATCCTTGGCAATCAAACGTCATTGTAGGATTTGCTCACGTGAGGTCAATTCACACATGGCACCTGACACAATTATATCTATGATGTCTACACCACTTAATAGAGATGTTCTCCTAGGTAACCAAGTATCTACTCTTTTTAAAAAGGCTCTTATATATTAGCACACAGGAAACCTCTAACACAGCAATAAAATGTATCATTAATCCCAGCCAATCACTGCAAACATATGCCCCTGTTCACTAATGAATACAGACAGAAAGGCCAATCATTTCAACACATATAGAATATTTTTAATAATCACTGCTTAGAAAACATTTCAAAATGAAGCACATGGATAACTTTTGTATTCCGTTGTATTGACCCTTCTCAGCAGAGAAAACCACCAAAGCAATATAGCACGGTGAACCGATCTCTTGAAATAATTAAACCTTTTCCAGCTTCTCCTTTACGTTCATAACTTAAAAAAAAAAAAAAAAAAGATTTATTTATTCATGAGAGACACAGAGAGAAGGCAGAGACATAGGCAGAAGGAGAAGCAGGCTCCCTGCAGGAAGCCTGATACAGGACTCCATCTGGCATCACGCCCTGATCTGAAGGCAGATGCTCAACCACTGAGCCACCCAGGCATACCACATTCATAACTTTTTAATGCAAAACTTCAGTGTTTTTGCATATACCTTCAAAATTTCAAAATAACTGCAAATGTTCAACATCTGATTACTTTTTCTTTAAAAATACATCCATTTTTACTCTATGTTATTAATAATATAAATACTGCCATATTCGTGGATAGGAAGAATTAACACTTAAAATGTCCATTCTACTCCAAGCAATCTACAGATTGAATGCAATCCCTATCAAAATACCAATAGTATTTTCCATAGAACTAAAACAAATAATCTTAAAATTTGTATGGAAACATAAAAGGCCCCAAATAGCCAAACCAATTTTGAGGAAGCAGATACAAAGCTGAAGATACCACAATCTCACATTTCAAGCTGTAGTAATCAAAGTATAATAATGGCACAAAACAGATCAACAGAAAAGGATAGAGAGCCCAAAAATAAAACCATGCTTACCTGGTCAATGAATCTACGACAAAGGAGGCAAGAATATGCAATGGGAAAAAGTCTCTTCAATAAATAGTGCTGGGAAAACTGGACAGTTATACACACAAGAATTAAACTGACCACTTTCTTCTACCATACACAAAAAAATAAACTGAAAATGGATTATGGATCTAAACTGTGAGACCTAAAACCATAAAATTCCTTAAAGAAAACAGGCAGTAACTTCTTAAACATTGGCCTTAGCAACATTTTTCTAGATGTGTCTCTTCAGGCAAGAGAAATAAGAGCAAAAACAAACTGTTGGAACTACATCAAAATAAAAAAGTATCTGTACAACAAGGAAACCATCCACAAAACAAAATGGCAAATTACTGAATGGGAGAAGATATCTACAAACAATATATATGAAAAGGAGTTAACATCCAAAATATACAAAGAACTAGTACAACTCAACATCAAAACCCCAAATAATGTCTTTTTTTTTTTTTTTTTTTTTTTGAGAGCACCTTTACTTGTGCATGTGGGGAGGGGTAATGTAGGGGAGGGATCTTAAGTAGGCTCCACACTGGGCTTGGTCTCCTGATCTGATGAACATGACCTGAGCTGAAATCAAGAGTAAGACTCTTCACTGATTAAATCACTCTGGTGCCCCCCCAACCCCAAAATAATTTGATTTTTAAAAAAGGGCAAAGGACCCAAACAAACAGCTTTCCAAAGCATACAGATAGCTACCAGGCACAGGGAAAGACACTCAACATCACTAATCAGGAAAATTCAAATCAAAACCATAACTATATCATCTTACCCTAATGAGAATAGTTAATACCAAAAAGTCAAGAAATAACAAGTGTTCGTTGAGGATGCAGAGAAAAGGGAACCCTCATGTACTGCTGGTGGGAATGGAAATCAGTATAACCACTGTGGAAAATAGTATGGACTTTCCTCAAAAAATTAAAAGTAGAACTATCATACGTCACAGTAATTCCACTATTGAATATTTACCCAAAGGAAACAAAAGATATATGTACCCCTATGTTTACTCCAGCATTATTTATAATAGCCAAGATATGGAAGCCACCCAAGTATCCATCAGTAGATGAATGGATAAAGATGTGGTATATACAAAAAGTAGAGTATTATTTAGCCATAAAAGAAGGAAATCTTGCCATTTGCAATAACATGAATGGATTTAGAGGGTATTATGCTGAATGAAATAAGTCAGATGGGAAAGACAAATACCATATGAAGTCACTGACAGGTGGGATCTAAAATGATAAAATGGAAAGCCAAACAAAAAAATCAAACCAGCACAAAAATGACCCACAAACTGGTAGTGGGGGAGAGAGGGTTAGTAAACAGGTGAAAGGGAGTGGGAGGTACAGGCTTCCAGTTATGAAATGAATAAGTCATAGGGATGAAAGCAACAGCATAGGGAATACAGTCAATGGTACTGTAATAGTGTGTAAGGAACGCTTGTGAACATAGAATATATAGGACCCTTGAATCACTATGTTGTTGTACACCTCAAACTAATGTAACACTGTGTTAACTATATGTATTTCAATAAAAAAATTTTAATATGTACTTACTTCCTTTTGTTTTTGCTTAAGTATGTCTTCTTCATACTGTTTCTGCATCTCTTCTCGTTCCCTCGCTAAGCGACGCTCCTCTTCTTGTTCTTCCTTCTTTCTTTGCTGTTCTTCCAGCTGCTTCTTCCTGCGTTTCTCTTCTACCTGAGCAGTGATGGCTTTCTAGTCATAAATCATAAATCACAAAAAGCATTGCCATAAATTTAAAAAATCCATTTTAACATTTATTTGTATTTCTAAAATAAGTTTATCAATATCAGATAATATATAATATAGTACTACATATATAAGTAAAGTTAAAATGTCAAATTTCCAATGTATTAGTCCCATATCTCATCTGTCAGATTCTATATGCTTTTTCTTTAACCCCAGAGGACTGTTAAAACTAATCTGAAAACTGAAGAAAAAAAAATCTCAGTGCTTAGCACAGTGCAGAGAATAATATATGTTCTATAATTCACTTGGCTGATTAAGAGTAGCAATATTAATTAAACCAAATTCTCCATGTATCAGAGGTTTTAAAGAATTATTCAGAATCTTAAGTTCCTTTAGTGTTAAAGACTAAAATTAGGAGAGAATTTTAATCTTAGTCCTTTCTTCTCTTATCTGCTAGATTTCTCAATCAGAATTCTACTTCAATGCCCTATATAGTTCCCTTAAAAGAACGAATTCTCATCCTGAACAGAACTCAGAACTAAACCAAAGAAAAAAATAAACAATACTAACTTAAGATTTTTAGTACCATTTCACATATACGACTTCTATATTAAAGACCTACTCTTCTGGAAGGCAGGTGGCTGGCTATACTATGTGATACTGTCTGGTTCTCAAAATGAATATAATCTTAATGTAAATGTAAGCTTCAGTAAGAATCAGATTCATCACAGAACTGGACAGTGCCTATGCTGTACATTTATATTGAAATTTTTATTTCCATTTATTTAGGTATCCACTGGCCATGACTATTACTTATTAAAGCAAAGAACAGTGTTTTACAATGTAATACCTGATGTTCTAACTGTTTTTGTCGTCGCCTGTCACGTTCTTCAATCTGAGCTGGATCCAGGAGAGCAGTCATAGAACGGAGAAAGCTGGCAAGACAGACATTTTAGCTATTCAAAATCCCCAAAAGGTAGATTTAACAGGATGCTAAATCATTTTTTCCAGATATATCCACTAGTCATTTCACTTTAAAGAAAAATACCAAACTTACAATCAAGTAAGACATATTATAAATATGATGACAGTCCTTTTCATAAAGCACACTTTCTTAAGAATTAGTACTGAAAAATAAACTTACTTTGTTTTCTGACTATTTGCCATAGCCATATCTCTAACAGGTTTTGCTATATGCTCCTCCTCTGAAGGTTCAACCTGGCTTCCAGTCGTTGGTGTATAAACATTGCTGATATCAGACAGTTCCTGAGTGTCCGGAGAGACACAGAAGTACTCTGGTTGGTTGTGTATTGACCGAGAGGACAGTTGAGACTGAGAAGCAGGATAGTTCTTTAATGAATCAAAATGCATTGCCCATCTGTCATGTTCCTCACCCTAATCATGATAAACAAGAATTACTAAGAATTTTTCCAATTGTTCTCATGTATAAAGTCCTAAAACGACAATCAAACATGATTTTTAAAAGTTGCCAACAGAGTTAGCATCATAAAAATGAATGGAACTACATTCTTTACTGATTCCATATACTTAAGACACTAATGTGGAGAATATGAGAAATTCATAAAATTAGGAAATTCCTAAAAAGGTAGTTTTAAAGAGCTATGCAAAATCACTTACTAAAATACATTCAATAAAAGGTTTACAAGAGCAAATGTGAAATGATCTGAATACTAGTCTAGTCTTATCAAATAGTTTTAGGATACTTTTAGGTTTATAATTAAAGATTCTAAAATTATTTTTTCCCTTTATATCATCCACATAAATTTGTCAAGTTACCTTTGAAGATGTAATTTTTTCCTCTATTTTTCTTTGCCGATCATCTTCTATTTGCTTGTTCAAATCTTCAATCCATTTTCTCTGCTGTTGTTTCACAGTACTCAAAGGGCGCTCCAGTGGTACTGTTTCCTAAACAAGTCATCAATATTATCTAAAGCACAGCTCTCTTTTTCTAACCACTTTATAAATCTTCCCCAAAATTTATACAGATTTAAATAGAAAGGCATTTAACTCTAAGAGGAATAATAATTGTAAACACAAAATTTGAATTATACAATAGATGTATTCCAGTTTTCAGAATATTTGTAACATGTGCTAGTAAACATAGAATAACTAAATGTAAAAAAAAGTAATTTCCAAATAAAAATTCTTTTTCTAAAAAAATTATAGAATTTTCAAAATTCTTGTTTATACTTTGAAAGGAAATCACTAATAATTTAAAATAGGTGAATATCATTTTATGTTTGGCTTCAGAATACAACAAATACTGCCTTTGGACCAAGAGCCAGAAGGATGTCAGAAAACTAGAGGCTTTCTCTCTTGAATCATAATGTCTCCCTAGGCTATCCCTCTTTTCAATTTCTCCTGCTATAGCCCTATCACAATCTCTGATGTTTCAATAAGAAACACATATTGTGCCCAGGTTGTCTTTGGACTAAAAAACAAAAGCAATAGCATAAAAATTTGTTGTTGCTTAATTTATGAAAATTTAGTACACTCTAACATAAAAGAAAAGAATATTTTCTATTCAAATTTTCCTGAAAGGCAAAAGCTAAGCAACAAACATTTCATTATATGGAATACCTGGAGGATATACCTTAAAAAGTAGTTGACAGAATACTATGACGGCAATATACCTTGTGTACTTTGCTTTTGTTTTTAACAAAAACGATGGCAAAGCTCCTAGTTTACAAGCAATTGCTTTGATCAAAGGAAGGAAATAGTTATATAAAAGAAAAAAATCTTATTATCTCATATATTCTTACATGTTTTAAAGAGATAAAAACTATCACATTTCTTTAAGCCTGACCGAACCACTTCAAAAGGAGCACTATCTTTAAGGAGGTAATTCAACAATTCTATCTCTAGAAATCTTAGAGACCACAGTGGAAAAGAAAAACAAATGGCCCTTCTGAACTCCTTAAAGCAAGATATTCTCAACATGGCACTCATCATTTTAGAACTACCATCTGTTTTGGTTTTTTTTTTTAAGATTTTATTTATTAACTTGAGAGTAGAGCATGAGAAAGAGAAAGATCACAAGGGGAGGGTGGGTAATTGGGAGAAGCACACTCCACACAGAGCAAGGAGCCAGATTCAGAACTTGATCCCAGGACCCTGGGATCGTGACCTGAGCCAAAGGTAGATGCTTAGCTGACTGAGCCACCCAAGTGCCCTGTCATGTTTCTTGAGTCTGATTTAACCAGATCTGGCTTCAAGTCTTTTTTTCAGTTTGTCTTTTTAATTTGTTCGTTTTTTTTACATTCACATTTGAGTGAAATCATATGGTATTTGTCCTTCTCTGACTTATTTTGCTTTATACTCTCTAGCTCCATGTTTTTGCAAATGGCAAAATTTCCTTCTTTTTTATGGCTGAGTTATATTCCATTGTATATATGCCACATCTTCTTTATTCACTCATCTGTCAACAGACATTGGGCCTGCTTCCATAATTTGGCTATTTTAGACAATGCTGCTATGAACACAGGGATGCACCTATCCATTTGCATCCATCCATGTGTTCATATGCTTTGGGTAAATATCCAGTACTGAAATTACTAGATCATGTGGTAGTTCTATGTTTAATTTTCTGAACATACTGCTTTTCACAGTGGCTGCACCAAGTCTGCATTCCCACCAAAAATGCATGACAGTTCCTTTTTCTCCACATCCTTGCCAATAATTGTTTTTGATTTTAGCCATTCTGACAGGTTTGAGGTGCTATCTCAGTTTTGATTTGCATTTCCCTGATGTTGTGATGCTGATTATCTTTTCATAGGTCTGTTGGCCATCTCTGTCTTCTTTGAAGAAATGTCTGTTCATGTCTTCTACTCATTCTTAAACTGGATTATTTGTGGTTTTTTGTGTTCAGTTGTGTAAGTTAAATACTTTGGATACTAACCTTTATCAGGTATGTCATTTGCACCTATCTTCTCCCATTCAGTAGGTTATCTTTTAGTTTTGCTGTCTCCTTTGCTGTACAGAAGCTTTCTATTTTGATGAAGACACAACAGTGTATTTTTGCTTTTGCTTCCCTGGCTTCCCTGGCCTGAGGAGACAGATCTACAGATCTACATTTAACAATAAGAGGACTTTCAAGCTTTTTGTTTCTTTTTAAGTCAGTTTTTTTTTTGATTGTTTTTTTGAAAAAAGTAATCTCTACACCCAACGTGGGGCTTGAACTTACAACCCCAAGATCAAGAGTCACATGTTCTACGAACTGAGTCAGCTAGGCACCCTTTAAATTATAATTTTTACAGCAACGTCTCCCATTTCACCTAGTTTTTAGAATTGTTGGCATAAAATATTCACTAATGATTTAATCTCTACTGGCAATTATGTCATTTTCTCTTGTAATTTTATCTTCTTGATCAGTCTTTTCTGGAGATTCATTTTGTTATTTCTTCCAAAACAGGCAACTTTCAGCTTTGTATGTTATGACTGGTATCCCTATTTTCATGATTTATTCTGTTGTTCCTTTTTCTAACTTAAGATGGAAAAGTACACCTTGCATACTGACAGGTTTTCTTTTCTAATACACCTTCTCTTGAATTTATGTATTTCTGGAATATATCCATTATCATTCTTTCCAAGTATTTATAATTTCTGGGTTTTTTTTTTTAACTCAAGTTACTCAGGTAGTGTGATTTTTATTTCCAAATATATATATATATATATATATAGTACTTTAAAAACTCATTTTGTTAGTAACTTCTAAATTACCTGTAATTAGAGATCACTTTACAATAGCTATTTAAATTTTATCTGAACCTTTATGTCCTAGTACAAATGAATTTTGTAAATATCCATGTGTGCCTGAGAAAAATATTTCCCAGTTACTGAACAAAGAACCTGATATGTTAACTGGACTAACTTGCTGTTTTTGATTTTTACATTGAAATCTCTGTTTAAATAAAGAATTTATAAATTTCTCTGCCATTTTAAGGTGCCTGGGTGGCGCTGTTGGTTAAGCATCTGACTCTTGGTTTTGGATTGGATCATGATCTCAGGGTCATGAGACAAGAGTCCCACTTTGGGCTCCGCACTCAGCATGGATAGACTCTGCTGGAGATTCTCTCTCACCCCCCTCCCACTCATGCTTTCTAAAACAAACAAATAAATCCTTAAAAAAAAATTTCTCCACAGCTTTAACAATTTCTCAATTCAGATACTGAATAGAATCTTTGAATCTACCACTTTTTGTTCCATGTATTTTGTCAGGTTCATGCATGTTCAAAATTGCTATGCCTTCTTGATATGCTATATCCTTATCTATATTAACAACCCTCACCATCCCTAATAATGCTTTGTCTTATTTTTATTAGTGTAGCAATAATAATTTTATTTTGGTTAGCATTTTTAAAAAATACTATTTTCAACCTTCCTGTGTTCTTATGCTTTAAGTATATTTGTATTCTAGAAGGTATTCCAACTGATTTATTCCAATCAGTTATTTTCTTAATGAGTTTTGGTTCACTTAGATTAGATTCATTATGTTTATTGATGTATTTGGCCCTATTTCTACTATCTTAATCTTACATTTCAGTTTATCCTACTTTATTTTTAACACTCTTTAAATTTTTGATATCCAAAATATAATCTTCTAATAATTTTAATATGCTCTCATATCCTTAGATCTTGCATCCTCTGCCAACCCATCAAGGTTGGTATTAACTAGACCTTTCTTAGTTAGTAAGGGTATATCTATTATAAAGATAATAATCAACTCTACCAAGGTAAATAATCACGAATGTCTTGCAGCATCCTTTAATTTACCTTACCTTTTTGGTTAAGCACTTCATTCAAAACTATTTTCAATGTGCGCCTTTTAATAAAAATCTTCGGAGGACTTTAATAATGCCTGAGGGTATTATCTACTCTTATTTCAATGATAGTTTCGCTAGATATTAAATTCTAAGTTTAAGACCTTTTCTATCAACTTTGAAAATAGGATTCCATAGTTTCTTATACCCAGTGTTGCTGTTGAAAAATATGCCCCCTGCCAAAAAACAGTTAAGCTCATATTTGTTCTTTTATGTGCTGCTGCTTCTTTCTGTAGGCTTTTACAATTTCTTGGTCTTTCATATTCTTAAATTTCAGGTTAGCATGTGTAGTCAAGTTTTCTTTATTCTTTTTTTGGTGCTCTTTGGCCTTTTAAGTCTGAGGTCAGTTAACAAACTGATCTCAATTACTTTTTCAAATATTTTTTCAAATATTTCTCTTCTCCAAATTTCCCTCTTGTTTGAGCAGCTTATTATCTGAATGTCAGCATTTCTATTTTCATTCTCATACTGCCTTAAAATTTTTTTTTCCCTATCTGTCCTTTCCTTTTTCAAGGTATTTTCTAAATATGGCTTTCCAATTATTTACTCATTCCCTAGCTCTACCATTCCTGCTATTTCTCATCTATTGTGTTTTTTACTTTATTGTATGTTTCACACCTAAACTTTCTGCTTGGTTGTCTCTGGTCCATGTTCTCATTTGTAACACTTTCCCTTCTCTTATGATTTCATTAAGCTAAATTTATTAATCTGTCCTAATATTTTTGCTTCTGTTGGACTCTGATACCCTCTATCTACATTGTTTTTCTTTGAAATAGTTGTGTTTCTCCAGTGTTTTTGTTATTTCAGGAGTTAATTTTTTTCCTGGCATTATCAACCAAACTTGTCCAGCAATGAACAATATATTCAGTGGTAGGAATGGCAGAAAGCAGACTAGGCCTTGGGTGAAGACTCAGGCATTAACCTAAAATCACTGCCCTCGGAGCTTCTTTTTGGGGGGAAACACTACTTAGATTACAATTGTAAATCACCAGACAAGTGAGTATGAACAGGAAGAGGCAGAGCAGTCTCTACCTGATTTTCCAAGTTTCTCCAAAGTAGTAAGGTTTAAGCAAAGACTGGCCCAGGATTTTATTCTAGAGGACTAGAATAGAGATCTGATATACAGTAAATGGAGGGTGAGGTACTATTTAAGACAATGAAATTACGGGAGGGAGGGGGAAACATGTTAACAAGAACAGAATTCCAACAATTGGTTTCCTATTTTATACTCCCACAGAGATGCTTGAATTAACTTCTACCATAAACCACCTACCAATTGAACAAACCAAAAAAGTATCCCTCCCTCAGTTCTTCCAGCATCTTAGGAGCTAATCATAAGGGGAGGTACTAGCCGTTTACAACCAAGGTACAGTATCTTGAGATCATGGGATCTTAGTATTTTTAGGTCTGTAAAATCTTATTTGTTGTATTTTCTGCTTGGTTTTTATTTTTGGTTATGTTTTAACATTATAGCATATTTTGTAAATGCTCTGTTGACATTTAAAAATTGATATATTTGTAGAAAATGAAATTACTGATATTTTCATTGTCCAAATACTGATAATACTCTGGTAAAAATGTGCCTCAATTTCTCCTATTTATTCTTGGTT